>NC_061514.1:272645857-272730035 GCF_022539505.1 Lolium rigidum
TGTTTACACTAGTTTGGCATAATGTACAAGAGTGAGCTTCTTATTCTATTTCCTGATTTAAAACATGGATTGTTTGATGCGAAAATTAAAAAACCTATGAAATCTTCTTTGCATGCTCGGTAGTAATATTAGTATGAACGCTTTGAACACCATTGTTGACAATAATATAGAAAGTTCTAAGCTTGGGGAAGCTGGTTTTCATGATATTTTTAGTCCCCCAAGCATTGAGGAGAAAATTTTCCTTGATGATACTTTGCCTCCTATTTCTGATGATGATAATGATAATGGTCTTTTGGTGCCACTTACTCGCTGAGAGTAAATTTTGTTGTGATTATACTATGCCTCCTACACTTGATGAGAATAATAATGATAGCTACTTTGTTGAATTTGCTCCCACTACAACTAATAAAATTGATTATGCTTATGTGGAGAGTAATAATTTTATGCATGAGACTCATGATAAGAATGCTTTATGTGATAGTTATATTGTTGAGTTTGCTCATGTTGCTACTGAAAGTTATTATGAGAGAGGAAAATATGGTTGTAGAAATTTTCATTTTACTAAAATGCCTCTCTATGTGCTGAAATTTTTGATGCTACACCTGTTTTATCTTCCTATGCTTGTTACTTTGCTCTTCATGAACTTGTTTATTTACAAGATTCCTATGCATAGGAAGCATGTTAGACTTAAATGTGTTTTGAATTTGCCTCTTGATGCTCTCTTTTGCTTCAAATACTATTTCTTGCGAGTGCATCATTAAAACTGCTGAGCCCATCTTAATGGCTAAAAAGAAAGAACTTCTTGGGAGATAACCCATGTGTTATTTTGCTACAGTACTTTGTTTTATATTTGTGTCTTGGAAGTTGTTTACTACTGTAGCAACCTCTCCTTATCTTAGTTTTGTGTTTTGTTGTGCCAAGTAAAGCCGTTGATAGAAAAGTAAGTACTAGATTTGGATTACTGCGCAGTTCCAGATTTCTTTGCTGTCACGAATCTGAGCCCACTGCCCTGCAGGAAGCTCAGAAAATTATGCCAATTTACGTGCATGATCCTCAGATATGTACGCAACTTTCATTCAATTTGAGCATTTTCATTTGAGCAAGTCTGGTGCCATTTTAAAATTCGTTAATACGAACTGTTCTGTTTTGACAGATTCTGCCTTTTATTTCGCATTGCCTCTTTCGCTATGTTGGATGAATTTCTTTGATCCACTAATGTCCAGTAGCATTATGCAATGTCCAGAAGTGTTAAGAATGAGTGTGTCACCTCTGAATATGTCAATTTATATTGTGCACTAACCCTCTAATGAGTTGTTTCGAGTTTGGTGTGGAGGAAGTTTTCAAGGATCAAGAGAGGAGTATGATGCAACATGATCAAGGAGAGTGAAAGCTCTAAGCTTGGGGATGCACCCGGTGGTTCACCCCTGCATATATCAAGAAGACTCAAGCGTCTAAGCTTGGGGATGCCTTGGGCATCCCCTTCTTCATCAACAAATTATCAGGTTCCTCCCCTGAAACTACATTTTTATTCGGCCACATCTTATGTGCTTTTTCTTGGAGCGTCGGTTTGTTTTTGTTTTTGTTTTGTTTGAATAAAATGGATCCTAGCATTCACTTTATGGGAGAGATACACACTCCGCTGTAGCATATGGACAAATATGTCCTTGGTTTCTACTCATAGTATTCATGGCGAAGTTTCTCCTTCGTTAAATTGTTATATGGTTGGAATTGGAAAATGATACATGTAGTAATTGCTATAAATGTTTTGGGTAATGTGATACTTGGCAATTGTTGTGTTCATGTTTAAGCTCTTGCATCATATGCTTTGCACCCATTAATGAAGAAATACATAGAGCATGCTAAAATTTGGTTTGCATATTTGGTTTCTCTAAGGTCTAGATAATTTCTAGTTTTGAGTTTGAACAACAAGGAAGACGGTATAGAGTATTATAATGCTTTCAATATGTCTTTTATGTGATTTTTGCTGTACTAGTTCATCCTTGTGTTTGCCTCAGATAACCTTGCTAGCCTAAACCTTGTATCGAGAGGGAATACTTCTCATGTATCCAAAATACTTGAGCCAACCACTATGCCATTTGTGTCCACCATACCTACCTACTACATGGTATTTTCCCGCCATTCCAAAGTAAATTGCTTGAGTGCTACCTTTAAAATTCCATCATTCACCTTTGCAATATATAGCTCATGGGACAAATAGCTTAAAAACTATTGTGGTATTGAATATGTAATTATGCACTTTATCTCTTATTAAGTTGCTTGTTGTGCGATAACCATGTTTACTGGGGAACGCCATCAACTCATTGTTGAATTTCATGTGAGTTGCTATGCATGTTCGTCTTGTCTGAAGTAAGGGCGATCTACACCGAGTTGAATGGTTTGAGCATGCATATTGTGAGAGAAGAACATTGGGCCGCTAACTAAAGCCATGATTCATGGTGGAAGTTTCAGTTTTGGACAAATATCCTCAAATCTCTAAGGAGAAAAGAATTAATTGTTGTTGAATGCTTAAAGCATTAAAAGAGGAGTCCATTATCTCGTTGTCTATGTTGTCCCGGTATGGATGTCTAAGTTGAGAATAATCAAAAGCGAGAAATCCAAATGCGAGCTTTCTCCTTAGACCTTTGTACGGGCGGCATAGAGGTACCCCTTTGTGATACTTGGTTAAAGCATATGTATTGCGGTGATAATCCAGGTAGTCCAAGCTAATTAGGACAAGGTGCGGGCACTATTAGTACACTATGCATGAGGCTTGCAACTTATAAGATATAATTTACATGATGCATATGCTTTATTACTACCGTTGACAAAATTGTTTCATGTTTTCAAAATCAAAGCTCTAGCACAAATATAGCAATCGATGCTTTTCCTCTATGAGGACCATTCTTTTACTTTCAATGTTGAGTCGGTTCACCTATTTCTCTCCACCTCAAGAAGCAAACACTTGTGTGAACTGTGCATTGATTCCTACATACTTGCTTATTGCACTTATTATATTACTCTATGTTGACAATATCCATGAGATATACATGTTACAAGTTGAAAGCAACCGCTGAAACTTAATCTTCTTTTGTGTTGCTTCAATATCTTTACTTTGAATTATTGCTTTATGAGTTAACTCTTATGCAAGACTTATTGATGCTTGTCTTGAAGTGCTATTCATGAAAAGTCTTTGCTATATGATTCACTTGTTTACTCATGTCATATACATTGTTTTGATCGCTGCATTCTCTACATATGCTTTACAAATAGTATGATCAAGTTTATGATGGCATGTCACTCCGAAATTATCTTTGTTATCGTTTTACCTGCTCGGGACGAAGCGAGAACTAAGCTTGGGGATGCTGATACGTCTCCAACGTATCGATAATTTCTTGTGTTCCATGCCACATTATTGATATTATCTACATGTTTTATGCACACTTTATGTCATATTCGTGCATTTTCTGGAACTAACCTATTAACAAGATGCCGAAGTGCCAGTTCCTGTTTTCTGCTGTTTTTGGTTTCAGAAATCCTAGTAACGAAATATTCTCGGAATCGGACGAAATCAACGCCAAAGGTCCTATTTTCATCGGAAGCATCCAGAACACCCGGGAAGGACCGGAGGGGGCCACAGGGCCACCAAACCCTAGGCCGGCGCGGCCGGAGAGGGGCCGCGCCGCCCTATGGTGTGGCCCCCTGTCAGCCCTCCTGCGCCGCCTCTTCGCCTATAAGAAGCCCCTGGATCAGAAAACCCGATACCAATTGACGAAACTCCAGAAAGACTCCAGGGGCGCCGCCACCGTCGCGAAACTCCAATTCGGGGGACAGAACTCTGTTCCGGCACCCTGCCGGAGCGGGGAAGTGCCCCCGGAAGGCTTCTCCATCGACACCGCTGCCATCTCCATCGACACCGCTGCCATCTCCACCGCCATCTTCATCACCGCTG
The DNA here is from genome assembly GCF_022539505.1 of Lolium rigidum. Lineage (NCBI taxonomy): Eukaryota > Viridiplantae > Streptophyta > Magnoliopsida > Poales > Poaceae > Lolium > Lolium rigidum. Next base: position 272,649,807 of record NC_061514.1, read on the forward strand.
CTGCTCCCATGAGGAGGGAGTAGTTCCCCATCGAGGCTCGGGGCTGTACCGGTAGCTATGTGGTTAATCTCTCTTCCATGTACTTAAATACAATGATCTCATGAGCTGCTTTACATGATTGAGATCCATATGAGCATGTTGTATCACAATTTATCTATGTGCTACTCTAGTGATGTGTTATTAAAGTAGTTTTATTCCTCCTGCATGTGTGCAAAGGTGACAGTGCGTGCACCGTGTTAGTACTTGGTTTATGCTATGATCATGATCTCTTGTAGATTATGGAGTTAACTATTGCTATGATAATATTGATGTGATCTATTCCTCCTACATATGCATGAAGGTGACAGTGTGCATGCTATGCTAGTACTTGGTTTAGTAGCGTTGATCTATCTTACACTAAAGGTTACTTAAACATGAGCATTATTGTGGAGCTTGTTAACTCCGGCATTGAGGGTTCGTGTAATCCTACGCAATGTGTTCATCATCCAACAAAAGTGTAGAGTATGCATTTATCTGTTCTGTTATGTGATCGATGTTGAGAGTGTCCACTAGTGAAAGTGTAATCCCTAGGCCTTGTTCCTAAATACTGCTGAGTTACTACTGCTTGTTTACTACTACTGCGTTACTACTGCTGAGTTACTACTGCTTGTTTACTGTTTACTGCGTTACTACTGCTGCAATACCACCACCATCAACTACACGCCAAGCACTTTTCTCGGCACCGTTGCTACCTGCTCATACTTATTTATACCACCTGTATTTCACTATCTCTTCGCCGAACTAGTGCACCTATTAGGTGTGTTGGGGACACAAGAGACTTCTTGCTTTGTGGTTGCAGGGTTGCATGAGAGGGATATCTTTGACCTCTTCCTCCTTGAGTTCGATAAACCTTGGGTATCCACTTAAGGGAAACTTGCTGCTGTTCTACAAACCTCTGCTCTTGGAGGCCCAACGCTGTCTACAAGAATAGAAGCTCCCGTAGACATCACTGGTCATACTGACTCACATACTTGTTGAGGAGGTGATCAGAGAGAGGTCGCTGATATCTTATGTTCTTCACTTCTCCCTCTGTGACGTAGCGCTTGCCATCTTGACGGAGCCGATCGCTTGGAGCGGCTTCCTCTGTGTCTTTGCTATGAGAGCAGCTGCCCTCATCTTCGTCCTTACCAGAGTGGTGCCCAGGTCCCACCATGTTGATATTGCACGAGAAATCTGGCTGGCACTCTTCATGGTAAGTACACTCCACCATGTTAACGGCGGGGAAAGGGTGTGTGTCGACCTTCATGGCGTACTGGTTAAAAATTAGCCGTCCTTTTTCTATCGCCATTTGGATCTGCTGACGCCACACCCTGCAGTCGTTGGTGGTGTGGGAGAACGTGTTATGCCATTTGCAGTATGGCTTTCCGTTCAGCTCCTGCACCGTGGGAATCTTGTGGCCTTCGGGTACCTTCAGCTGCCTCTCCGCGAGTAAGAGGTCGAAAATCTGCTCAGCCTTGGTCACGTCGAAGTCGAACCCTTTTGGAGGAACTTGTGGCTTTACCCACTTACAGGACACGGGACTTGTCATCCGAGTCCATTCGGCCACTGCTACCTCCTGATCTCCCATAGCACCTTCATCTTCGTCTGCCTCAACCAGGGCCACCGCACGCTTGAATTTGTCCTGGTAAACATCTGGGTGGCGCTGTTCATATGCTGGCGGCTTACGCACCATGTGCGCCAATGAAGGGTAATCCGCTTGGGAGGCCACGTCCTTGATTGATGATGAGAGACCCACCACCGCCAACTCGATCGCTTCTTTTTCACTTACGTGAACCGAATAGCATCGGTTCCCGATGGTCTCGAAGCGCTGGATGTATTCTGCCACGGTTTCCCCGCGCTTCTGTCGTACTTGTGCAAGATCGGCAATACCAGCTTCGGAAGCTTCTGAGTGATACTGAAGGTGGAACTGCTCTTCCAACTGCTTCCAAGTCCGGACTGAGTTCGGTGGCAGCGATGCGTACCACCCGAAAGCCGATCCTGTGAGGGACTGTGCGAAGAACCTCACACGCAACTCGTCTGACGCTGAGATAGTGCCCAACTGTGCCAAATATCGGCTCACATGCTCGATGGAGCTGGAACCATCCGATCCACTATACTTTGTAAAGTCAGGGAGCCGATATTTGTGAGGTAGCGGAATCAATTCGTAGTCGTTGGGGTACGGCTTGGTATAGCCGATTGCCCTCCTTTTCGGCATCATGCCGAACTAGTCTTTTAGGATCGTACAAATCTCATCCGCGGTGATGGCCGAAGGCGATGGGCCCTGAAGATTCGCAGGGGTGGCATACTTGGCCAGCCATGCTTGCTTTTCGAGTTCTGAGCCAACTGCAGGAGCTGGGCTCTGGAGGTTCGTCGGAGTGGCGTACTTAGCTAGCCACGTTTGCTTCTCAAGATCTGCTCCTGACGCTCATCCTGCTGTTCCAGAGGCCCCTGCTATCGCAGCCTGGTTTGAGAGTGCCCAGGTGCTGCCGTCTGGTATGTATGCGCACGCGTATCCGTGCGGGATCTCCTTGGGCGCCTCAGGTAGGAATTGGTAGTCACTAGGATCACCACCAATTTTGTAGACGACGTATGCCGATGAGTTCGGCACTCCTGGTGCTGCCCATGCGAGCGGCAGCGGTGGATGGGACTGGAGTGGCATCTCTCCCGTGAAAGTCCCCAGAGCTGGTCCCGACGGAGGATACCGGTGGCTCATGATTTCTCGGACCACGCGCGGAGCGACACGCTCCAAGGTGTTCACCGAGGCTCTCGGAGTGGCGGTGCGGCGAATGAGCCACCATGTAGTTGATCTCCGACGCGGTGACACTGGTGCGCTCTTCGACGGAGCGGATAGGTCTACTCCATCGAGTGCGCCTTCGGTGAGAACCCCTTCCACCCGACGCCATGGGAGCGGGTTACGTGGAAAGAGCCGATGAGTTCGGCTTCGAGGACTGTCTTGATCTCGTCATGCTTCTTCTTGAGCTCGTCAGTCAGGTCCTCATACTTGACCGGAGTGCTTTCCGCCATCTCAGCTGTAGATGGCGATGCGGTGGATGTCGAAGATTGTCCCACCGGGCGTGCCGAAATGTGTTGGCGTCGAGAAACCCACCGGCGGGCAGCGGACCGGCAACACAGGAGAGCCGGGAACAACTAGGGCTGCGGCTGGCCCCGGTCCCTCCGAGCGACGGCCCGCAAAGCCTTCGGTCACGCGCCCGATGCTTGTCGCAAGGGCGTGCCACCTGACCTATACCTGGTCGGGAAGGTGTGGATGATGCCTCGCTTAGTTTCTGCAGGGCACACACGTAAACGTTAAATACGAGCCTCGATCGGCTCTCGAGGTTATCTCGTGAATCGGCTCAAAGAGCCGATCCACCCATGATTCGTACAAGGTGTCCGAATATATGGTGGTCCTGCTTGATCAAGATAAAGCTAATATGATCTATGACGATTTAGGGTTTTCACCGCATAATCGGATCATCCTACTCACGATTGGGCCTCGCGCTCGCGTACGGTGATCGTAAGCCGATCCTAGACGAGGCCTAAAAACCAACACGAGGTTGATCCTCGGAACGTCCTGTCTAGGGCTAGCAAACTACACCCTACACGCCGCTGGATCCTCCAACCCTTTGTAAGGCCTAACTATCGCGGATATTAAACTAATCCTTGAAGAATCAAGGAGCAACCGTAACGGATCGAATCTACTAAACCATGATCAAGCGGGGTGCCGCCCCTACACCTAAGATAGGTGTAAGGGCGGCTAGACATGCAAGGGTCGCACTACGATAGCATATTATACGAAGAACAATGCTAACCCTAACATATCTAAGATAACTACGTTGCTCGCCATCAAAAAGGCTTCAGCACGAGCAACGCATGAACAACGGGGATAGGCATTACGCTGCCTAGATCGCAAGATGCGATCTAGGCAGCATGGTGCTTACCGGTAGAAACCCTCGAGGCGAAGGAGTTTGCGATGCGCCGAGATTTGTTTGTGTTGAACGTTGGTTGTTGTTTATTCCATAAACCCTAGATACATATTTATAGTCCAGGGGACTTTCTAATGTGGGCGTGCACTAAACCGTGCACGGGTAAAACTCTAACTTCTAATCGATACGTATCCTAATATGTTACAGATACATGGGCCAACTAGCCCAAACTTTGCACGTAAAGGCCGATTCACATACTTCTTCAACGTAGATTCTTCAAGTCCATCCTGATCGCGGCCCACCTCTGACTCGGTCAAATTCTGGTGATAACAGGTTCTATGATTTAAAATAAAGTACCATGATCACATGGTATACCCTGGGGTTTAGGTTTAGGACAATTTAGGGTTCATATGGATTAATGGAGCTAGGTATGGTGCATAATTGAATTAGGGTTTTAGGGTTCCACTTGAAATTATGTGGTTATCACTTTGTTTATAACGGAACTAGGTCTTCCTATTTACCATTTAGTTCTTAAGTTAATAACTTCATCTTAGGGTTGAAGTAATTATTAACAACTTAAAATAAATATAATATTGAATTTGGCATTATATTATTTTTAGAGATTTAATAACTAAGGAAATTATTATATAGGGTTTAAATCCTTCTAATAAGGATTTAATAAAATAATGATGAAATAAAATTAGTTTTAGTATTTTCTTTAATTTCTTACTGGTTTTTATTTAATTTAGAAAATCTTCTTAATTATTGCATTTTAAATCTAATTAAGGATTAAAGAAAAATGCTTAATTAACAAGTATTAAATACTTAAATTTTTATTACAAATAAAAATTTAATATTATATTTTTATTCGATAGATTTTTCTTTTCTAAGAATTTTGATATATTATTTTCATTTTTCTGAGTTAATATGAATTTTATAAATTCATGTAAAGTTTCTGGAATAATGGGGTTTAAATTTAAAACAGAGAAATGACTAAATCTACCCGGCTGTCTTACCCACAGAGTCACTGACCCGTGGGCCTATGCCACGTTGGCTGCCACGTGGTGTTTGACCGAAGTCAAAATTGATGACATGGCCAGGAGCTCACTGCCGGCGGGAAATCCACGGCGGCGCCGCCGTTCCCGGGCTCGCGCGGACGGATGAGTAGCACCCCTCGAACCAGCACGCAACGACGGTCCTAATGGTACTAGCGCCGCCTCCAGATGGTCACCGGAGCAATTTCGACGGCGAGGCCGAGCGGCGGCGCTCGCAGGCTATCGACGCGGGCATGCTTGAGGGCGTAATAGAGAAGGATAAGAGGTGCTTGAGCACCGGTGACTCACCCTGAGCACGATGAGCATGACGGCGAGGTGGATGGGGGCTTGTATCGCCGGATTGAGCCATGGCCGGCGTCGGAGAAGATGGCCAGACGTGATCGATTGGAGGCGTATCAGCTTGATTCCTGGCACACGGTGGCCATGTCGAGGACAGCGGTTCTAACGGTGGTCACGGCAAGGTTTGGGACATTCCCAATCGACGGCGATGGTCGGTGCCGGAGTGGGTTAGGGTTTCGGTATGGGGAAAAATGGAAGAACAGGGCCGCGGGAGGCTTCGGATGAGTACTTATAGGGTCCAGGGTGGTCGTTGATGGTCGCGCGGTCCAAGATGACGGCCGGGACGTGGAGCTCGCCGTCGCCGTGGCGCTCTCCCGTGCGTGCAGAGACGAAGACGAAGGTGGCGACCTCGTCCTCACTCTTATCCAACGAAGAGGTACCTGGGCCACTTTGGGCTGTGCTGGACTGGGGCGGTTGGGTCGTGGTGCTGGGCTCCTCTGCAGGCTGCTGCTGGGCTGTGGTAGCCCAATAGGTATGTCTCTCTTTTTCTTATTTTCTTTACTGTTTTCAGTTTTTCTGTTTTGTATTTGCTATATTTAAATTCTGTTTTTAATTCGAACCTGTTTTGCAGGATTTTAAATGTATGGATCCTTTTGGGAATATATAAAGATAATAACATAACTTCCTATAAGATCTTAAAAATATTTTATATGTATAATGACACCTTTGTTTAATAAAAGGTATTAGGGATTGGAAATGGGCATCTATATGGTTATAATTTTCAATATCGATTTAGGGTGGTCCAAACTATTTTCAAATAGGCCCTTTTAAGTACCTATTGATAGTTAGGTTTAATTATAGCCCTATTTCAAGGTTAGCACTATTATTGTATTTTTAATGACACCCAAAAGATACTAGAGTAGATATTACTCTATTCAAGGTTAGGCTTTGTTTACAGATATGAGTGGTTGATCACCACACATATGGTTTAATTATAGGACTTAGCATTAGGTGGCTTTTTTATTTTATAATTAAGCATGATAGTGCAATGCTAAGGTTCTCATTCTATGTGCTTTCTGACACATAGTTTGAAACTCAATTATGGCCTATGTTTTAATCTCCACTTATGTATGATAGTATAATTACTGGCTTAATGTTTCATATGCTCCTCTAATTACTAAGGATCTGAGAATGGGTTCTATCTTATCTCTGTTAACTTCTTTTATATCCTTAATCTATTAAGCAAGTAATTAAAGTGGTTATATTTCTTTTTATAGTTAACTTTGGTTATTTGGATGTATGGTTTCTCACCATATAAAGTATAGAGTTTTTCTCTAAGGTTTTTCTTAGGTCCTTTATTTGAGGATTAAATGGAATATAGAGGTGATAGGGTTCTACTTATGATCACCAAGTGATTCACAAGTTAAGGTTGGGATATAAGCCTAGGGTTGCTTACCAGTTACCTCCCTATGATTTCATGTGATGAATAGTATCTACTGATCCTATTAGGGTTTACTTATCCTCATATACCTCAAGAGCATGATCATGGTTTAAGCCTGATCAACTTGTTCTTGATATTTTTACCTCAAGTTCTCATGGTTTATGATCATCACTCAATTTATAATGATCAAGGTTTGACTTCCTAAATATCTCTCATTAATTAGGTTTCTCAGTTCCATGATCAAGCATTGTCTTGATCAACTAGGGTATAGTACTTCTAATTTACCTTCTTGAATGGTACTACTATGATTGCCTCTAAAGTTTATATCCCAGGAGAATGCCTGAGATATTATGTTAGGGTTCTACTCAACAATGATGATATGATCATCTGGTTATAAGAATAGTTCTCTCCCTCAAATCCAGGTGATGCCTCAACTATCTTGAGTGTAACACCAGATGTTGAGCTCTCTCTTATAGGAATGGTTTATTCTAGAGTTTATGGTATGTTCACAAGATCTCATTAGATAATAAAGGGTTAAGTCTCCACCTAGATGCTTAGTTGGATTAGTTGCTACTTTACTTCATCATTTCATAGATATGATCCTACTCCATTTGGCATTGGCTATCTCACCACTCCCAAATGATATGGTTTAACTCCTAATGCTTTGGTTCAATGGTTGTCACTTATTCTTAAATAGGTAAAGCTATGATTTGTATGATTGGTCTCTCTCTCATTTGGAAAGGTCTTTAATACTAACTTATGATTAGGCTCCATAGAGAATGATGGGGTCACCACTATCTATGGTTAACATAGGTGGATCCTCTCTCTAGGAAATATCTTGAACAAGTTCCTAGGTTTCCTCTTAAAGATGATGATTAAAATACTTGGATGTATATCCAAGGTTTAGCTCAAGGTTTGTTGCTTCTCTAATAATTATTGTAGAACTCTCATCTCTCTTGGTTTGATGTATAATAATATGGAATAGAGAAGGATATATATTTCTAGAGTTGATCTCCTTGTCTTGTTTCCAAGATTGAAATATAATGAATACCATGAGGTTCATGGTAGGTTCAAGAATTAGCTTAAGACATGGAAAAGATAGGTCAAGAATGGTTTCTCCATTTTGTTCATACTTGGTTTGTAATTGAACAGATGTTCTTATGTTATGGCAAGGAATACCATGTTGTGATATTTAATAAGATCAAATAGTTGATCCTTGATTCATATGTTCTTGTGTTGGTTTTAATTCCATTTGATCTAACCCCTTAGATCAAATCATCTCTACCCAAAACAGGTTTTAACAAAGATCACACTCGAGGTTTATAGCACTTGACTTGATGAGCTACTTCAATTCCACCAAGGTCAAGTGAAACTTCAGTTACTGTGACAGTTTTACTTTAAAGCGCGAAAATTCCCCAGATTTTCTATGCATGAATGCAATGCACACATCTGTTTCCTCTATTTTTGTAACCCCATTACCTCGGATATTACAGGAGGCAACCAGGGACAAAGGGAAACATTTGATGATCCATTATCATAGGCAACAAAGTAGCAATCTTTTTCCCCTCTAATCTAGCTAGAGTCCTTAAAAGAAATTCTACTTAAAATGAAGTAGCTCTTTGTTGGTATTGATTACCAACAGGAACTCAAGCCACTACTTGATCTTACTAATTCAAAGCAGGACCAGTGCAGGACCAGTGCTGATGTTGCCATCATCTCTGACCCCAAGAACTCTCTCATGTTCTCTCTCACATACCATGCCAACTGCTTGCTCCAAACTTATAACAACACAAACACAAGCATCTTCAATCAGCAGTAACCAGTTGTGCTAATAGTGGCAAACAACTAGTAGTACTATTTCTGCATTCTGTAGAATCTTAGAGCAAGCTAGGACTATAAATTGCTGCCAATTCAATACAAGAGGCTCGATCATCATCCACATGATTCATCATCACAGGCAGAGAATGGAAATAATATATCCAGATCGAGCACAACAGCATCCAGAGCACAACAGCAGCACAACAACATCCAAATCGAGCACAAGAACATCCAGAGCACAACATCAACACATCTAGAGCAGGGGTAGAGGAAGAGGGAGGGGAGGGGAGAGGTGGAGCTCACCGACGATAGGGGTGGAGGAGGAGGTTGACGATGACGGCAGGGGTGGAGGAGGAGGAAGACGCGGCGGCTCCTCCTCCTTAACGCGGAGCCTGGCCCTCCTCCTTGATGCGGCGGCCCCTCCTCCTCCACGCCGCTGCGGCTTGTGCTGCTGGTGGCGGGGATGGGTGGAGCGTGGCGGCATGCGGCCCTCGCGGAGGAAGGCGACGGCGACGCTCACCATGGAAGGCGGCGGCGCGCGGCGGTAGGGAGAGGAAGAGGGGTGGAGGAGGAAGAAGAAGTACGGGCGGGGGAGGCGGTACGATATGATATAAAAGGCGCTATTTCTGTGACGCACCACCACTAGTGCGCCACCGAATCAATTATTTCTGTGGCGCACCAAAACATGTGCGCCACAGAAACACTTATTTCGGTGGCGCAGCACGCCCTGTGCGCCACAGAAATAACTACACTAATTATTGGTGGTGGCAGGATGTGGGCCCCACATAATTTCTGTGGCGCACGGTCTAGTAGTGCGCCACAAAAATAAGCGCATCCATTCTGGTGCGCCACAAAAAAGCTTTCCGTGGCGCATTTTTGATGGTGCGCCACAGAACTAAGCTCCACCTATAAGCATTCCCCTACTAGTGCAGATATCAGCTATCCGGTCAAGAACGGGCTAGAAAGCCTCACCCGGTAGGCGCCTGATCAAGAGGGGGGTGCCAATTGGCAGGCAATTGGGGATACCAAACACTTTGCATAGTTGGTGTGTAGCCCTGATGCATGTCTAAAGAACCGAAGAATGCCACACATCACGCGTAATTCTGTCCCATCTGTATGGTAGAAACTAATTACGTCGTCTGCATACACTAGTGGAAAAAAGGCCTTTAGTCCCGGTTCACAACGGGCTTTAGTCCCAGTTGTGCAACCGGGACTAAAGGGTCGCGACTAAAGCCCCCCCCCCCCTTTAGTCCCGGTTGCTTCCTTTGTGTTGCTTCAATACCTTTACTTTGATTTATTGCTTTATGAGTTAACTCTTATGCAAGACTTATTGATGCTTGTCTTGAAGTACTATTCATGAAAAGTCTTTGCTTTATGATTCACTTGTTTACTCATGTCATTACCATTGTTTTGATCGCTGCATTCATTACATATGTTTACAAATAGTATGATCAAGGTTATGATGGCATGTCACTTCAGAAATTATCTTTGTTATCGTTTTACCTGCTCGGGACGAGCAGAACTAAGCTTGAGGATGCTGATACGTCTCCGACGTATCGATAATTTCTTATGTTCCATGCCACATTATTGATGATATCTACATGTTTTATGCACACTTTATGTCATATTCGTGCATTTTACGGAACTAACCTATTAACAAGTTGCCGAAGAGCCGATTCTTGTTTTTACGCTGTTTTTGGTTTCAGAAATCCTAGTAACGAAATATTCTCGGAATTGGACGAAATCAACGCCCAGGGTCCTATTTTGCCACGAAGCTTCCAGAAGACCGAAAGGGATACGAAGTGGGGCGACGAGGTGCCGCCACCATAGGGCCGCGCGGCCAGAGGGGGGCCCGCGCCGCCCTATGGTGTGGGCCCCTCGTCAGCCCTCCGACTCTGCCCTTCCGCCTACTTATAGCCTCCGTCGCGAAACCCCCGATACGAAGAACCACGATACGGAAAACCTTACAGAGACGCCGCCGCCGCCAATCCCATCTCGGGGGATTACGGAGATCTCCTCCGGCACCACTGCCGGAGAGGGGATTCATCTCCCGGAGGACTCTTCACCGCCATGGTCGCCTCCGGAGTGATGAGTGAGTAGTTCACCCCTGGACTATGGGTCCATAGCGGTAGCTAGATGGTTGTCTTCTCCTCATTGTGCTTCATTGTTGGATCTTGTGAGCTGCCTAACATGATCAAGATCATCTATACGTAATACTATATGTTGTGTTTGTCGGGATCCGATGGATAGAGAATACCATGTTATGTTAATTATCAAGTTATTACCTATGTGTTGTTTATGATCTTGCATGCTCTCCGTTATTAGTAGAGGCTGCGGCCAAGTTGATGCTAGTAACTCCAAGAGGGAGTATTTATGCTCGATAGTGGGTTCATGCCTACATTGATATACGGGGAGTGACGAAACCCCTAAGGTTGTGTTGTGTTGTTGCCACTAGGGATAAAACATTGATGCTATGTCTAAGGATGTAGTTGTTGATTACATTACGCACCATACTTAATGCAATTGTACAGTTGCTTTGCAACTTAATACTTGGAGGGGTTCGGATGATAACTCTGAAGGTGGACTTTTTAGGCATAGATGCGGTTGGATGGCGGTCTATGTACTTTGTCGTAATGCCCAATTAAATCTCACTTGTACTTATCATGACATGTATGTGCATTGTTATGCTCTCTCTATTTGTCAATTGCCCGACTGTAATTTGTTCACCCAACATGCTTTTATCTTATGGGAGAGACACCTCTAGTGAGCTGTGGACCCCGGTCCATTCTTTTATACTTGAAATACAAATCTCGTTGCAATACTTGTTCTTTCTTGTTTTCTTGCAAACAATCATCTTCCACACAATACGGTTAATCCTTTGTTACAGCAAGCCGGTGAGATTGACAACCTCACTTGTTTCGTTGGGGCAAAGTACTTTGGTTGTGTTGTGCTGGTTCCACGTTGGCGCCGGAATCTCCGGTGTTGCGCCGCACTACATCCCGCCGCCATCAACCTTCAACGTGCTTCTTGGCTCCTCCTGGTTCGATAAACCTTGGTTTCTTTCCGAGGGAAAACTTGTCTGTTGTGCGCATCATACCTTCCTCTTGGGGTTCCCAACGAACGTGTGAATTACACGCCATCAAGCATATTTTACGGCGCCGTTGCCGGGGAGATCAAGACACGCTGCAAGGGGAGTCTCCACTTCTCAATCTCTTTACTTTGTTTTTGTCTTGCTTTATTTTATTTACTACTTTGTTTGCTGCATTATATCAAAACACAAAAAAATTAGTTGCTAGTTTTACTTTATTTACTATCTTGTTTGCTATATCAAAAACACAAAAAAATTAGTTACTTGCATTTACTTTATCTAGTTTGTTTTATTTACTACTGCTAAAATGAGTAATCCTGAAGTTGAAGTTCGTTCATTTAAGCAACAAGGGGGAGAATGTTTAAAAGATGCTTGGTATAGAATTAGTGATGCCCATAATAGGTGCACTAAGAAACACTCCACCACTATCCTACTCATGAATTTTATGTTGGTATCTCTAGCTGGAATAGATATGTTCTTGATTGTCTCGCGGGAGGTAACTTCCTAGGCGCTCCCGCTTTAGAAGCTAGTTGCATTATTGAGAGTTTATTTGGAACACCACCTGTTAATGAAACTAAAATTGAAACCTCCCTTGAGGATGTTATGAAAAAATTGGAAACCATAGAGAAAAATCTTAGTGTTGAAACTAAGTTGGAGATGTTACTTGATAAAACTGATGAACTTGATAAATCCTTAGGAGAAATTGATGAAAGAATTAGTGTCCTAGGAACTTGTGTTGACCATGATAATCAAATTAATAGGATTGGCGAACTTGAAAAAGCTATGGGAACCTTGGGTTCAACCTTTTCATCTTTACAGTTTAGAGAGAAAGCTTATGTGGGAAAGGAGCAAAAGTTTATGTATGTCTCTAAAGTGCCTAAACCAAAGAAATATTATTATAGGCCTAAAATTGACAAAACCCTTAGTACCACTACAGATGGGGGAGCTTATGATGTTGATGCTTCATCTCTTGATGTTACTTGATTTACACTTTCTGCGCCTAGCTGAAAGGCGTTAAAGAAAAGCGCTTATGGGAGACAACCCATGTTTTTACTACAGTATTTTTGTTTTGAATTTGAGTCTTGGAAGTTGTTTACTACTGTAGCAACCTCTCCTTATCTTAGTTTTATGTTTTGTTGTGCCAAGTAAAGTCTTTGATAGTAAAGTAAATACTAGATTTGGATTACTTGCGCAGAAACAGATTTCTTTGTTGTCACGAATCTGGGTCTAATTCTACTGTAGGTAACTCAGAAAATTAAGCCAATTTACGTGAGTGATCCTCAGATATGTACGCAACTTTCATTCAATTTGGGCATTTTCATTTGAGCAAGTCTGGTGCCCTAATAAAATCCATCTTTACGGACTGTTCGTTTTGACAGATTCTGCCTTTTATTTCGCATTGCCTCTTTTGCTATGTTGGATGAATTTCTTTGATCCATTAATGTCCAGTAGCTTTATGCAATGTCCAGAAGTGTTAAGAATGATTGTGTCACCTCTGAACATGTTAATTTTTATGGTGCACTAACCCTCTAATGAGTTGTTTCGAGTTTGGTGTGGAGGAAGTTTTCAAGGATCAAGAGAGGAGTATGATACAATATGATCAAGGAGAGTGAAAGCTCTAAGCTTGGGGATGCCCCGGTGGTTCACCCCTGCATATTCTAAGAAGACTCAAGCGTCTAAGCTTGGGGATGCCCAAGGCATCCCCTTCTTCATCGACAACATTATCGGGTTCCTCCCTCGAAACTATATTTTTATTCCGTCACATCTTATGCACTTTGCTTGGAGCGTCGGTTTGTTTTTGTTTTTGTTTTGTTTGAATAAAATGGATCCTAGCATTCACTTTGTGGGAGAGAGACACGCTCCGCTGTAGCATATGGACAAGTATGTCCTTAGGCTCTACTCATAGTATTCATGGCGAAGTTTCTTCTTCGTTAAATTGTTATATGGTTGGAATTGGAAAATGCTACATGTAGTAACTCTAAAATGTCTTGAATAATTTGATACTTGGCAATTGTTGTGCTCATGTTTAAGCTCTTGCATCATATACTTTGCACCCATTAATGAAGAAACACTTAGAGCTTGCTAATTTGGTTTGCATATTTGGTTTCTCTAGAGTCTAGATAATATCTAGTATTGAGTTTTGAACAACAAGGAAGACGGTGTAGAGTCTTATAATGTTTACAATATATCTTTTATGTGAGTTTTGCTGCACCGTTCATCCTTGTGTTTGTTTCAAATAACCTTGCTAGCCTAAACCTTGTATCGAGAGGGAATACTTCTCATGCATCCAAAATCCTTGAGCCAACCACTATGCCATTTGTGTCCACCATACCTACCTACTACATGGTATTTATCCGCCATTCCAAAGTAAATTGCTTGAGTGCTACCTTTAAAATTCCATCATTCGCCTTTACAATATATAGCTCATGGGACAAATAGCTTAAAAACTATTGTGGTATTGAATATGTACTTATGCACTTTCTCTCTTATTAAGTTGCTTGTTGTGCGATAACCATGTTTCTGGGGATGCCATCAACTATTCTTTGTTGAATATCATGTGAGTTTCTATGCATGTCCGTCTTGTCTGAAGTAAGAGAGATCTACCACCTTAATGGTTGGAGCATGCATATTGTTAGAGAAGAACATTGAGCCGCTAACTAAAGCCATGATTCATGGTGGAAGTTTCAGTTTTGGACATATATCCTCAATCTCATATGAGAATAATAATTGTTGCCACATGCTTATGCATTTAAGAGGAGTCCATTATCTGTTGTCCATGTTGTCCCGGTATGGATGTCTAAGTTGAGAATAATCAAAAGCGAGAAATCCAAAATGCGAGTTTTCTCCTTAGACCTTTGTACATGCGGCATGGAGGTACCCCATTGTGACACTTGGTTAAAACATGTGCATTGCGATGATCCGGTAGTCCAAGCTAATTAGGACAAGGTGCGGGCACTATTAGTATACTATGCATGAGGCTTGCAACTTGTAAGATATAATTTACATAACTCATATGCTTTATTACTACCGTTGACAAAATTGTTTCATGTTTTCAAAATAAAAGCTCTAGCATAAATATAGCAATCGATGCTTTCCTCTTTGAAGGACCATTCTTTTTACTTTTATGTTGAGTCGGTTCACCTATCTCTCTCCACCTCAAGAAGCAAACACTTGTGTGAACTGTGCATTGATTCCTACATACTTGCATATTGCACTTGTTATATTACTCTATGTTGACAATTATCCATGAGATATACATGTTACAAGTTGAAAGCAACCGCTGAAACTTAATCTTCCTTTGTGTTGCTTCAATACCTTTACTTTGATTTATTGCTTTATGAGTTAACTCTTATGCAAGACTTATTGATGCTTGTCTTGAAGTACTATTCATGAAAAGTCTTTGCTTTATGATTCACTTGTTTACTCATGTCATTACCATTGTTTTGATCGCTGCATTCATTACATATGTTTACAAATAGTATGATCAAGGTTATGATGGCATGTCACTTCAGAAATTATCTTTGTTACCGTTTTACCTACTCGGGACGAGCAGAACTAAGCTTGAGGATGCTGATACGTCTCCGACGTATCGATAATTTCTTATGTTCCATGCCACATTATTGATGATATCTACATGTTTTATGCACACTTTATGTCATATTCGTGCATTTTCTGGAACTAACCTATTAACAAGATGCCGAAGAGCCGATTCTTTGTTTTCTGCTGTTTTTGGTTTCAGAAATCCTAGTAACGAAATATTCTCGGAATTGGACGAAATCAACGCCTAGGGTCCTATTTTGCCACGAAGCTTCCAGAAGACCGAAAGGGATACGAAGTGGGGCGACGAGGCGCCGCCACCATAGGGCCGCGCAGCCAAAGGGGGGCCGCGCCGCCCTATGGTGTGGGCCCCTCGTCAGCCCTCCAACGTTGCCCTTCCGCCTACTTATAGCCTCCATCGCGAAACCCCGATACGAAGAACCACGATACGGAAAACCTTGCGAGACGCCGCCGCCGCCAATCCCATCTCGGGGGATTCTGGAGATCTCCTCCGGCACCCTGCCCGAGAGGGGATTCATCTCCCGGAGGACTCTTCACCGCCATGGTCGCCTCCGGAGTGATGAGTGAGTAGTTCACCCCTGGACTATGGGTCCATAGCAGTAGCTAGATGGTTGTCTTCTCCTCATTGTGCTTCATTGTTGGATCTTGTGAGCTGCCTAACATGATCAAGATCATCTATCCGTAATACTATATGTTGTGTTTGTCGGGATCCGATGGATAGAGAATACCATGTTATGTTAATTATCAAGTTATTACCTATGTGTTGTTTATGATCTTGCATGCTCTCCGTTATTAGTAGAGGCTCTGGCCAAGTTGATGCTAGTAACTCCAAGAGGGAGTATTTATGCTCGATAGTGGGTTCATGCCTACATTGATATCCGGGGAGTGACGAAACCCCTAAGGTTGTGTTGTGTTGTTGCCACTAGGGATAAAACATTGATGCTATGTCTAAGGATGTAGTTGTTGATTACATTACGCACCATACTTAATGCAATTGTGCGTTGCTTTGCAACTTAATACTGGAGGGGTTCGGATGATAACCTGAAGGTGGACTTTTTAGGCATAGATGCAGTTGGATGGCGGTCTATGTACTTTGTCGTAATGCCCAATTAAATCTCACTGTACTTATCATGACATGTATTGCATTGTTATGCTCTCTCTATTTGTCAATTGCCCGACTGTAATTTGTTCACCCAACATGCTTTTATCTTTTGGGAGAGACACCTCTAGTGAACTGTGGACCCCGGTCCATTCTTTTATACTGAAATTCAAATCTGCTGCAATACTTGTTCTTTACTGTTTTCTTGCAAACAATCATCTTCCACACAATACGGTTAATCCTTTGTTACGAGCAAGCCGGTGAGATTGACAACCTCAGCTGTTTCGTTGGGGCAAAGTACTTTGGTTGTGTTGTGCGGGTTCCACGTTGGCGCCGGAATCTCCGGTGTTGCGCCGCACTACATCCTGCCGCCATCAACCTTCAACGTGCTTCTTGGCTCCTCCTGGTTCGATAAACCTTGGTTTCTTTCTGAGGGAAAACTTGCTGTTGTGCGCATCATACCTTCCTCTTGGGGTTCCCAACGAACGTGTGAATTACACGCCATCAGTGACCTAGAAGATCAACCAGGATCTGGAGGTGGAGGGCTGTGAAATCAACCACAAGTCTGCAACAACAAAACATTTCATTCTAGGAGCTGGAACAAGGTATACCAAGTTCCTGGAGAAGATCCAATGGATCCAATCCATAAATTATGCATGACACAGTCATGGGATTGAGCAGATGCTCAACAGGGTGAATCATCACTTGGTTTTCACCAAGGATTACTGCTAGTCTAAAAACCCACCAAAATAGAAACCATCCGGATACGAGATCTTGTGCACAGAAGCAAGATCTTATGCACAGATAGCACCAGTAGATGTATTGCAATAATTAGCAGCTAGTAAAGACTACACAGAAAATTCTAGGCACATAACCATCAGTAAAACCCTAGATTTCATCACATGCAAGCATATTGGCATTCATATCTAGTATGATCCCCAAACATGCAAGCAAAGTTGAGTAGCCCACAAGATCCAGCCAAACATGTGAGCAACCAATCAGTAGCAAGGCTACTGAGGTCACATCACACTTAGCACCATTTAAAGTAAAGCCAAATACAGAACATCATTATCCAGAGTTGGATTCAGATTCATTTGCTTGTTAAACAATCATGAACAGCAAATTCTTATACAAGCAAGTCATTTAAATCATCACTTCATAAGCAGTTCATCATGAATCAAATTATTCAAGCATGAATATGTAATAGATTCATGCTATTTATTGACAGTAGCACACTGTAAGGCAACACAGCACAAGTCACTGCATCATAGCCACTGGATCAAGTCCAGTGAGCTAGGATAAGCAACGACACATGTATACGATAAGCATAGTGATGCTTGAGCATCGGCATCAACAAGGAAAATGATTCACTTAGCCACAGAATTAATCAATCACCAATCACTGACATTTAATTGATCAAATGGATCAATTGAATCAAGTCAAGCCACACAGATAAGCTAGCCAACAAGAAATGATTGAAGTATTCACAGTAAGCATAGCAAGCCCATAAGCATGAACAACATGGCATAGCAAGCTTGTAAGCAAGTACAGGGTAGCATAGCAAGATCAGAGCATGATAGGAGCCATAGATAATCAACACATGACATGTACAGCAAGCAAGGCAACACTGGCCAGTACCAGAAACTGGTGACTTGGCCATAGCTTGCAGAAAATGGAAGCACAAGTAGCTTAGGCAGCAATTGCAAGGCTCTGCATGATCACAGGATCACCAGAGAGCAGTAGAACAAGAGGAAGAAGAAGCACAGTAGCTTGGGAGGTGCACAGGCATGGAGAGGAGAAGGAGGAGGAGCAGAACACTTACATGCGCCTGGTGGCAGAGGCTATGGCATGGCGAGGCAGTGCTCGCGCGGCCATAGCACCTGCAAGACCCAGGGTAGACGCCGGCGTTACGCCGACGAGCACGAACACCACCACAGCAGCACGGCACGGAGACGACGGCACAGGTACTGCGAGCAGCACCTGCGCCAGGTCGGTCTCAAGGGGCGCACACGTCGACGACGAGGACGAGAGTCGCCGGAGACCACCAAATCGCCCGAGGCGATTCTCCAGTGGATCCAGAGAGGAGGCGATACGCCAGGAGAGGAGGTAATCGGAGAAACCACGCGGACAGATCGATAGATCGACTCGCGGCGGTCCAGATCCGGTAGGTGGCTAAGGCAGGGGAGTGATGGCGTGTAACTCACACGTTCGTTGGGAACCCCAAGAGGAAGGTATGATGCGCACAGCAGCAAGTTTTCCCTCAGAAAGAAACCAAGGTTTATCGAACCAGGAGGAGCCAAGAAGCACGTTGAAGGTTGATGGCGGCGGGATGTAGTGCGGCGCAACACCGGAGATTACGGCGCCAACGTGGAACCTGCACAACACAACCAAAGTACTTTGCCCCAACGAAACGGTGAGGTTGTCAATCTCACCGGCTTGCTTGTAACAAAGGATTAACCGTATTGTGTGGAAGATGATTGTTTGCAAGAAAACGAGTAAAAACAAGTATTGCGGCAGATTTGTATTTCGGTATAAAAGAATGGACCGGGGTCCACGGTTCACTAGAGGTGTCTCTCCCATAAGATAAAAGCATGTTGGGTGAACAAATTACGGTCGGGCAATTGACAAATAGAGAGAGCATAACAATGCACATACATGTCATGATAAGTATAGTGAGATTTAATTGGGCATTACGACAAAGTACATAGACCGCCATCCAGCTGCATCTATGCCTAAAAAGTCCACCTTCGGGTTATCATCCGAACCCCTTCCGGTATTAAGTTGCAAAGCAACGGACAATTGCATTAAGTATGGTGCGTAATGTAATCAACAACTACATCCTTAGACATAGCATCAATGTTTTATCCCTAGTGGCAACAACACAACACAACCTTAGAACTTTACGTCACTTCGTCCCGGTATCAATGAAGGCATGAACCCACTATCGAGCATAAATACTCCCTCTTGGAGTTAAGAGCAAAAACTTGGCCGAGCCTCTACTAATAACGGAGAGCATGCAAGATCATAAACAACACATAGGTAATAACTTGATAATTAACATAACATGGTATTCTCTATCCATCGGATCCCGACAAACACAACATATAGTATTACGGATAGATGATCTTGATCATGTTAGGCAGCTCACAAGATCCAACAATGAAGCACAATGAGGAGAAGACAACCATCTAGCTACTGCTATGGACCCATAGTCCAGGGGTGAACTACTCACTCATCACTCCGGAGGCGACCATGGCGGTGAAGAGTCCTCCGGGAGATGAATCCCCTCTCCGGCGGGGTGCCGGAGGAGATCTCCGGAATCCCCCGAGATGGGATTGGCGGCGGCGGCGTCTCGGAAGGTTTTCCGTATCGTGTCTCTCGGTACTGGGGTTTTCGCGACGGAGGCTTTAAGTAGGCGGAAGGGCAACGTGGGGGGCCACACGAGGGCCCCACACCATAGGTCGGCGCGGCCGGGGCACGGGCCGCGCCGCCCTATGGTGGCGGCGCCTCGTGGCCCCACTTCGACTCCTCTTCGGTCTTACTGGAAGCTTCGTGGCAAAATAGGACCACGGGCGTTGATTTCGTCCAATTCGAGAATATTTCGTTACTAGGATTTCTGAAACCAAAAACAGCGAGAAACGACAAGCGGCTCTTCGGCATCTTGTTAATAGGTTAGTTCCGAGAAAATGCACAAATATGACATAAAGTGTGCATAAAACATGTAGATATCATCAATAATGTGGCATGGAACATAAGAAATTATCGATACGTCGGAGACGTATCGGCATCCCCAAGCTTAGTTACTGCTCGTCCCGAGCGAGGTAAAACGATAACAAAGATAATTTCTGAAGTGACATGCCATCATAACCTTGATCATACTATTTGTAAACATATGTAATGAATGCAGCGATCAAAACAATGGTAATGACATGAGTAAACAAGTGAATCATAGAACAAAGACTTTTCATGAATAGTACTTCAAGATAAGCATCAATAAGTCTTGCATAAGAGTTAACTCATAAAGCAATAAATCAAAGTAAAGGTATTGAAGCAACACAAAGGAAGATTAAGTTTCAGCGGTTGCTTTCAACTTATAACATGTATATCTCATGGATAATTGTCAACATAGAGTAACATAACAAGTGCAATATGCAAGTATGTAGGAATCAATGCACAGTTCACACAAGTGTTTGCTTCTTGAGGTGGAGAGAGATAGGTGAGCTGACTCAACATAAAAGTAAAGAGAATGGTCCTTCAAAGAGGAAAGTATCGATTGCTATATTTGTGCTAGAGCTTTTATTTTGAAAACATGAAACAATTTTGTCAACGGTAGTAATAAAGCATATGAGTTATGTAAATTATATCCTACAAGTTGCAAGTCTCATGCATAGTATACTAATAGTGCCCGCACCTTGTCCTAACTAGCTTGGACTACCGGATCATCGCAATGCACATGTTTTAACCAAGTGTCACAATGGGGTACCTCCATGCCGCCTGTACAAAGTTCTAAGGAGAAAGCTCGCATTTTGGATTTCTCGCTTTTGATTATTCTCAACTTAGACATCCATACCGGGACAACATGGACAACGAGATAATGGACTCCTCTTTAATGCATAAGCATGTGGCAACAATTATTATTCTCATAGGAGATTGAGGATATATGTCCAAAACTGAAACTTCCACCATGAATCATGGCTTTAGTTAGCGGCCCAATGTTCTTCTCTAACAATATGCATGCTCCAACCATTAAGGTGGTAGATCTCTCTTACTTCGGACAAGACGGACATGCATAGCAACTCACATGATATTCAACAAAGAATAGTTGATGGCGTCCCCGAAACATGGTTATCGCACAACAAGCAACTTAATAAGAGATAAAGTGCATAAGTACATATTCAATACCACAATAGTTTTTAAGCTATTTGTCCCATGAGCTATATATTGCAAAGGTGAATGATGGAATTTTAAAGGTAGCACTCAAGCAATTTACTTTGGAATGGCGGAGAAATACCATGTAGTAGGTAGGTATGGTGGACACAAATGGCATAGTGGTTGGCTCAAGGATTTTGGATGCATGAGAAGTATTCCCTCTCGATACAAGGTTTAGGCTAGCAAGGTTATTTGAAACAAACACAAGGATGAACCGGTGCAGAAAAACTCACATAGAAGACATATTGTAAACATTATAAGACTCTACCTCGTCTTCCTTGTTGTTCAAAACTCAATACTAGATATTATCTAGACTTTAGAGAAACCAAATATGCAAACCAAATTAGCAAGCTCTAAGTGTTTCTTCATTAATGGGTGCAAAGTATATGATGCAAGAGCTTAAACATGAGCACAACAATTGCCAAGTATCAAATTATCCAAGACATTTTAGAGTTACTACATGTAGTATTTTCCAATTCCAACCATATAACAATTTAACGAAGAAGAAACTTCGCCATGAATACTATGAGTAGAGCCTAAGGACATACTTGTCCATGTGCTACAGCGGAGCGTGTCTCTCTCCCACAAAGTGAATGCTAGGATCCATTTTATTCAAACAAAACAAAAACAAAAACAAACCGACGCTCCAAGCAAAGTGCATAAGATGTGGCCGAATAAAAATATAGTTTCAGGGGAGGAACCTGATAATGTTGTCGATGAAGAAGGGGATGCCTTGGGCAACCCCAAGCTTAGACGCTTGAGTCTTCTTAGAATATGCAGGGGTGAACCACCGGGGCATCCCCAAGCTTAGAGCTTTCACTCTCCTTGATCATATTGTATCATACTCCTCTCTTGATCCTTGAAAACTTCCTCCACACCAAACTCGAAACAACTCATTAGAGGGTTAGTGCACAATAAAAATTAACATGTTCAGAGGTGACTCAATCATTCTTAACACTTCTGGACATTGCATAAAGCTACTGGACATTTATGGAACAAAGAAATTCATCCAACATAGCAAAAGAGGCAATGCGAAATAAAAGGCAGAATCTGTCAAAACAGAACAGTCCGTAAAGATGAATTTTATTAGGGCACCAGACTTGCTCAAATGAAAATGCCCAAATTGAATGAAAGTTGCGTACGTATCTGAGGATCACGCACGTAAATTGGATTAATTTTCTGAGTTACCTACAGAGAATTAGACCCAGATTCGTGACAGCAAAGAAATCTGTTTCTGCGCAGTAATCCAAATCTAGTATTTACTTTACTATCAAAGACTTTACTTGGCACAACAAAACATAAAACTAAGATAAGGAGAGGTTGCTACAGTAGTAAACAACTTCCAAGACTCAAATATAAAACAAAGTGCTGTAGTAAAAACATGGGTTGTCTCCCATAAGCGCTTTTCTTTAACGCCTTTCAGCTAGGCGCAGAAAGTGTGTATCAAGTGACATCAAGAGACGAGGCATCAACATCATAATTTGTTCTAATAATAGAATCATAAGGTAACTTCATTCTCTTTCTAGGGAAGTGTTCCATACCTTTCTTGAGAGGAAATTGATATTTAATATTACCTTCCTTCATATCAATAGTAGCACCAACGGTTCGAAGAAAAGGTCTTCCCAATATAATGGGGCAAGATGCATTGCATTCAATATCCAAGAAAACAAAATCAACGGGGACAAGGTTATTGTTAACCATAATATGAACATTATCGACTCTCCCCAAAGGTTTCTTTTTAGCATTATCAGTGAGATTAACATCCAGATAACAGTTTTTCAATGGTGGCAAGTCAATCATATCATAGACTTTCTTAGGCATAACAGAAATACTTGCACCAAGATCACATAAAGCATTACAATCAAAATCTTTGACCCTCATTTTAATGATGGGCTCCCAACCATCTTCTAGCTTTCTAGGAATAGAAGTTTCAAGTTTTAGTTTCTCTTCTCTAGCTTTTATGAGAGCATTTGTGATATGTTTTGTGAAAGCCAAGTTTATAGCGCTAGCATTGGGACTCTTAGCAAGTTTTTGTAGAACTTTATAACTTCAGAGATGTGGCAATCATCAAAATCTAAATCATTACAATTTAAAGCAATGGGATTATCATCCCCAAGGTTGGAAAAAAATTCAGCAGTTTTATCACGAGCGGTTTCGGCAGTTTTAGCAGTTTCAGGTAATTTTGCGCGCTTTGCACTAGGAGTAGAAGCATTGCCAACACCAATTATTTTACCACTGATAGTAGAAGGTGCAGCAACATGTGAATCATTAGCATTGCTAGTGGTGGTAATAGTCCAAACTTTAGCTACATTACTCTTTTTAGCTAGTTTTTCATTTTCTTCTCTATCCCACCTAGCACGCAGTTCAGCCATTAATCTTATATTCTCATTAATTCTAACTTGGATGGAATTTGCTGTAGTAACAATTTTATTTTCAATATCCTTATTAGGCATAACTTTAGATTTCAAAAGATCAACATCAGAGGCAAGACTATCAACTCTAGAAGCAAGAATATCAATTTTATTGAGCTTTTCCTCAACAGATTTGTTAAAGGCAGTTTGTGTACTAATAAATTCTTTAAGCATAGCTTCAAGTCCAGGGGGTGTATTCCTATTATTGTTGTAAGAATTCCCATAAGAATTAGCATAACCGTTACCATTATTATAAGGATATGGCCTATAGTTATTACTAGAATTGTTACGATAAGCATTGTTGTTGAAATTACTATTTTTAATGAAGTTTACATCAACATGTTCTTCTTGGGAAACCAATGAAGCTAACAGAACATTATTAGGATCAACATTAGTCCTATCATTCACAAGCATAGACATAATAGCATCAATCTTATCATTCAAGGAAGAGGATTCTTCAACAGAATTTACCTTCTTACCTTGTGGAGCTCTTTCCGTGTGCCATTCAGAGTAATTAATCATCATATTATCAAGGAGCTTTGTTGCTTCACCAAGAGTGATGCACATAAAGGTACCTCCAGCAGCTGAATCCAATAAATTCCGCGAAGAAAAATTTAGTCTGCATAGAAGGTTTGGATGATCATCCAAGTAGTCAGTCCATGGGTTGGGCAATTTTTAACCAAAGATTCCATTCTTTCCCAAGCTTGAGCAACATGTTCATTATCCACTTGTTTAAAATTCATTATGCTACTCCTCAAAGATATAATTTTAGCAGGGGGATAATATCTACCAATAAAAGCATCCTTGCATTTAGTCCAGGAATCAATACTATTCTTAGGCAGAGATAGCAACCAATCTTTAGCTCTTCCTCTTAATGAGAAATGAAACGATTTCAATTTAATAATATCACCATCTACATCTTTATACTTTTGCATTTCACATAGTTCAACAAAATTATTGAGATGGGCAGCGATGACATCAGAACTAACACCGGAAAATTGCTCTCGCATAACAAGATTCGGTAAAGCGAGGTTTAATTTCAAAGAATTCTGCTGTAGTAGCGAGGTGGAGCAATAGGTGTGCATAAGAAATCATTATTATTTGTGGTTGTGAAGTCACACAACTTAGTATTTTCAGGGGTGGCCATTTTAGCGGTAGTAAATAAAACAAACTAGATAAAGTAAATGCAAGTAACTAATTTTTTTGTGTTTTTGATATAGCAAACAAGACAGTAAATAAAGTAAAGCTAGCAACTAATTTTTTTGTGTTTTGATATAAGTGCAGCAAACAAAGTAGTAAATAAAATAAAGCAAGACAAAAACAAAGTAAAGAGATTGAGAAGTGGAGACTCCCCTTGCGGCGTGTCTTGATCTCCCGGCAACGGCGCCGGAAAAAGAGCTTGATGGCGTGTAACTCACACGTTCGTTGGGAACCCCAAGAGGAAGGTATGATGCGCACATCGGCAAGTTTTCCCTCGAGAAAGAAACCAAGGTTTATCGAACCGGGAGGAGCCAAGAAGCACGTTGAAGGTTGATGGCGGCGGGATGTAGTGCGGCGCAACACCGGAGATTCCGGCGCCAACGTGGAACCTGCACAACACAACCAAAGTACTTTGCCCCAACGAAACGAGTGAGGTTGTCAATCTCACCGAGCTTGCTGTAACAAAGGATTAACCGTATTGTGTGGAAGATGATTGTTTGCAAGAAAACGGTAAAAACAAGTATTGCAGCAGATTTGTATTTCGAGTATAAAAGAATGGACCGGGGTCCACAGTTCACTAGAGGTGTCTCTCCCATAAGATAAAAGCATGTTGGGTGAACAAATTACAGTCGGGCAATTTACAAATAGAGAGAGCATAAAAATGCACATACATGTCATGATAAGTATAGTGAGATTTAATTGGGCATTACGACAAAGTACATAGACCGCCATCCAACTGCATCTATGCCTAAAAAGTCCACCTTCAGGTTATCATCCGAACCCCTTCCAGGTATTAAGTTGCAAAGCAACAGACAATTGCATTAAGTATGGTGCGTAATGTAATCAACAACTACATCCTTAGACATAGCATCAATGTTTTATCCCTAGTGGCAACAGCACAACACAACCTTAGAACTTTATGTCACTGTCCCAGGTATCAATGAAGGCATGAACCCACTATCGAGCATAAATACTCCCTCTTGGAGTTAAGAGCAAAAACTTGGCCAGAGCCTCTACTAATAACGGAGAGCATGCAAGATCATAAACAACACATAGGTAATAACTTGATAATTAACATAACATGGTATTCTCTATCCATCGGATCCCGACAAACACAACATATAGTATTACGGATAGATGATCTTGATCATGTTAGGCAGCTCACAAGATCCAACAATGAAGCAAAATGAGGAGAAGACAACCATCTAGCTACGGCTATGGACCCATAGTCCAGGGGTGAACTACTCACTCATCACTCCGGAGGCGACCATGGCGGTGAAGAGTCCTCCGGGAGATGAATCCCTCTCCGGCGGGTGCCGGAGGAGATCTCCAGAATCCCCGAGATGGGATTGGCGGCGGCGGCGTCTCGCGGAAGGTTTTCCGTATCGTGGCTCTCGGTACTCGGGGTTTTCGCGACGGAGGCTTTAAGTAGGCGGAAGGGCAACGTGGGGGGCCACACGAGGGCCCCACACCATAGATCGGCGCGGCCGGGGCACGGGCCGCGCCGCCCTATGGTGGCGGCGCCTCGTGGCCCCACTTCGACTCCTCTTCGGTCTTCCGGAAGCTTCGTGGCAAAATAGGACCACGGGCGTTGATTTCGTCCAATTCGAGAATATTTCGTTACTAGGATTTCGAAACCAAAAACAGCAGAAAACGACAAGCGGCTCTTCGGCATCTTGTTAATAGGTTAGTTCCAGAAAATGCACGAATATGACATAAAGTGTGCATAAAACATGTAGATATCATCAATAATGTGGCATGGAACATAAGAAATTATCGATACGTCGGAGACGTATCAGGGAGCAAGGAGATGGCCGGAGCACGGCGGCGGCCATGGCGGCGACGCCATCGTCACGGGCGTCGCGAGAGATTAGGGTTAGGGCGAGCGAGTGAGAGAGACGCGTGAGTGAGCGAGGTTGGCCGCTTGGCGCCACCGAACCGTTATGGGGCATGCCTTAGTGGGCTGTCCCATGGGCCTTAGTTAGTGGGCTGGCCCAATAGGGGCCAGGGGTATTCTGGTCCTTTTACAAATAAGAAAAAGGCCAGAATTTCACCAATTTTTAGTAAATAAAATAAAACTCTAAAAATACATTAAAAATTGGATTAGTGAATGAAAAATTATTCTTAACCAGAATAAAATATGAAATAAAATTTAAGAAACAAATTCAAAATTATGAATTTAATGAATTTAAAACAATAACTTGGAATTTCAAATTATTATTTCCTTGTAATTAAAAAATCAAGGAAAAATCTCAAATCAGTTCAAATACTTATTTTCAAACATTTCAAAATGAAATGTTATTATTCCAAGTCATTTCTATTGAGAAAGGTATTTTTCAAAGAAAAATACTCTATTCCCTATTTAATCCAAAAATATAGAGACAACTCTATTATTTCAACTCATTTTTGGAATGAATAATGAATCACCAAGTAAAGTAGTTTTACTTTGAATTATTTTACTTTATGAGAATTAAAGTGGTTTACACATTAAAGCAATTGCAAGTTACTGCCAAAGGCATACATCTTAAACTCAACCCTAAATTGCTATAACTCAATGGGGTAAAGGGATTCAACATAAAATAATACACCCATGATTGCATTATTTGGATTTTATAACATTGTCTTTACCGGACAATGATGCTTCTTACAGAACCCGAGGTCCAGGTTCCATCAACTGCATTGAACTGCACTATCTCGCAGTCCACAGGCTAGTTCACCCTTGCTCATACCAACTTGAGTATTTTCTATCACTTTAATGCAAAGCTATATACTTATCATTCCTGCATCGCAAATAAAATGTTACTTTCCAACTATGAATATGACTATGTGGATGGCAATGGAACCAGGGTATGTGTTGATATGGTGGAGGTTCCATTGCATGGGTTATATTAACCTAGGATTAACCACCAATGTCGTCCAGTGATTCTAGCGCCGTACAAACCGCGTTAACCATGAGATCTATACTGGCTCTGGGGAAGCCAGCCGTATCTTTTCCCTTCTGCACGCCAACGGACTGGTAGAGCTGCGGGGTGTTGGAGGCACTGTCGTAGGTTGGGATAGCCTTTTAAATCCCCATCCATTAGTGATGTTAGCTCTACGGTCTATGATGGATTGTCCGGAGTACACCGTGAGTAAAGCCGTATTATCGGAAGAAGTCTACTGGGGGTGTAGGGTCGGACAAAAGGGTGGGTTTGCAGTCGCGAAGAAGGCGGTGTAGGCTTGGATCTTTATACCTGGCCTCACACCAAAGGAAGTGTGAACGGGGGCAAGTCCCTGCGGATGGCAAAAAGGGTGGCATCTCTTGTGGGAAAAGTAACGCACCTCTGCAGAGTGTATCAAATTGTGGCTGTCACTCCTTGTTCCGGGAAGGGAACTGCGAACGCGGCAGGAAAGAAACTCCATGAAGTTCTAGTCAACCTGTGAAGACTGACGGGCGTAGTTTTCATAATAAAAGCAACCTTTTGAAGAAATGATTGCAAAACATGCATTGACCTGCGATTTCCTTATCAATGGTCGTAGCTAGTGCATCAAACACCTTTTACTCTTTTAGAACTTGCTGAGTACCTCTGTACTCACTTTCTTTCGACACCCTTGTTAGACTGTGATCAGGAAGTGGAGGCCATCAACGATGGAGCACCAGAAGGAAGTTACGAGCTGGTCTACGAGGAACCCGATCTTACCGGTGGAGTGGAAGGAGTAGACTATGGGATAGTCTACGGACCTGATGACACGGAGGTGGAGGAGTAGTGATATACCCTAGCATCATAGAGCCGAGCAACGTAGAACTTACATAAATAAGTTGTTGAGCTCTCTTTTATATATGGTTATGAGTCAGAAAACCAAAACTGATCATGGGTGCATATGCACTCTATATGTATAACACATATTTCAAAAAGTAAAAAATTAGGAACAAAAATTTAGCATGTAGAGGGACACGTTCTATGAGTACACGTAAAGTTTCACGTAAAACCGACAATTTTTGTACCCTATGTAAAAAAGACAAATAATGTCTCGAGAAATAGACTATTTTAACACCAAAAATTTGTCTTTTTAGTACAAGACACAAAACATATCGGTTTTTTCTGAAACAACTTTGTGAATATGTAACATGTCAAGATATACACGAGGCATTTTTGTTTGTATTTTTTTAACATTTAGAAATATATTTAATATGCATTTCAAATAAAGGGTGCATATGCACCCAGGTGTAGAAACACCTTGTCCGTTATGAGTTGTAATCGTACTTAAGTAGTATCTTAGGGTGTTCTCATAGGACCTGTGAGAATACCAACTTGTTAAGACAATGTTTGTAATAATATATGGAGTGTTATAACCTGCAATGTTTCTGCTGTACCACTCTGAGGGATATGACAATTTGTGAAGAAGTCCCTTCACAACGATCATATCAACACGACTTGTATACTACAACATGCAGTGGTATGCTGCGTCACCGCAGCTTTGCATCTACAACGTGAGTCTCACGAAAAGCACTCATCCATGGAACAGATCGACAAAAAATTTCAGTACCTCCGTCTCGGCTCGACCGGCAAGAGTTTTCGCTGATTAATTGTTCTCCACGTGTTGCGTCGGCGAAAGTTTCAAGCTGAGCGGAGGCCAATAAAACTTTACTGTTCCATACTTCCATCCACTGATGTGAATCCGCTTGCTTCAGTTACATGCCTGCCTCCAGTAGTACTTCAACTGATTCAACAGGCACAAGGAAAAGAATCTCTTCATCACGTGGCACTAATGGAAAATAGGGCTTTCGTGCAAGTCTTTTGTCGCGGGCGCGTCTACAGCCGCGACAAATGGCCTAGCCACGTCGCCTCGAAATATTTTGAAACGCTCCGGACCTTTTGTCACGGCCTTTTGTCGCGGATCGTACCATGACCCGCGACAAAAGGGGTCTAAGGCTTTATACCGTCTGCTGGCACCTTTTTGTCGCGGGTCGTGATACAGCCCGCGACAAAACGTAGAAGTGAGAATTAGTGGTACTGTGAACAAGAGAAACGCGTGCATGAGTAATCAGAGCGAGTGAACCGGGATTGATTCGTCATCAGTAATAATAATTAATAATTCATCAAGGTTGTAGCTATAGTACGCGTAGGTTTGGATTTCCCCGGCCGGCCGGCGACACGTACGCGTCGTATGTACGTACGTACGTATACATGGAGGTGCTATAGATTTGGGAAGCAGTAGTACGTACTAGCTAGTCTAGTAGATTATATACGGAGGCGCTTAATTAATTATGGATTCAACTACTACGTAAAAATAAATAAAAAATAAATTATTTATATTTAAATTCCTCACGTTTTTCTAATAATAGTGGACATATTATTTGTCTAATTGTGATTTGCAGATTCAAAGATATTAATTATGCCATATTATATGAATAATAGATATATTATTTAATAATAGTAATAGAAATGAAAAAAAATTATATGTAAATTCCTCACATTTTTCTAATAATAATGGACATATTATTTGTCCAAATGCGATTTACAGATTCAAAGATATTAATTATGCCATATTATATGAATAATAGATATATTATATAATAATAGTAAGAAAAAATGAATAAAAAATAAATTATTTATATTTAAATTCCTCACGTTTTTCTAATAATAATGGACATATTATTTGCTCAATTGCGATTTACAGATTCAAAGATATTAATTATGCCATATTATATGAATAATAGATATATTATTTAATAATAGTAATAAAAATGAATAAAAATAAATTATTTCTATTTAAATTCCTTATGATTTTCTAATAATAATGGACATATTATTTGTCCAATTGCGATTTGCAGATTCAAAGATATTAATTATGCCATATTATATGAATAATAGATATATTATTTAATAAAACAGTTTTATTACTTATTCTACTTTCATTAGAATTTAATATTATTATCTTATAAATTATTGTTTACTTAAATAATTGTTTTTGTTTTGTTTTCAAAAAATACAGAAAAGTGACATAATGGTATAAGAGTTAATAAGATTGATATTGTAGTATTGACAACAAGGTACAATTAACTTCGCGGGACCACAGTAGGAAAGAACAGAGAAGTTAAGCGTGCTGAGGGTGGAGTAGTGTGAGGTGTGACTAAGACTTAAATTTAACTAAAGATTAAGTATAATTAGTGTTAACAATGGTCCATGTGAGAGAGTAATGAGTCAAACAAAAATAAAAAAATAAAAAAATATAAAAATATAAAAAAATAAAAAAATAAAGAAAGACCCAAAAGGAGCAGCGTCCAGCGCGCCACGTAGAGGGCCTTTTGTCGCGGGCGGTGTTACCACCCGCGACAAAAGGGGTGTCCATTTGCGCGCCCCGCGACTGCCACGTGGTGGACCTTATGTCGCTGGTGGTAAGCGACCCGCGACAAAAGGTTGGGCCTTTTGTCGCGCCTCCGTTGTCGCGGCTGGCCGCCCGCGACAAAAGGGTCTTACGACCCGCGACATTAGGCCTGTTTTCCACTAGTGTGGCTTCTCTTCGTAACGATTGTCAGAACTTCTTTACACTTGCAGCAGTTCGAGGACGATCACGGTCTGGCTGCTATTTTTTTCTCCAGGTGCTCGACAAATTTCCAATATAAGCGATTTCTACCTACGCAATTTCTATATTTTGTTGCTCCATAAATCCTAGGTGAATTTAGATGAGAAATTCGCTCCATCCCTTAAAAAAATGATTTTGAAAACTGAAACTATCGGTGATCTAGGTGAATTACGATAAAGTCAGTCAACAAAGAAATATTTTAACGACCATACCCTGTCGATAGAACTTGATCAGTAAGTTTACGTTTGAAAGATGGTGTAAATCCAGATAGAAAAAATGCTAATACTACATTTGCATGTTGTAGATTTTTTCTCCACCCGGTGCAACGCACGGGTATGTGTGCTAGTATACTAAAAGTAGACTAAATACGAACAAAAGTGAGTGAATCAAAAAAATTGGCTACAACAACTTACATTGTCGTACGGAGAGAGTACATGGGGCTTTAGAATTACTCAATAGAAAAGCATAAGGTCAGAAATGGAATGCATTTATTACAATGAGGGAAACATGTATGGAATCGATCTCCTACATAAACTCCTCACAACAGAAAATTGATCTTACCAGGTTCCACGTAAAATCGTTGCTTGTCCTCCTAGATTCTCTAGTCCTTTTGTGTCTTTCTAGGAAGTAGCATGCTCTTTGTAGAAACTGAGAGTCCTCACGGTGACGCTGAATGTATAAGGAGTTTGTTAGAATCCAGGTGACGGTGATGAACTCGGTGCTGCTACTGAGCTGCCGGGCATGGAACTCACTGTTGCAGTTGCTGGCTGCGTACAACAGCATCTCAACCCACACCACAAAAACGACTCGCAGCACCTCCGCCACACCGTCATCCTGGCATTTGGCCAGCATGTTTATTGCAAGATGTACTGCAGGGTGGATGGCATCTGGAATTTCCTGTTCCCTATGGATAAATGAGAAATCCTTGTACCCCGCGCAGAACTTGTCATACTGGCTGCGGCGAACAGGGCTGGGCAGCAAGTGAGGCCTTTCCACAAGGAGAAACAGCATGTATCTGGACAGCGTCTGGACCGCTTTGGCGAGGCCCTGATGTCCTTTCTTCTCTTCACTGCTCATGCGTTGCACACTGTCCTTGTTTGGTACCCTGGTTAGAGGAAACTGTGCCGTGCAACAAGAATCGATCCACTTCAGCAAGACACCCGTGGCGTAGTGCCAGGCCAGTATGCTGCCGTCAAAACCAATGTCGTCCATTCTGACAATACCGCTGTAGAATGCAGCGCCAGCACCACCAGTACCCCATGCGCCGAGTGTGAGCTGGCCCTCATATAGTCTAGAGGACTCTATCATAAGATGTGCCTGCCGCAGCAACAAGTCCTCCACATCTTGTGAGATCACAACGGAGTTTAAGAAACGCAGCCTGTTCCACCAGTGATCCAGCCTACCGTGCCTGTAGAGCTGCATTAGGTCGTGCTGCCTGATGGAACTCGACCACATCATGCCTCTTTGTGCTGCCTTGAGGCCCCTTCGAAGATACAATACTGCTGCATGGAGTCTTTTCCATCCTGCAGCATGTAACCAGGCGCATGTCCAAGTTGACACTGCTGCTCTCGACAGGGATGCAACCTCAAGGAAAAAGGCCCCAGCCAACAAGATGTAGGTGACTACCATGTCAACCCTGCTGTAACTGCTGGCAGTGGGAATCATGCTGGATTGCCGGAACAGGTAGAACGCCACGACAGTGGAAATAGCGGAGATGATTCTTGACAGGAATCCATACCATGTGTGCATCACCATCGCTTTCGTGTAGAGGATGTCACGCATCAGCGAGAGCTGCATCCCGACCAGTTGCAGCAACATACTCCGCCGGACAGTGCCATTGGAATTGGTACGATTATGGTACGCCGATATGGCTGCGGTCTGGAACGGGGACGGCCAGACCTTATAATCAACGAACTGGCCCATGCAGACATGGAGAAGGTCATGAGCTCCCAGCAGGACCTGTTCAGGATCATCCGAACAAGTTGGTACTGGGTATATCTTGTTGGGTTCCAACACCTCAAAGCCATCAAGAAACTTTCTAATGCTGTCGATTCCGGAAGACTTGAGAGCATATATCCTCTCCCCGTACTTGGCAACGCCCATCAGAAACATCAACAAGGCCGCAACAAGCAATTCCCTGCTCCCGTCGGCAACATACTTGTACATGACATAAGCTGCTCCGGCAGCCTGCATGACCAGAGTGAAAAGGTGGCGCAGCCAGAGGTCATTATCCTCCATGGAATAAGCGGTGATGGTGTCCTGCCCGCCAAGATGCACCAGCAGCAACGACGCCCAGAATGCCATGAGCTGTTGCTGCTCGTGTGGCTTGCCGCACTGCAGGGACATCTTGCCGAGCACGTATATCGCAACGGCGTCGACAAGTTGGTACAACAGCCACACGATGCCATTCAGAACCACAGACAGTAGATCCCATGATACAAGACGACGACACTCAGTTAAGACGAGCAAGAGCACTTGCACTAGTAAGCTTAAAAGAACCAGATACTTGACCTCCTATGCATCCCACAGCTCAGGTAGTCCCATTATATATTAACTCCGGTTACTGAAAATGTAGAAACACTGACATGTCAAAACATTAATGAGACAAGCCTACTTAGAATCAACAAAAACTACTACAGTATTCAGAACTGAATTTATCAAGCGAGGATTTCAATAAAATAGTTAATTACGAAGGACTACCATTTTAAAAAAAAAAACAATGCAGGATACCTGTACGTGTATTCATTAAGGGGTCTTTTAAGATACAACTTACTAGTCCTATGTGTTAGAGATGTATAGTCTCATTTTCTATATATCCCCACTCTATAAGAGATTTCCTGCACTTTACACACATATGCATGTATTGGTATTTGGCGCTCTGTGAATAATAGTTGTCAATTCACAACATGGTATCAGAGGTTAGATTTAGCTCCTCCCACACGCCACAACTCTGTGCGTTCTTCTCTTGATTTTCCGCCGGTACCGTCGATAGTCCGGCCGGCCGCTGCTATTTCTTCTTCCTTGCGAGTAGCTCCTCCTTTTCCTGTCGACGGTGCGGCCTGATTTGGCCCCATTTTGGCCGGTGCGACGCTGGTTCGATCCAGCCGCTTGCTGCTCCATCTGCATCGGCCATGTTTGCCTCAGCCCTGCCCGGCTCAGATTTGGCCGACCCTGCCCGACTCCGCCTCATTTCAGCTCAGATCGGAGCACATCAACCTAGGCATGTGCTTCTGCTGCGGAGGTGAGCCCGCTTGTGCGTGTGTGTGCCTGATGATGTTGATGTGAGCCCGCGCATGTGCTGATGCGTTTGATTTGAGCCAATGTATGTGCTGCTGCTGGTTTCTACCACAGATTTGATCTAGTTGAAAGTTGACTTCAAAAAAAAAACAGTATGGCATCCTCTTCTGCGGCTATGTCAGCATTTCTCAGTGTCCGGTGATATTTGGTGGCACCAGCTATGAGAAATTTGCTGCCTTTATGCGCATCCATGCGTGGTCTTCGACTTTGGGACGTTTTTACCGACGAGGTTTCCTTTCCGCCGCGCCTCATTGCTCTCGAGTCCCCTACCCCGCCACTTTTGCCACATGCCCTTTCTGCTGATGCTACACAGGATACTCAGGATGCTGTCAAGACTATCGAGGCCGTTGCTGATGATGCATATGAGCAGCAGGTACTTGCTTATTCAGAGGCTCTTGGTCCCTATCGTGATAGCCCGGCTGCTTTTACTCAGTGGTGTGATGTGTATGCTAGAGCTGTTGTCGTTCTCTATCAGAGTGTTCAGCCACATTTTGCTTCTAAGTTTATGGGTCTTACTACTATCGTTGAGATGTGGTCTCACCTCGTCGGCGCTATGAATCTTCCGGGGATTCTCTCTATTTATCAGTGCTGCGTCAGGAGCATGATCTTCAGCAGGGTGACTCTATTGTTGATGAGTTCTACACCCAGAGTGATGTGATTTGGCGCCAGCTTGACTCCCTCTGTAGTGTTGTCTGTGGTACTTGCCAGTGTTGCCGGACTGTGCGTTCAGATGTGGAGTCTCAGAGGATCCATGAGTTCCTATCTCGGCTTCGCCCGGTTTGAGCCCCGTTGTGCTCAATTGTTTGCTCAGGGCCGTGTCCCTATATCAGAGGTGTCGACTAAGCTCCGAGCTGAGGAGACTTGTCTGTGTGGTGTTGGTCTGCTTGGGCCCCCTCTGTCCTTGGAGCTTCTTTTCACTTGTCCTCTGATTCTTTTGCTCTCTCTTCTTTTCGACCTCTTTCTCTTCATGTTAATGTTCTTACTGCCAATGACACTTCTCTTCCTGTTGCTAGTCGTGACACTCTTTCTACTTCATCCATTTCCGTTCCGGATGTTTCTCATGTTCCCTGTCTTACCATGAACTTGTTTTCCGCTGCTCAGCTCACTGATTCTAGTTGTCGGGTTATTCTGGATGTTGATTCTTGTTCTGTCGAGGATGCTCAAACTCGGGCACTGGTTGGGCTGGCCCTCGGTGCCGTGACTCCCAATGACTTTGGGAGCTCGACTGGCTCCATGTTCCTTCTGCTACCACCACACCGACTGATCCACGTGTGCTTGTTGCTTCCACTACCACCTCCTTTCAGCAGGGGCATCATCGTCTTGGTCACCTTTGTGGTTCTCACTTGTCGTCTTTACTTCGTCGAGGTCTTTTGGGGCCTGTCTCAGGAGATGTCTCGCTTCAGGGTTGTCAGGGTTGTAGGCTTGGCAAACAGACTCAGATTCCTTATCCTACTAGTGAGTCTATGTCTCAGCGTCCTTTCGACTTGGTTCATTCTGATGTATGGGGACCTGCTCCCTTCGCTTCAAAGGGGGGCCATCGCTACTATGTTATTTTTATCGACGACTTCTCTTGCCACACCTTAATTTACTTTATGAATTCTCGCAACGAGGTTCTCTCGATATATAAGTGTTTTTTTGCCATGGTCCATACTCAATTTTCCACGCCTATTCGTTTGTTTCGGGATGACTCCGCTGGTGAGTATATCTCACAGCTGTTGCGTGGTTTTATTGCTGAGCAGGGCACTCTTGCCCAATTCTCCTGCCCTGGTGCCCATGCTCAAATTGGCGTGGTTGAGCGCAAGCATCGCCACCTGCTTCAAATGGCTTGTGCGATGATGATCGCCGCCTCTCTTCCTCCTCACTTATGGGCTAAGGCTGTGTCTATTTCCACCTATCTCATCAACCTTCAGCCCTCCACGACTTTGCAGGGTGGTATTCCTCTCGAGCGTC
The DNA here is from genome assembly GCF_022539505.1 of Lolium rigidum. Lineage (NCBI taxonomy): Eukaryota > Viridiplantae > Streptophyta > Magnoliopsida > Poales > Poaceae > Lolium > Lolium rigidum. The sequence goes on from NC_061514.1 coordinate 272,686,440, forward strand.
TTACTAGGCCGCTCTCCTGATTATTCGTCCCTTCGCTTATTTGGTTGCGTTTGCTATGTCCTTTTTGCCCCACGCAAACGCACCAAGCCGACTGCTCAGTTAGTCGAGTGTGTCTTTCTTGGATACAGTCCCGAGCACAAGGGCTATACGTGCTGGGATCCCGTTGATCGTCGGATGCGTATTTCTTGGGATGTCACTTTTGATGTGTCCCATCCTTTCTAACCGCGTCTCTCCTCTTCTTCCTTCTCTGTGGAGGATCTCTCCTTCCTCATGTTCCTTGACTCATCTCCTTCTATACCTCAGGTTCCTGCTCCTCCGAGTCCCTCCACTGCCAACCCCACACCTTCTTCACCCACCAACTTCTCCTCTCCCCCCTCACCACCTTCCCCACCTTCCTCCTCGACATCTCCTTCCTCCCTTTCTGTTTCACTACCCCCGTCGTCACTTGATGACGATGATGATGCTCCTCCTGACATACCTTCCACTTCTAGCGTGTTGCCTTCTCCTCCTGAGCCCCCTCATAACCTTTGTGCTCGGCCTCGTCCTCCACCTGATCGCTATTCTCCCACTCGCTATGATTTGTATGATGTCCTTGAGCCGACCTCTTATCGGGATGATGTTGCTCATCCCGAATGGCAGCTACCGATGGCCGAGGAGACTGATGCGCTGGAGCGCACTGGCACTTGGGATGTTGTTACTCCCCACCCTCTGTTTGTCTCATCACCTATAAGTGGGTCCACAAGATCAAGACTCGCTCCGATGGTTCTCTTGAGCGCTACAAGGCTCGACTTGTGGCTCGCGGCTTTTAGCAGGAGCAGGGCCACGACTATGATGAGACCATTGCTCTAGTGGCTCACATGACCACTATTCGCACTCTCCTTGCTGTTGCTTTTTTTCGTCACTGGTATGTCCCTCGGCTTGTTGTGCAGAATGCTTTCCTTAACAATGAGTTACGTGAGGAGGTGTACATGCATCCACCTCTTGGGTACTCTATTTTCGATGACATGGTATGTCGTCTCCGGCGCTCCCTCTATGGCCTTAATCAAGCCCCTCGCGCCTGGTTTGAGCGTTTCACCTCTGTGGTGACTTCCGTTGGCTTTGTCCCTAGCGCACATGACATTGCGCTCTTTGTTCACACATCTTCTCGTGGTCGGACTCTTCTTCTCCTTTATGTCGATGGCATGATCATCACTAGTGATGACTCTGAGTACATTTCCTTTGTCAATGCCCGTCTTCGTGAGCAGTTCCTCACGACTGATCTTGGTCCTCTTCGCTACTTCCTTGGGATTGAGGTTTCTTCTACCTCTGATGGCTTCTATATCTCCTAGGAGAAGTATATTCAGGACGTCCTCACTCGTGCCGCTCTTGACCATGAGCGCACTGACAAGACCCCTATGGAGCTGAATGTGCATCTCCGTGCCACTGATGGTGATCCTCTACCCAACGCGCTACCTTCACTTGGTTGGGAGTGATGACCCACAAGTATAGGGGGTGTATCGTAGTATCTTCGATAAGTAAGAATGTCGATCCCAACGAGGAGCAGAAGGTGTTGACAAGCAGTTTCGATGAAGGATTCACTGTAAATGCTCACGAGACAAGTATTCGGGGGTTTTGATGTAACGGTTGAATAAAGCACGAGTATGTAAAGTGCGAGAGTAACAATTGCAGCGAGTGGCCCAATCCTTTTTAGCACAAAGGACAAGCCGGTTTGTTTACTTATAATGACCAAACGTTCTCGAGGACACATGGGATTTTAGTCTAGTGCTTTCGCTACATACGGCTAAATAATCTTCATTGTTGTGATAAGTGTTGTGTGGGTGAACCTATGCTAATGTACCGCCCTTCCTAGGACTAAATACATACTTGTGATTATACCCCTTGCAAGCATCCGCAACTACAAGAAAGTAATTAAGAATAAATCTAACCACAGCCTTAAACTGCGAGATCCTGCGATCCCTCCTGCATCGATATACCAACGGGGGTTTAGGTTTACGTCACTCCGGCAACCCCGCAATTAGCAAACGAATACAAGATGCATTCCCCTAGGCCCATAAATGGTGAAGTGTCATGTAGTCGACGTTCACATGACACCACTAGAAGAATAACACCACAACTTAAATATCACACCATTGAATATTACTCAACCATAGTTCACTACTAACATTTAGACTTCACCCATGTCCTCAAGAACTAAACGAACTACTCACGAGACATCATATGGAACATGATCGGAGGTGATATGATGATGAATAACAATCTGAACATGAACTTGGTTCAATGGTTTCACTCAATAGCATCAACAACAAGTATGAATAGATACCGGGAGAGTTTCCCCTATCAAACAATCAAGATCAAACCCAAATTGCTACGGCGGTGACGAGGTGCTGCGGAGGAGATGGCGGTGATGATGGTGGAGATGATGATGATGGTGATGGAGATGATGTCCAGCTCGATGACGGTGACGATGGCGTCGATTTCCCCCTCCCGGAGGGAATTTCCCCGGCGGATTCCTGCCCGCCGGAGAGCTCTTTTCTCTCTGGTGTTCTCCGCCCCGCAGAGGCGGCTGTAACTCTTCGCGAGGTACCCCTTCTGGCTTAGGTTTTCGGGACGAAGGATTTCGCGAAGAAAAGGAGGCGAAAGGGGTCGTGGGCCCTCCACACCACGTGGCGGCGCGGCCAGGGCTTGGGCCGCGCCGCCCTAGGGTGTGGGCCCACCCTGGCTCCTCCTGGATCCTCCTTCTGGCTTCTTTCGTCATCTTGAAAAATAGGATTTTTGGTATAATTTCCTTCCAGAGTTGATCTTCCGAAATATTGCGTTCTGACGGTGCTTTTTCCAGCAGAATCCTGGCTCCGGTGCTTGATCCTCCAATAATGATGAAACATGCAAAATAGATGAAATAACATAAGTATTGTGTCCCAATATGAAATATATCAATGAATAACAGCAAATTATGATATAAAATAGTGATGCAAATTGGACGTATCAACTCCCCCAAGCTTAGACTTCGCTTGTCCCCAAGCGAAACTGAACTCGATAGACATGACCACATGTTTATGGAGTAAAGAGTCGATAAATAAAATACGGACAAGAAGCATCATATTCATTCACACAGGACATTATAGTAAACAATCTCTTATAACTCATATTGAAACAAGTATAAGGTAATCACAAGTAAAGGTGCATAAGAAATCATCATTGGTGATGGCAAACTTCGTTCTTGGTCAGAGAACAATTAACAGATTATATTTATCTCATTGAGCAGCGCTCTCATACTAAAGTTTATAAGGCACAACTTGCATACTCAATCATAATGGTCCTCTCATGATCATTGATAACTTGCAAAGCTATATTCATTCGAGATAAAACTTGTACTAAACAAGGAAGAATAAAAGACATGATGAAGCAAATCACAATATAATGGTTTGATCACAACTACTCAAATGCTTGCTTGAGATGGAGGGAAATAGGTTTACCTGACTCAACATAAAGTAAAAGACAGGCCCTTCGCGAGAGGGAAGCAGGGATTAAATCATGTGCTAGAGCTCTTTCAGTTTTGAAATCATATAAAGAGAATAAAAGTAAAGTTTTGAGAGGTGTTTGTTGTTGTCAACGACTGGTAGCGGGTACTCTAACCCCCTTGCCGGACAACCTCCTAAGAGCGGCTCCCATAATATTTTCATTTTGTGTGGCACTCCTTCCAACCTTTCTTTCACAAACCATGGCTAACCGAATCCTCGGGTGCCTGCCAACAATCTCATACCATGAAGGAGCGCCTTTTTATTTTAGCTTTATGATGATGATGACACTCCCCCAACCTTTGCTTACACAAGCCATGGCTAACCGAATACTTCGGGTGCCGTCCATCAATCACATACCATGGAGGAGTGTCTATTTAGTTTAATTAATTTGGGATCGGGAATCCCATTGCCGGCTCTTTTTGCAAAATTATTGGATAAGCGGATGAAGCCACTAGTCCATTGGTGGAAATTGCCCAACAAGATTGAAAGATAAAACACCACATACTTCCTCATGAGCTATGAAACATTGACACAAATAAGAGATACTAAGTTTTGAATTGTTTAAAGGTAGCACATGAAGTATTTACTTGGAATGGCGGAAAGTACCATGTAATAGGTAGGTATGGTGGACACAAATGACATAGGTTTGGTTGAAAGTTTGGATGCACGAGAAGTATTCCTTCTCAGTACAAGTCTTTGGCTAGCAAGGTTAATTAGCAAGCATAAGAGTCGAGGGAAACAAACAAATATACATGTTATAGAAACAATCATGCATCTTCCTTGTAAGCACAAACAATCTTAACTTCAGAATAATAAGCTATGAGCTAACAAGAAAGGCAATGAAACATCTACATGTATTTCTCTTTTCTATTTAAACCTCAAAGTGTTGTTGTTATTGACCAATGCTAAGTTTGCCAAAACCAAATAGATTTATTCAATGCTCCCAAAGTGATACCTATACTAACAACAAGATGAATCATAGAGATTGCAAACTAAAATAAGATGTGCAATATGTAAATGATAAGACTTCTCATTAATATTCCATATCGACAACTCACACCAAGGGATACATAGACAACTAAAGGAGAGATACTTCCAAACGCAACCCATCTTATACGATAACTTCCCTACTCATGATATGACACTACTTGACAATAAAAGTAAAAGGTAGTGATAATGTGATACCGCGGCACTCCCCCAAGCTTGGAACAAACCAAGGGGATGCCAATACCGATGATGAATTACTCCTTCGGCGATGGTGGTGATGAATTCTTCCCGCGCTTCTTAATAAGCTCCTTCAACTTCAGTTTCTCAGCTTGACAATTCTGCACTAAAATTCGAAGAGATTCATTGTTATCTGAGGTTGGCGATGACGACCTTGTGACGCGAATCGAGTGGTATTCAATCAATCTTCGGAGACGGCAGTTCTCCTCCTGGAGTATCTCCACTTCTCTTCTCGAGCCCGATATTGATCACAAAACTCATCGGTAACCCGTAGAACTTCTTCCATCATGGGGAAGGAGTCGAGGCTAAGAGCTGGTGGTAAAGGTCCCTGCAGGTTATGAGAGAAAGAACGTCGAGTGTCAATAGATCCCACCAAGATTTGCTTGCTCCCTCCGGCTTGCTGCTCTTGTCTTGATGGCATCTCCTTCACTTCTTCCTCCGAAAGCCCCTTGCCCTTGTTGTTGGAGGCCATGGTGCTTCTAGACTAAAAACAGATCCTGGCAGAAACAGCTCGAAACAAAACACGTCGAGAAAACGATATACGGACCTCCAGGGGTCCGGGGGATTATATAGCAAAAATTTTCTCGACAAACGGAAAGTACCAGATCGAACCAGAGTCGGAAAGGGGCGACGGGGCGGCCAGGCCACAGGGCGGCGCGGGCCCAGGCCAGGCCGCGCCGGCCTATGGTGCCACGCCCTCGTGCGTCCTTTCCACTCCGTTTCGAACTCGTAATTTCTCATATTTTCCAAAAACAGCAAAAACAATGTTCGGAAAGTAAATCGCGAACTTTTCATTACCGATCTTGTTACCTATTCAAAATCGAGTTACGCGGATCTGTCAATTTGTCCTTTGATGAAAGCTTCCGGTGTTTCCACTTGAATAATATCAACATCAACATTATAAGAATCACCCGAGATATAATGCTTGAGTCTTTGTCCATTCACCACTTGCGTAGCATTGCCTTGGAGAGAGCTAATCTTGATTGCTCCTGAGCGATACACCTCCTCGACAACATATGGTCCTTCCCATTTCGAGAGTAATTTCCACGCAAAGAATCGAGACGAGACCGATACAATAGGACTTTATCCCCAATATTAAACTCTCTTTTGATGATCCTCCTATCATGCCATTTTTTAACTTTTTCTTTAAAGAGTTTAGCATTTTCATAAGCTTCACTTCTCCATTCATCTAGAGAACTCAATTGTAACAACCTCTTATCACCGGCAAGTTTAGGATCTTTATTTAATTCTCTAACAGCCCTATAAGCTTTGTGTTCTAGCTCTAAAGGTAAATGACAAGCTTTTCCGTAAACCATTTTATAAGGTGACATTCCCATGGGGTTTTTATAAGCAGTTCTATAAGCCCATAGTGCATCTCTCAATTTACTAGTCCAATTCTTTCTAGATTTATTAACAGTCTTTCCCAAAATAGATTTAATTTCTCTATTTGATAATTCTACTTGACCACTACTTTGAGGGTGATAAGCAGAAGCAATTCTATGATTAATACCATACCTAGCAAGAGTCTTTCTAAAACCTCCATGAATAAAATGAGAACCTCCATCAGTCATAATATATCTAGGAACTCCAAATCTAGGAAAAATAATATCTAAAAGCATTCTTAAAGAGGTCTCACCATCGGCACTTTTTGTAGGTATAGCTTCCACCCATTTAGTAACATAATCAACAGCAACAAGTATATGAGTGTTACCTTCCGAAGAGGGAAAAGGTCCCATGAAGTCAAATCCCCAACAATCAAACGGTTCAATAACAAGAGTATAATTCATTGGCATTTCATTGCGTCTGGAGATATTACCAACCCTTTGACATTCATCACAAGATAAAATAAACTTCCTTGCATCTTTGAAGAGAGTTGGCCAATAAAAACCTGATTGTAGAACCTTTTGCGCGGTTCTATCTCCGACGTGATGTCCTCCATAAGCACTCGCCATGACATTTACTCAATATCTCTTGTTGTTCATATTCGGGAACACATCTTCGCATAATACCATCCACTCCTTCTTTATATAAGTGTGGGTCATCCCGAAATAATGCCTCAAATCATAAAAGAATTTCCTCCTTTGCTTGAGCTGAAAAGGTTGGAGGCAAGTACTTGGAAACAATAAAGTTAGCATAATCAGCATACCAAGGACTTGTCTCGCGAGCTCACCTTTATTACAGCCAATTGTTCATTTGGAAAACTATCATTAACGGGAACAGGATCATAAGCAATATTTTCCAATCTAGACAAATTATCGACAACAGGATTATCGAGCACCTTTCCTATCTACAATATGTAAATCAAATTCTTGCAACGAAGTACCCATCTAATAAGCCTCGGCTTAGCATCTTTCTTTGTCATAAGGTATCTAATTGCGAGCATGATCGAGTATGAATAGTAACTTTTGAATCGACAATATAAGATCTGAATTTATCACAAGCAAAGACTACAACTAATAATTCTTTTTCAGTTGTAGCATAATTTCTTTGAGCAGCATCAAGGGTTTTACTAGCATAATGAATAACATTCAGTTTTTTATCTACTCGCTGTCCAAGAACAGCGCCTACAACAAAATCACTAGCATCACACATAATTTCAAATGGTAAATTCCAGTCAGGGGGTTCAACTATAGGAGCGGTTGTTAAGGCTTTCTTAAGAGTTTCAAAAGCTTCCTTACAATCATCATCAAAAACAAATGGTACATCTTTTTGAAGAAGATTAGTAAGAGGCTTTGAAATCTTGGAGAAATCTTTAATAAATCTCCTATAAAACCCAGCATGACCAAGAACACTACGAATACCTTTAACATCCCTCGGATAGGGCATCTTCTCAATTGCTTCAACTTTAGCTCTATCAACTTCAATACCTCTCTCAGAAATTTTATGTCCCAATACAATTCCTTCATTAACCATAAAGTGGCATTTCTCCCAATTAAGAACAAGGTTAGTCTCTTCACATCTCTGCAAAACTTTATCAAGGTTTCGCAAGCAACTATCAAAAGAATTCCCATAAACGGAAAAATCATCCATGAATACCTCTACAATACTTTCACAAAAACCATGAAAAATAGCAGGACATGCATCTTTGAAAGGTAGCGAGAGCATTACATAAACCAAAAGGCATACGCCTATAAGCATAAGTTCCATAGGGACAAGTAAAGGTGGTTTTCTCTTGATCTTTAGCTTTAACGACAATTTGTGAAAACCCGAATATCCATCAAGAAAGCAAAAATGAGTATTTTTAGACAATCTTTCTAGCATTTGATCAATAAATGGTAAAGGGTAATGATCTTTCTTAGTAACTTTATTAACTTTTCGAAAATCAATGCACATTCTATACCCTACAACTACTCTTTGAGGAATGAGCTCATCATTATCATTAGGCACAACGAGTCATACCTCCTTTCTTGGGAACGCAATGCACAGGACTAACCCATCTACTATCGGCAATAGGATATATAATACCAGCTTCAAGAAGTCGTAATACCTCATTCCTTACCACTTCCTTCATCTTCGGAATTAGACGACGCCGAGGTTCAACAACGAGCTTTGCATCATCTTCCATATTAATAGCATGTTGGCAAATAGATGGAGAAATCCCCTTCAAATCATCAAGAGTGTAGCCAATAGCTCCTCGGTGTTTCTTCAATATTCCCAATAATCTTTCTTCTTCAAACTCGAAAGCTTAGAACTAATAATAACAGGATATATTTTCTTATCATCAATATGAGCATATTTAAGATTATCGAGTAAAGGCTTTAAATCAAAAACAGGATCTTCCTTTGGTGGCGGTGTTGTACCCAAATCTTCCACCGGTAAATCATGCTTGAGAATAGGTTGGCGAAGAAAAATTTCCTCAAGTTCATCTCTTTCTTTCCTAAAAATTTCACTCTCGCTATCCTCCAAATGTTGCTGCAAAGGATTGTTAGGAACAAGAACAATAGATGCACATTGCTCCATTTTAAAATCATTACTAGGCAAATCAGCTTTATAAGGAGTTTTAGTAAATTTAGAGAAGTTAAACTCATAAGATTCACCAGCAAATTTAGTCAAAATTTTCTCTTTCTTGCAATCTATAATAGCTCCACAAGTATTTAGAAAAGGTCTACCAAAAATAATAGGACAATAATCACTAGCGACAGAACCAAGTACCAAAAAGTCAGCGGGATATTTAATCTTACCGCATAAGACTTCCACATCTCGAACAATACCAATTGGTGAAATAGTTTCTCTATTAGCCAGCTGAATGACCACATCAATATCTTCAAGTTCACAAGAATCAATTTCGTGCATAATCTCCGTGTAAAGCTCATACGGAATAGCACTAACACTTGCACCAATATCACATAATCCATAATAGCAATGATCACCAATTTTAACGAGACATCATAGGAACACTAGCTTGTTTGGGTTTATTAGGATGTGAAACAATATTAGAAGCATCTTCACAGAAAATAATATGACCATCCTCCACATTTTCGAGTCACAAGATCTTTAACTATTGCAACAGCAGAGTTCAACTTTTATTTGTTCTTCGGGTTCTACGGGTTTCTTTTCACTTTTATGAACCGCACTATTTATAACAGAGTACTCCTTCATTTTAGCAGGGAAAGGAGTTTTTTCAATATAAGCTTCAGGAATGACACGATCAGCAGTTTCAATTACAACACACTTATTAACAGATGAATCTTTATATGGTTCATGATACTTATCAAAATTCTTCTTAGGCAATTCATAATGAGAGGCAAAAGCTTTATAAATATTTACAGCGACTTGAGAATCAAGACCATATGTAGCACTCATATTACGAAATAAATCAGTATCCATAAAAGCTTCAATGCATTTATAATCATAAATTATACCCGATTCTCTATCCTTGTCGTTCTCCCATGCTTCAGACATTTTCTTGGATTCGATCAAGAAGGTCCCTTTTAAACTCTTCTTTGTTGCGTGTAAATGATCCGAACATGAAGTATCCAGCAAGGTCTTGTCTTGAAAAGAAAGTCTTGCATAGAAATTATCAATAATAACATTACCGGGAAGCTCATGAATGGGGCATTTGAGCATTAAAGACTTCAATCTCCCCACGCTTGGGCAATACTCTCTCCATCATGAGGCCAAAAATTATATATGCGATTCCGATCCTTATGAATTTCACTTGGAGGATAGAACTTAGAATAAAACCGGGGCACAATATCATTCCATTCAAGAGAATCCCCATTATCCAGTAATTTATACCAATGCGCCGCCTTACCGGACAGCGATAAGGAGAATAATTTCTTCCTCACTTCATCCATAGCAATACCTGCACATTTGAATAACCCGCATAATTCATGCAAAAACAGTAAATGATCACCGGGGTGGACAGTTCCATCCCCTTCATAGCGGTTATCCATAACACGTTCAATAATTTTCATAGGTATTTTATATGGTATTACTTCCTCACTGGCGCCTCATCTACTACCGTTGCAGTAGTAGTAGATTTCCCAAATAGAAAATGAAGAGAAGATCTCTCCATAATGACTTATAGCAGCGAGCGAGAAATAAAATCAGCACAACGATAGAAGGTTTTCCTTACCAATCCCACTTACCAATAGCGCTTCACTCCCGGCAACGGCGCCGGAAAATAGTCTTGATGACCCACAAGTATAGGGGGTGTATCGTAGTATCTTCGATAAGTAAGAATGTCGATCCCAACGAGGAGCAGAAGGTGTTGACAAGCAGTTTCGATGAAGGATTCACTGTAAATGCTCACAGACAAGTATTCAGGGGGTTTTGATGTAACAGTTGAATAAAGCACGAGTATGTAAAGTGCGAGAGTAACAATTGCAGCGAGTGGCCCAATCCTTTTTAGCACAAAGGACAAGCCGGTTTGTTTACTTATAATGACCAAACGTTCTCGAGGACACATGGGATTTTAGTCTAGTGCTTTCGCTACATACGGCTAAATAATCTTCATTGTTGTGATAAGTGTTGTGTGGGTGAACCTATGCTAATGTACCGCCCTTCCTAGGACTAAATACATACTTGTGATTATACCCCTTGCAAGCATCCGCAACTACAAGAAAGTAATTAAGAATAAATCTAACCACAGCCTTAAACTCGAGATCCTGCGATCCCTCCCGCATCGATATACCAACGGGGTTTAGGTTTCTGTCACTCCGGCAACCCCGCAATTAGCAAACGAATACAAGATGCATTCCCCTAGGCCCATAAATGGTGAAGTGTCATGTAGTCGACGTTCACATGACACCACTAGAAGAATAACACCACAACTTAAATATCACACCATTGAATATTACTCAACCATAGTTCACTACTAACATTTAGACTTCACCCATGTCCTCAAGAACTAAACGAACTACTCACGAGACATCATATGGAACATGATCAGAGGTGATATGATGATGAATAACAATCTGAACATGAACTTGGTTCAATGGTTTCACTCAATAGCATCAACAACAAGTATGAATAGATACGGGAGAGTTTCCCCTATCAAACAATCAAGATCAAACCCAAATTGCTACGGCGGTGACGAGGTGCTGCGGAGGAGATGGCGGTGATGATGGTGGAGATGATGATGATGGTGATTGAGATGATGTCCAGCTCGATGACGGTGACGATGGCGTCGATTTCCCCCTCCCGGAGGGAATTTCCCCGGCGGATTCCTGCCCGCCGGAGAGCTCTTTCTCTCTGGTGTTCTCCTCCCCGCAGAGGCGGCTGTAACTCTTCGCGAGGTACCCCTTCTGGCTTAGGTTTTCGGGACGAAGGATTTCGCGAAGAAAAGGAGGCGAAAGGGGTCGTGGGCCCTCCACACCACGTGGCGGCGCGGCCCGGGCTTGGGCCGCGCCGCCCTAGTGTGTGGGCCCACCCCGGCTCCTCCTCGGATCCTCCTTCGGCTTCTTTCGTCATCTTGAAAAATATGATTTTTGGTATAATTTCCTTCCGAGTTGATCTTCCGAAATATTGCGTTCGACGGTGCTTTTTCCAGCGAGAATCCTGGCTCCGGTGCTTGATCCTCCAATAATGATGAAACATGCAAAATAGATGAAATAACATAAGTATTGTGTCCCAATATGAAATATATCAATGAATAACAGCAAATTATGATATAAAATAGTGATGCAAATTGGACGTATCAGGGAGCCTTGTCTACCATGTTGTCACCCGTCCTGACATCTCCTATCATGTCCATATTCTGAGTCAGCTCATGTCTGCTCCCACCACAGTTCACTACAGTCACCTCCTCCGTGTCCTCCACTATCTTCGTGGCACCATCTCTCGCTACCTTTTCTTTCCTCGCTCTAGCTCCTTACAGCTCCAGGCCTCTTTCTACCTACTGTGTTTTTCTTGGTGGTTCTCTAATTGCTTGGAAGACCAAGAAACAGACCGCAATCTCCCGTTCGAGTGTTGATGCTGAGTTGCGAGCGATGGCTCTGTTGATGGGAGAGGTGACTTGGTTACGTTGGTTACTGGTGGACTTTGGTGTTTCTGTTGTCGCCCTGACTCCTCTTTTTTTATAGTACTAGTGCTATCAGCATTGCGCGTGACCCGGTAAAGCATGAGCTCACCAAGCACATAGGTGTTGATGCCTTCTTTGTGTGTACTGCTGCGCATGATTAGATTCTCGCTCTTTTACAGTTGGCAGACTTTTTCACGAAATCCTAGACTAGAACGCAACATAGATTCTTCCTCTCCAAACTCAGTGTTATTGATCCACCATGAGTCTAAGAGGGATGTTAGAGATGTATAGTCTAATTTTCTGTATATCCCCACTCTATAAGGGATTCCTGAACTTTACACATATGTACATCTATTGGCATTTGACCCCCTGTGAATAACAGTTGGCCATTCACAACACTATAAAGTAGTATTATGTTATATATACACCATTTATTTAAGGGGTATTCTAGGCAACTTACGAACAATAAAATCATGACACGGGTTTCGTTTCATTCGTACCACGTAAGTGTAATCTTGTCATAAGATAATTTGACATTTCGATGCTACGCATGCATATGACACGAGCCCAAAACCATTTGTTTGCCCACAAGATATCAACCGACACCTATGTCAAAAAAGGATATGAGCCTATAGTGGATCCACATTGATATATGTGAGTTCCAGCTTCTAAGAGCGTAATTGATATATGTGAGTTCGAGCTTCTAAGAGCATGTCTAACAGACCTCTTAAAAGGGGCAAACCCGTATAATAACCGCTAGAATACGGGTTTCGCCTCTAACCGGCCATCTAGCACGCCCCGTAAAAATGGCCCCCGGTCCGATTTTTTCTGTTTTCGATTACGGGGAGGGACTTCGCCCCCTACTTGTGCGGGGTGGGAGCGGGGATAGTGGGTGAAACCGGTATCGTCCACTCCACTGCGCGCGAAGGGTTTCGCTGAAGCCAACCGCCGCCACCGCCCGATCTCCTCCGCCCCGCCCTTCCCGGTCGGATCCCGCCGCCATGGACCGTCCGCAAGAGCCGCCTACCGCCGGCGGTACACCTCCTTCGGCCGCAGTGGTTGATGTCCCCGTCGGAAGTCCGCCAACCGCCGGCGTCGTCTCGGCCATGATCTCCACCACCATCCCGTCGAAGAGGAAGAGGATCCCGAAGCAATTCTTCGAAGCACCTGCGGCGGCCGCAGCTTCGCCGGCCGAAGCCCCGCCGGCTGCCAAGAAGGGGGGCGGCAGGATGAAGACGAAGGCGGTCGGGCCGAGGGGCGCCGCGCCGGCCAAGGTGCGGACAAAGGCAATCAGCCGCATCGGCCTCGCGCCTCCACCGCCCTCCAAGGTCACGACCCCTCCTCCCTCCGTTCCAGCCGATGCGCCACCCGCGCCGCCGCCACCCACCATCGACGTAGGCAAAGTGTTCGATGTTGAGTCCACAACATCCTACAAGGACATGCTCAACGAATCCGCGGTGAATTTGAACACCAGCATCGATGCATTCGATGGGGAGTGCAACGTTGAAGACCTTGATGACGAGGAAGAGGATGAGGGTGACGAGGAGGAGGTGGTTGAGGTTGATCCGACTGCCGCCGGTTCTTCGTCGACGCCGAAGCCACGCACAGCGAACTACAGCGAGATCGAAGACGCCATCTTGGTTCGTGCTTGGAGCAAGGTGGGGATGGATGCGTGCACCGGAGTGGACCAAGGCGGCGAGCGCTATTGGCAGCGCATTGAGGATTTGTACCACCAGCTGAAGCCTCACACCAAGAGCATGGCTGACAGATCCTACCGCTCCCTTGAAGGCCGATGGAACATAATCAAACCAGCTTGTTCTCGTTGGAGTGCTGCCATGGATCAAGTGGCCGACAACTCCCCTAGTGGATGCCTGTCGGAGGACTATGTGAGTTTTCCTTGTTTGTTGTTCTCAATATTTATGTTTTCATGATGTGAAAACATCACATACTATTGTTGTGCAGCCCAAGTATGCTCAAGCACGGTACAAGGACATGGCCGGCTCCAAGAACAAGGAATTTCAATTTCATCATTGCTTTTCCATTCTTCAACATCTTCCTAAGTGGAAGTTGAGGGACAACGAGCCAAAGTGCAAGAAGGAGGCACTTGCTCACCATGGATGATGAAGCGGAGGACATGAGTGGGAGAAACGCCGGCAAACCCGAGGGCAACAAGAAGGCCAAGGAGAGGGTCAAGGTAGAAGGCGAAGCAGCTAGCTTCCGGGAGAAGTTGGACCAACTCGATCATGAAGTCCAAGGAGGCATTGACGATGAAGACATTGGAGACCAAGCTCATCATCACCGAGAAGAAGAAGGAGGTGAAGCTTGCCAAGGTGCAAGCAAGGCGGGAAGATGCCAAGCTGAAGGCCGAGCTTGACATGAAGATGATCGCACTCAAAGAAGCCAAGGCCATGAAGAAGCTCTTGGCCGAGGAGAGGGATATCATGATGATGCGCATCGACGGCATGGACGAGGATCAGCTGGCGTGGTGGAACGAGACGAAGGCGGACATCATAGCGAGGAAGAAGGTTGCGCGTGAAGCTCGTGATGCAAGTGCTCGAGGTGAGTCTCCAGCGAGTGGTGGCGCCGCTGGCGATGGTCTCGTTGACGGTTGATCATATTTGGGAAATTCTGTGGCTTGAACATTGCCTATGATCGCGTTGTGATGTTAAAAACTATGAATTATGCATCATATATTTTGGATGTGCTATGTTTGATTGGCCGTACTGGGGAAGAAACCCAGCAGCGCTGTGTATTGATAGCGGTAATTGTGTGCACAACACCGAGAATGCGAGTACGGACACTCGAACTCGGGCGGGCTGGGAGCTATCAGCAGCTCACTGCCACCAGGCTATGCCTTGGTTCACGGATGTGCTATGTTTGATCTGAAATTGTTGTGCAAATTGCTGTCTAAAACCCTGTTTTGAGGGGCCGAAAAGTCGGACGAGCTAGCAGAACACGTATCGCCACCCCGTAAATTACGGAGTGACGATACATGTTCTGCTAGCTCGTCCGAGTTTTCGGCCGGCGAAAAGTGAATACAGGGTCTTTCACTCATGTTTTAAGGGGCGAAAAAATACGGGACCTATTAGACATGCTCTAAGAGCATAATATCTGGGCGCCTAGCCGCGCTCTCCATAGCCTCCGACGCAACGTCAGACCTCTTCGAGCTGATCGTGACCCACATGGGACATTGCGGGAGCGCTAGATATAAGCCAATGTGGACCTACGTTATTTACGGATAGGCGGGTTAACCCTGTCATTAATAGAGTGGTTGGTCTGCCTAATTTAATGTCGGCCAACTACTGGTCATCTTTGATTAATGTGGCAGCGGTTACCATGCGGCGCCAGGCGTGGCGTCCGATCGTTGTTGTGGCTTCGTCACGCGCCAAAGCACGGCTTCTCCATGTTGCGGTGCCTCACCGCCTAGCTCCTCGCCTACCCTCAATATTTAAATAGGCTCTCGCACATATTCCGACAACCCACAACCACCTCATCCTCTCTCGTCTACTTGAAGCATCGTTGCAACCCAAGCGGGGCTCACGATGCTGCAGGGCGGTACCGACATTGTCTTCTGCGAGCGGCGTGACATCCATCGCCACCTCATGGAAGGGATGACCTTGTGCTGCTAGAAGATGGAGAAGGGGCTCAAAGCGATCGAAGAAGGCCAAGGAGGAGCCTTGGTAGGCAGATACCCTGAGGCACGCGCTGTTGCACGCCTACGATGACCCCGATGACTGTCCAGCTCCTGCATTCGAACTCAAAGAGTCGCAAAACGACCTAAGGGTGTTAGCGGCGCCGTTGTTCATCACTATTGGGTGGTCAGCGCACAAGATAAACAATTACGTCGACCCTGGCGGCAACGATAGTGCCGCGGCAGGATGCGGTGAAGGCACAATAGCTGTCCGTAGCTACATCGATCAAGGACGACACAGGGAAGGAGTTGGACTACAACTTTTTCTACTAACAACATTGTGATGACAGGCTTTAGTAGCTGTAAATTTGAGTTGAACTTAATTCAAGTTAAGAAAGAATTAAAATTATGAATGAAATTTAAGAAATATATATGCATGATATAACATGCCATAGGGGTGTCCGAATAAATAAAAAGACATCACAATAACTTGCAAAAAAAAATAGGGTGACTCGAACCAAAAACCATGTAGTCTGAACCCGGCGAAACTTAAAGCTGCCACTTACATAGAACTACATCTTCGTTGCAATGGAAGTTTGAGTTTTGAACTGTGTTTTGCTAATCAACAATCAACCAAATAGGAGTAGTGTTAGTTCTTTTCGTGAACCCTAAAGAAGTTAATCTAAATTCTCCAGCCACATACACACTAAGTACAACCCAAGTCCAACATAGAAAACAACAACCTCACCTTTCCCGAAATCTTTAGAAAAATGCCGACCTTCGTGAAGGGAAGATAACTCGCTCAGCACGTGACAAGTGGCGCGCTGTGGTGATAGAAAATCCTTGGGAAGTGATCTTCATGCTCGCCACGTGTCGCAAGAAGAAGCAAGGTGGGGACAGGGAGGGGAGAGAAGACAGCGGGAGGCTAGATTGTGTCAGCTTTTACTTTTTTTTCTACATTCGTTTTTTCAAAATGAAACATCTTGAAAACCAATAAGTCCAAATTACGAACCATTTATACTTTTTTGACCCTCTCGTCGAGATCTTCAAACTAGATCCATGTTGATAGGTTTTGAGATATTTTTTTCGTATTTTCTATACAATTATGGTTGTACTCGTTGTGTGTATCTAGCTGTACTCGTGCATGAACTGATAAGTACTTCTGTTTTGAATGTATTTGGTGCATTTTTTTCTTTTACTCGTGTGCGCTAGTGTAACTGTAATCGTTCGTGTGCGCGACTTTACTTACTCATGTGCACGATTGTACCTATTTCGTGTACGCGACTATACTTGTACTTGTTCGTCTGCACGACTGTACTTACTCATGTGCGCGACTATACATGTACTCGTTTGGGTGCGCAACTGTACTCGCTCGTCTATGTAACTGTACTTGGGTGCTCACTAAGTTGTACTCGTCATCCGCTGTATTCGTGCTGTGCATGTAGTTGTTCGCGTGTGGCCGGATATATGCAGCACATATGCAGCTGTACGCGCGCGTCCGAACGTACAGGGCTGCACGCGCATGGATGTAAGTACTAGAGCTATTCTAATCGTGCGGGCGGATATTTCACGCAGGGCTGAATCGTTAGCGTTTTTTTTGTAATACAAATTTATTATTTATTTCCAGGAATAGCACACTTTTTTTTAAATTCTAACTTTGCGTGACACTAATTTGTCAGTAGGCGGCCAATTGGTCAGTAGCCAACCAACTGGTCAGTAGCCGACCGACTGGTCAGCTAGAGGAGGCCAACCAGCCTCCTAATGACCAATGATTTGCATGGTTTTGGTTTAGGGTTAGTAGGGTTCCTCTTTCGCAAATATTTTCGGGGTGATATCTTCCTCCCGCCATCTCCTGGTAAACATTTTCCCACCCGTATCTCCCGCCATCGCTCTCCCGCCATTTTTTTTGCCGCCATAGCTCTCCCGCCATTTTTTAGCAGCATGGTGTCGGATTGACGATGCCGGTTGATGTTCCTCGTCTTGCCTGGCTTTGAACCGCCGCGGCAAGGCACGCCGAACAAAGGCTGGCGAATGCGGAGGAGGCTCGTCAGAATCAGCTGATGCTGTTTCCGCCGGATAATCTCAACGTTCTGCTCCTCTGTGAACAGCTGGACCATCATCTCATCATTGTTGTCCATTGCGGCAACCTGACGAACACCTTGTGGGCGGGGCGGTTGTGCGGTGGTGGCGGCGACCACTGTTACGGTCGAAGCAGCACCCGCCGGTCGAGGTGGTAGCGGCCGTGTCGATGGACGGCGGTTTCTGGACAGGCGTCGGTGTCTATTGGAAGCAGGGGCGCGACGACGACGGTGGCGATGGCGTTCTAGAGGGGTGGGAGTCGGCTCGAACGTGGGTGGGAGATGGAGAAAGCGGTGCGTCTGGATGCTAGACGGAGCCCATACGCGGTTTCTAACATACCGCGAGGCGTCAGCGCGTCCGATCCGCGCTCTTGATGAAGGGGCCGGCACGAGGTTGCTGGCGCTTGTAGGACTCGAAAATTAGCCCGTGCTTTTTGGGACGCGCCAACCCGTTTTGCCTGTTGTACGTCCTCCAAAACACTATCTAAACCACTACGGGACGCCCCTTGAACTAACTTGGTGGCGCAGCGACGCTGGCGACAGGGGCTGCAAAAACGGATCTGGGTCCGCCGACGAACTTCGGAGGAAAACAGGGCTGGCCATAGCGGGCCGGCAAGAACGGACTCCCCGGCTTTGGATCTGGAGGGGATGGACTCCGCATCACCGTTGCATGGCAGATCCGTCCACCCGAGGCCGCATAGCATCACATGGAGCACCAGAGAAATCCCAGCCACACAGCTAGCTCGGGAACGAGCAGTCTCTCGACTGTCGACAGATTGAAGGCGCGAGCTACTCCCCATCAAGCACACCCCGCCGCCAAGCCTCGCACACAACATCTTCCACGACCACCGACAAGACCCCAGCATGGCGGCCTTCATGTTAGTGCCGCGCAACGGAAAACAAGAACTCCAGATCCTGCCGCCCCAATCACCGGTGCCGCCCGGGCTTGTCCGGCGCAATCATGGCAGTCGCGCTCATAACTCAACGGATCCTAGTACTATCGTAACTACCATCATATATACAATCAAGGGAAAATCTACCGGGAGGCGCCGCATTGCTGGCACTCCCGTGCGGCGGGTGTATTATGAAGAAAATGCATCGCTGCCCTTAATAGTCGATTACATTTTATCCCCACGGTCCTACACCTACCTTATCCCGAGTTCTCTCGACCACGGACCACACATCGACGGCAAGCAGTGCCGAGAGGAGGAGGAGACCGCCGTTGCTGCCGAGCACGGAGCCTCGCGGGAGCGTGCCGTCTCCGCCGAGCACGGAGCCGCGCGGGAGGCCGCCGTCGCCGCACGACACAGCTGGGAAAGTCTTCGCCGACGCCGAGCACAGAGCAGCGGTGGAGACCGTCGCAGCCGCCGAGCACATAGTTGAGAGGCGTTCGACGACGAGCACATCGAGCCACGGCCCCGAGAAGAGGAGGCCGCCGTCGACGAGCAGACAGCGGAGAGGCGCCGCAAGCACATGGAGTTGCGCGCATCAGGAATATGCACATGTTCATCTACGTTCTCCATTCGTCGGCGAACAGAGCTCGAGCTTGCTGCTCCGTCGACCGTTCGTGCTTTTCCAAATCGATGCAGCAAGGCATCAGAAGTTCGTGGTGAAAGAAGTCTAGCACCATCCGTTGAACATGTGCGGCTGTGCGCCTAGGCCAGTACTGGAGTAATTAGTACTCCGTATAAGAAATTATTTTGGCAGCTATGCACTAATTAATCTGGCAGTTACTCCTGATTAATTTAGAAATTGCCAGATTAGTTAACCCCGTGATTAATCTGGAAGTTACTCCTAATTATTCTGGTAGTTTAGTATACTCCGTAATATGGAAGCTAATATACCTATTTAACTGGTAAGTAGTCCTAAATATTCTGGCAATTAGTAATATGAAATTGAAGACGTTATCAATCTGGCAATTAGCAACGCTGGAGGCCGTTTTGTTTTTTACCCGAGAAAAACTCGTCAGGACTCAGGAGCTGATATTTTAAGGTTGAAACCTCATACTTTGGCCCAACAAGGCCCTTTCTTACGCGGGCCGAGCCCCATGAGGCATACGCTTGCAGTTTCCCGGGCACGTGGTAGAAGCCGCCGCACAGAATCGATGCGGTGCGGCGCCGCTGCCTAGTTCTGTCCATCAATCAATCATGGCAATGCATACGAGTATAATAAAATGTGACAAAGTGGTCATACCTGTAGCAACAACAGCAGTACCAAAGAGGAAACCCGAAGGAGCAGAGGGAGATAGTGAGGATTAGGATTAGGCCAGAGTCTGCTGGTACTTTAAGGGTCCGCTTGGTTCTTAGCCTTAACTTGCCAAGCTAAAGTATGGTTTTTTTTCGATAAAGGGAATATATTAATATCAAAACGATACCAATTACATCCAGCCTCTGCAACAACGCATCACACTAATGGCACTACGGATGCACATAGCCAAAAAAAAAAGAAAAGAAAACTAAGAAACAAAAGTCCCGCTACAGTATCTCGGGTCTAACAACAGCAATACATCCACCGCCAACACAACACCTGAAATACAGAATCTCCAAAAACGACGCCTCCAAGAAGGGAACAGTGCGCTAACACCATCGTCGCCCAATCAACGATCTTAGGTTTTCACCCTGAAGATAGTCCCCGCTCTCAAAACAATGCCTCCAACAAGGTTATTGCCAGACACAACCAGTTAAGGCCAGACCTTGGGTTAGCTAAAGTATGGTTAGCCACAAGAGTATGGCTAGCTACAAAAACGTAGCTTAAAATATGTTAAGGCCAAACTTTAGCAAAAAAAAGTTAGGAAAGAAAGATAACTCTGTGATAAATGGATCATGCATGCAATAAAATGTGATAGTTAAGGTGTGGTAAAAACCAAATACATGCCAATTATACTATGGTTACCAAATTTTGGTTGGCAAAATGTAGGTGTGAACCAAACACCCCCTTAAATGCCAGAATTTTAAGTTGGAATACTCCCTACATTCCATTGTATAATAAGGCGTACTCATTTTTCATATTTTTGACCAAAAGTACTTTCAATATATGAAGGTTGTTGACATAAAATTAGTATCATTACAAAGTGTTCTTCAGTACAAATCCAACTATAATTAAATTTTGTTGCCCAATTTTTTAATTAAAATTCTTCGTAAAATATGTATGCATCTTATTCGTTAAAATGAAGGTAGTAGCATTTCTCCCTTTTAGGTTTTATAGGGGAGGGGGTGGAGGGAGCACACTTTGGAGTAAACAACATCAAAGCAACTTTTGAGGCTCTAACCTTACACGTAGTAGTAGAATGTACACAAGATCCAGCCAGCGGCTCTTTTGAGCCTCCAATTGTACTTAGTCAAATGTAACTTTAGTGGTTGCTTGTGACTCGCACATACATGCACGCGGCATATTCATCATTACTATCGCAAGTTTGCACTTACACTACAAGAAAAGCTAAACACTGGAGGTCTTACATCATGTCGCATGTGAAGCTTTAACTATTTTTCGCAAAACGTGAAGCTGTGGTCCAACAACTTTCAAATCATTGAAGAATTTGTCCTCAGCTTCCTAAATGCTGACATGTGGTCTTCTAGTTTTTTCAAAAGGATCCCTATTGCTTTATCTCGCACATGGTGCTACCTTTCATGTGGGTCCAGACCAAGAAATAAATTGTATGTTGATACTTTTTTTTGAGAATATGTTGATACTTATTTGTGCAGATTTTGGGATAAAAAAAGGACCATACGTGACCTACATAAAAATGTGAAACTGCAATTTTCTATTTTTGTGAATAGTGCACTAGTGGAAAACAGGCCTAATGTCGCGGGTCGTATGACCCTTTTGTCGCGGGCGGCCAGCCGCGACAAGGAGGCGCGACAAAAGGTCCCGCTTTTGTCGCGGGTCGCTTACGACCCGCGACATAAGGTCCACCACGTGGCAGCCGCGGGGCGCGCAAGGGACAGGCCCTTTTGTCGCGGGCGGTATTACCACCCACGACAAAAGGCCCTCTACGTGGCGGGCGCACAATGCTGCTGCTTTAGGGTTTGAGGGGTGGAACACCCCCCCCCCCCTCCCGCCACCGACCGCCTGTTATTTCATTTTTTCATTCGAAAATAAAAGTTGCATATATTTGTACGCTACTAGAAGTGGTACACGTTCATTCATTATATATATAGATCGACCAAACAAATATTGGAAGCAAAAGTCGATTCCCCTTACATGTAGATTCCCCTTACATATATATATATATATATACATTTAGCTCACGATCGACAAGCGGTACTAACGACCGTCTATTTGGAGGTAGAGCATCTATTTGGACTAAACAAGCCTTTGTTGTTTAGTACTTATTTAACCAAAAGTTCCGCCGGTTCCTCCGCAATTCCTAGTAGGTGTTCCTTTGGTTGGAGTCTGTCCCGCATGTAGTCGACCTATATACGAAAATGAGATGAGTATGACTATATCAATCTTGATAACTAAATATTGACGATAATAAATAAAGTTGTGAATGTTATTGCTTACGTTGAATTTATTGTTGTTCCGCTTCTCGGTGGTTAACATGCGAATGGACTCGCAAACGTAGTATCCACATAGATTCGTCCCTTGTGGCTGCTGAGGGCACGGTACAGGAGTAAATGTTAGCTTCTCTGCCCACGTACCCTCCTTATGATGGTTCTTGAAAGCTCTCCATGCTCTGCCAGGTAAAAGAATGATTGAATGAGTGGATAATTAATTTATATCTCACGAAAGATATAGCGCGGCGATGAAGGAAATTACACTTGGAGCAACTTCTGCAAGTCGCGGAACCCGTCCACGCCTCTACTCAGTGGGTCTCTTACTTCAACTATTCCCTTATCGCCTTGAATGTCTAGTAGAATCCAATGGAAGCTGCACATGTTATGTATATACGTCAGGAATTACACTTAACATCGAGTAAGAAAAATTGAATGTGCATAAAAGATCATTAAGAATCTCACTCGTAGTTGTAAGGAAACAATATTGAATCACGAAATATTGCTCCCCCAAAAACCTTAGTAGGTTTCCCCCGTATCTTCGCGGTTATGCTTTACCGTTTGAACATTTACTTTATCTGGGTCAACAAACCCAATATTGATAATATTGTTACTTTTGCATTCACTGATCTTCAGTATGCATAAGAGAACACATTTCTCCTATAAATGTTCTAATACTACCCGGCCATGCAAGGCACCTGAGAGGGGCAAACCAATCTTGATCGTTCATTTACCGAGCTACAGTACAAACTCAGACCCGCTTTTGACAGCAGCCGTCCGATGCGGTAACTCTTTTCTCACTCGCTGCTTCTCTGGATAGGTCACTGACGGCTGGGACCAGGAGTGTGCGGGACCAGCGACCAGAGTGAGCGATACTGCTCGTTTCGGGTCGCTTAGATCGCACATTGCGGTGAAAACCTAGATCGAGCCAATGCGCTCCTGAGCCCCGTACTCCCCTCCACTTCCAGACTCACTCTCCTCCCCGAGCCGCCGCCGTCGCCGTGCCTCGCCCCTCCTCCTCCCCGAGCCGCCGTTGCGCCTCTCTCCCTCGACCTACCGAGCGCCGGAGGTGGAGGAGCAGCGAGGGACGGGGTTTCCTGCCGTCCATCGCTCCGCTGCGCCGGCGTGCGGCGAGTTCAAGGAGGAGGGCGGATGGCGGCGGCAACCGGAGGCGCCGGGCGCGGCCACAGACGGGCCGACGCGGGACGGACCTGCGACGACCGGAGGCGGCGGCAGCGACCAGAGGCGCCGAGCTCCTCTCCAATCTGCAGTTCCTCTCGCTCAATGGGCCAACGTCGGGATGGAGCCGGACGAGAACGGTCGCGGTCGTGGGCTGGAGGAGGTGCAGCATGAGCACGGAGGAGGGCGGCGGTGACGCCTCGTCCTCTCCTCTTCCGCCGGCCTCGACGTCGTCTTCCGGCACAGCTATGGCAGGCGGCGGCTGGATGCTACGAGGAGGGAGAACATGTGCGGTGGTGGCTGACAGAGGACAAAGGATGGACGAGGAAGAAGGGATTTCTGATTAGTATTCACATCTAGCTTCCTTTTCCGCTTCTTCCATCTGGATTTCTAATTTCCTTGCTTTGATTTCAAGATGAGGCACAAGATTCATGCCCGGAGGCTGGATGCTACCGGGAGGGAAAAATCTTGATCAAATAGAAGAAGGAGAAATTCAACCAAGCCTGACGAGGTATATTGGGTGAGGTTCTGAGATTATTTAGGCAATTTTGAGCCCATCCTCTTGAAGGTTATGCTCTTCTGTTTGTTTGATTCATAAATGGGATGCATGTCGACTTGTTAAATCAAAATATAGGTTTAAATGATAGCAGACAGTGTTCATGGTTGATAAAAAAAACCTGCCGTGGTGTGTTTCTGTATCAATCATGCACTGAAAAACATTATTTATCAAATATGATGGCTTGAGGTTTGCTATTGCATGGCATGATCCGTGGTTTGAGCCTTACATCTACTTACATAAAGCCATGGATGCTGATATTAACACATGCCGTTTCCTAGCTCTTGCATATATATATGTTAACCAAATTGTTCCCTCTCTATGCCCATGATTCTTATCTCGATTACTAGGGTCTCTAGCTTTATCTTGTTTTCTAATTAGAACATGATACTGCTCTAAATTAGCTCAGGGGTTCATGCTAACTTTTTTTTCTTGCTGAAGCTACAACCACTTCTGAATTAGCTAACATGAGCAAGCACTGCATTTACTTCATTGTTATCATGTGTTGTGCCGATCTTCCATAATTTTTATCCAAACTATTGCCTTTCAAGTCTTTTTTTGGATCTTCCGGTGGAAAGCATGGTGTCAATTACCTTGATTAGTGTTATTTATAATCTTTTATGTTCTTTAATATATATCATGATGGCGCATGTCTCGCCATGCACGGTTCGCTCCTCTCCATGAATCCACAGTTGGCAGACTGGCATTACTTCTACCAGTGTTGTTGGTACAACAGGTCAACAGCTACAACTTCATGGCTTCTTTGAGGTTAGATTGCCTCCCTGTATAATGTTCTGAAATTTTCTGAAATTATTTTTGTAGATGAGTAAAATGGAAAAGTATGATGTTCATGCAAATACATTGCCCCTCTTCTCACTCGTCTCTTGGGTTGTTTCTTGCCGTGTAGCTTTATTTGTGTTTCCTGAAGATAGGAGAGCACCAACGACACTTGTGAGAGTGACATCAGCTGTATACAAATTGATACTTAATATGGAGAATTGAGTTAGTGAAGCTGTGTGATCATGGCGATGTGCCGATGTACACCTGGTTCCTAACCCTTCAGAAGGTAGTTTGTCAAGATCTAGATGCTCGGGTTCACCGACACAATACCAATAGTACAGTACATGCTGCTTGCTTCGCCGCTGACCCGCTCCTTTGATTTCCTGTCCATGTATGGAAAACAGCTATTGGTGAGTGGCTTGAGCATTAATCTTATTATTTAGTTGCATTTAATGTTCTTCCTTTTTATGTCAATGATTTTCTATGCAATATGTGACATGAACTAGAGTTTCCCTCTGGAGAATATTATGGCGAGTTTAGGATTGGTTCAGTTAGTAATGTAATGAAATACAAGCAACCTGTTTTCATTATGGTGGCTTTACTATTGCACACTGTAATATTTGTCCCTTGTTTCTGCCGTGCTGCAGGAAATTTTAAATCTTCATTATGCGTGATCGCAAGTGATGATATATTTCTTAGAAATTAAAATGTTGCTGGGCCTTACATGGCAACATCCTAATACTTACTGTTGCATACAATGGGAAGTGTATTGCTTCTGGGCTGTGATGTCTTTAATTTTAGCTCTAGGTTATGCAAAGCTTATTTTGTATATACCTAAAAGTTGTGTTTTGTAAATGTTGAAGATTTATAATTTCTGGAATGCGCCCTATTTTACACTAGCTTATTTGCAAAGAATGGTTTTGTGATCTTTGGTATTAATTAGAGAGAATGCTAAAGTATATAGAAGAGCGGTATCTGGTAATCATGGGATGTTGTGGTTTAAGCTTGCTTGAATCTTGTTCCTGCCGGTGTGCATATCCATTGCCTCTTGTGTTGTTGATTGCTTTGCCGTCTTTCAGCACCTCAGAGAGGCTTTGATTCTTTTGGGAGAATAGAATCGGTGAATTGAGTCGTTGTGGCTATTCGGTTCATATTGCCCTATTTGAATCATTTGTTCATATTTTTTAAAATAATTTTATTTCGGACCAGCCATTTGACTAAAATAGATTGTTACTTTTTTAGATATGATGCCATTGGCCAGCATGCAGTTCCAGTACCTTATGGTTGTGGAAACGTTATATATAGATCTATCCAGATATGATGCCACTGCAACTGCTCATGTGCAGAATTTACTCTGTTTCACATTGCACTATCATCATTGTCACTCCATGAGGTACCACAGGTTGTCTCTTGTGTATAGTATTTCGTTCAGTAGCAAAATAGTCCGTACATGTTGGAATAAATGCACAGCTCATACTCCGGTTACTCATTAGTTGCATTTTGCACACAGTATTAGTTGAGGAAAGTGGGGTTCGGAACTCTAGCAGAGAAACTGAAGAAAAGTGGTGTTTCAGCTGATCGATATCCCCTTGCTCATTAATTACTTTGACAAGTGAAATATGGTAAATTGGAGCTGCAAACTAGATAGAATCAATCCCCTTGCTCATTAGTCATTGTTGGTCAGCCTTTGTTTACTGTTCTTATAATGCTATGCATTTACATTTATGGACAAAAATACGCAATCGGACATATATCTTAGCTGCGTTTACTTTCGGTTATCTCTGTCCTTTCCATCCTTTCTTTCTAGCCTGGACAATCTCTCTATAATCTAGAAGCAAAATCAGGGCAATGACATTATGCTCAGTTTATCAAGGATCACTTGCATAAAAATTACATATGTTTACTATGCAAAGTACTATGAATGTTTGAACTCATTTTCTAATTCTCATATATTTTTATCTCATGATTCAAGATGATGTAAAAATATATAGTTTATAATTTAAACAAGCAAATTTGCATGGTATTTCAGTCTAGCCATATGCTACGCGACTCCTGCTGATTCTAACTTGAGGAGGACATGTTAGAGGTTATAATGTACTCCCTACGGTCCATAATTCTTATCATGGTTTTATTTCTGGATTTTGTTGCTTGATGATTATGTACGATTTTATTTCTGGATTTTGTTGCTTGATGATTATGTAAGGATTTTAATATTCATAATTACTTGATGATTATGTTTGAATACTTGCAGATTCCGGTTTTAGTTAGCCTAGATTAATTATTGTCATGTCTTTCACGTCGGTTATCGGGATTAGTGCTTTTGGTTGTCCAATTTGGCAAGAACACGAAGAAGGCCGAGTTGGTGATGGCCCCTTATGAGAGGGGCACTGGTAACGGGAAGCTTCTATGACGTCGAAGAGGCTCCTGAGCAACCCACAGGTAATGTAGCTTACAGAACTGAATTATGAATGTGTTTAACTTAATTTTACATTCTTAAGGATTTACGTAGACCTTTAGGTGCTTCTTTGCGGGACCTAAAGTATTTATTAACATGTATTTCATGTCAACATTATTGGGTTTGCTGTTTCAGTTTATCAAGAATAATGTTGTATCTTTTTCTACTTTAAAGTGCTAATTTTTTGCTGAAACTACTGTATTTTGCATAATGTCAAGCTGAGCCATCATTAACAGGATAGTTAAAAACATGGAAATTTAAGAATTTCTCAGCCGTTTACTAATCTTCTAGATTTGACTAATTTGATGATTATGAAGTTTGAACTCCGCTAATTTGTCAAGGCCGATCAAAGTACAATATGATGTCAAGAAACCCTGCAATCTTATTGAACCAGTAGGAAGTTTCAATATGGTAAAAGGATTCCAATTCTGAATTCTGTTGCAACAGAAAACTTGATACATCCTCTGTAGAATGTGCACTTATCATGTGTTATATATGTCCTACCTTGTTGGAATGAAGCTTTCTTAGATTGAGATTGCCTTTTAAACTCCACTTGAGTAAGAATCTTTTGTCGGTAACACTAGAACCTTGTGTATATCACGGCTTTTCCACTAAATTGATAATGCAATGAACGTATTATCACTATCTTCATTGTATTTGACATTGTCTTCACCTCTTCGAATACAGCTTCCCTAGGATGATTTATCTTGCGAGATGGACTTCCGTTATTAAGTGAGGTATCATATTTACTCACCGAACAATATGCACTACTTTACCATCATACAGTGACTTCTCTCGCAACCGGAAAAAAGTTGCTGTAATTTATACAGATGTTCTACTACTTTACCATCATATAGTATCTTTCTGCAACTGGAAAAAAGGTTGCTATAATTTATATAGATTTTGTACAACATATAGAGAAAGGTTCTACTAGAAATCTGATTTCTTCCGTTCACTTTACCAAGCTTTAATTTGCCCTGGACAGGGGCCTTATTCCTAGATGTACCTGGAAGGCAGGACTTTGAAATAAAAGAAGTTGTTTCATGTTTAAATCTGTACTGTCATTTGTTAAAAATGGCAATCTTGATGGAGGTTTCAAATCACGAGCGCATCATGAATATCTGTCTTTTTTAAATGCTAATTTGTGGATCTATAACACATGTGTTGATCTGGAAGCACATGATTAGCAAATTTCTATGAAATCATCTGAGAGCTTCAACTGTTCCGTATAGGAGCTTCAACCCGATCTGATCATCTGACCATTTTATGGAGTGGTGTTGGCTGCAGGATGGTGTCGGCTGCAGGATGACACATGATTAGCAAATTTCTATGAATATTACCACAGGTGCAATTATCCCTCCTCCCAAAGTAGATTGTTTATTTCACTATGGAATCCATTTTCCCCATTATGTTTACTTGGCAACCATTTATTGATCGTCCCCAAGTCAGATGACGACGAGCCCGTGAATCAATGGAGGAGGAGGCCATGGAAGAGAGAAAGGATGTGTGAAGATGTTGTGGTTACCGATGGAGCGCTAGCTGTGGGCGACGACCGGGCCAGGCAAGTTCATCTCATCCCTCTCCTCTGAGTCTCTCTCTCTCCTGCATGGCAGTGCAGACTCATGGCGTGTGGTAGTATCTGGTGGCGCGTGAGGCAACACTCACCCAGATCGACACGATTCTTTTACCTTCGTAGCAGCAGTAAACAAGGCATGCTATTTTTATCGATTAGCTACTTTCTTTTCTTGGTATAAATTTTTGAAGTGTTAGGGAGTTGCAGATTCTGTGATCGCGCATTTGATTTTTTGAGAGTCCAACACTCTGGTTCCTAATTAATAATTAATGCGTTTTCTCAACATGGTGTGTGCTGGATATCGAGGTAGTCTGGGTGAGGCCGGTTCAGCCCTGACCCATGACCTCCTTCATGCTCCAGACCAAGTGGGACATGCTAAATTTCAGATGCTTTGTTCACCATTATCAGAGGTCATCATGTACTTTGAGGCACATAATATGTTCCTTGGCAGTTTCAAATGGAATTGACATCAATTCTCTCGTTTCGCAGTCGAGAGCAGGCATGGAGATCTGCACCATAGTGCAAGGGGAGAGGGGGATTTTTCATTTTATTGTCAGTTATCTAGGGTACGTATGCAACCATGGGAATATACCTAATGCCAAGGGAACTTTTGTGGTTGCTGGGTATGTCTATTTACATTAAAATTCATGTTTGGAAATTGATGCTGCATTGATACTTCAGTAGGTGAGAGGTCTATCCTCAACAATCAGTATAGTCAAATGGTATTTTTGGAGTAGCTGTGTATTAAACTGCAATTTAAAATAGAGTTCAAAAAGAAAGTCTTAAAGAAAGTCTTTACAGTTCGTTCCTTTTGCTATTGTTTTACTATATTGCTGGTGGCGCTGTAGCTCGAGAGTATTGATATGCTTGGCTTCGTCGTAACTGTGCTATATACACATATTATATACTGTTTCAGATTTAGGTCCAACACAGTATATCTACTGCATTTGGTCTGAGTATTTATTTGGTGCCAATTCTATCTTGCACTTTGTTATACCTTCTGGGTTTATGCTATGGAGCCCCCAATACTTGGTTGTCCAATATCTTTCGCGTCGCTATAATCAGATTATATTGCAAAGAGTTTGCTAGAGGAAAATATGAAACTGTGTGAACCTTGGTTTCATCGTTGCAATAATATATTCTGGTAGCCAATATGCATGAACCTCGTGTTTCATAGCTTTCTTTGGCATGCTTTGTAAGAGCCATTTGCCGTGAGTGTGCATCCAGATTCCTCTACATAGCATGTCTAGCTAAACCGAAGAAGATCTTGGGTTTTGTGTTCCGTTTGCATGCATCTGTTGAAACACTATACCAACTTTTAATGGGCAAGGAAATATGCCATACTTTGATGGGCCTTTGTGTTGTAGGAACTACTAACGAACTCAACACTTCTTAATAAACTTAGTCTCGCATGGTCATAATTTACATTAGAGGTTCAGAGTTCATGGGCTCGCACCGGTATGGGTGCCTGGCGGTTCCAACACACGCACGGATATACAACATATGCTTCTTATACACATGGGTTCCCTGTGGCTCGCTTAGTTCTCCATCGATGCGCCAACATTCTTCGGTCGGTTGTTCGGAAGCTGCAGATCAGCCAGAGACAGGCATTTTGAACGTTTTGGATGCACATGAATGCTGTTGTATTTCATCTTGTACGGAGAATTGGCTTGCTCTTCTTTTGGATGCTACTATGCAAGCTACTGACAATACTTTTGAACGTTTTTCATTATTGTAGCCTGGTGAGTAGCGCGAGGAGGGCTGGCACGGGGAGCCATTGGGGTCGCGCGCCCTCTGCCCCCTCGGCACCGGCGCGCCTGGCGCTGAGTGCCGGCCATGGCGCCGCTCGCTGGAGCACATCGTCGTCTCGTTGATCGTCTGGCCTACCTCCCCGTGTAAGTTCTTCCTTTCCACATTTTTATTATAATTTCCTATTTTGCACAGGTGTGGAGGTGGATCTGCCCAGCCTTGGAGGTGAGCAGAGAACACCATAGCCATCTCTAACTAATTTTGTGTTGTTCCATCCTCATTAGCGAGGACGGTCCTGATGAACATGCTGAAGAAACACACATGCTCTCCATCAGGAGAACACTTATAGGTATGCATTTTTTCAAATAAGAGATATATAGTGCTGGTCAGATGGTTATTGCAATTCCTTTTGTTTGACGGAATTAGAAATATTCTTCATTGGAAACAATTCCTATCACGATTGAGGTGTCGACTTCCTCCAACATAGAAATGAGGCGATCGATAGCTCTGCCTATTAATGGAAGAGCACACGGAGGTATTCCTCAGCCTAATGGTGTAATTCTCGTATATATTGTTCATTTATGCTTCATTATTGTTAGGATATCTATTTTGTAAATATGCACGCGGAGGTGTTCCTCACCCACTTCCTCTGGTTTTTTCATCTTCAATGTGTATATGTATTTTGTGAGCTCCTCATTGCCATTCCTGCCTCCTTTGATTAATATTAATGTTTATTTTTGTTTGGTGAGCTCTTCTTACTGATGACATGATTGTATAGACACCGGGCTAAGGCAAGTATTGTTTTTTTGGTGCATGCTTTGGTATTTTTAATGAGGTATCTGCTTCCTGCAATTGGACCTCCGGCATGCCTTGTTTGCCTCTATCTCGCAGAGTTCGTCAACTGTTGCTGCTAGCGGGGCGGCTCGTTGGGATACTGCTTTAGTTTGTGTCTCCGTTTTTGCGTGGTTGATCTTGAGGTTGTACTTCTTAAGATAGCAGGATTATTTTAGTTTGATTGTTTGTTATTCGGTGTCCAGACTTTGATATTTTTTCGGACATTCTCGTTGCTGAATACCTTAGCTTAAGACATAAAAGAAGCTTGTAGGTTGAGGATAGTGTTGCTCTTTTCATGTCTAATAATGCATTAGTTGTTTAGGAGCAATGTGGTCTTAGGATTGATGTGCTTAATAAAGAAGTATATAAAAATTGTTTGTTGCGATGATGTTCGAACTCTATGAAAAATAAAAAGTATATCACAGTGGTAACATTGATGTTCAAGCTATATCATAGGTGGGCTTGCAATATTTGATCAAATTGTGTCTAGCTATTGTCAATAAAATCCAGTGGTTGGGAAGCGTGATCCATTTTCAAAGAACTTCATCATTAATTAAAGTAGGAAATCCAGGCGATACTACATTCATAATTCTGCCATTTATGCTGGCAAGGTATGTTTCTCCTTCATGTGCCCTCCTTCATGTGCCCATTATGTATGATGCATTTTTCATTTCATTGATTCTCTTGTGTGTACCCCAATAACAGGAAGGGGTTATTGAAATACCTATTGCAAAGGATGGACCTGAAGCTTGGGTCTTCAGGCTTGTGTTAGCTCAATTTGCACAACGGACAGTGGATAGAGGGGTGGTACCAGAGGTGGCAGGTACCAGGGAGTAGTGGTCTTGTAGGTTTGTGCGGCAGATATGAGTGTGGCTTGATAGCCATTGTAATCACTCTCTCTCTCTCTCTAAGCTACCACGCTACCACATTTTAGTTCTGTCCAATGTACTTAACCCTATTTTGGTACCAGTGCCTTCTTGATGAATCTGATGACGAAACAATGTATAAGCTATATCATATAAGCTTCTTCGATCAACCTGATGTACAATAAATTGTATCACCGTGTTGCCTTATTTTAGATTTCATGTAACTCTAAATGTACATGTGAGGGCTCTATGTGTTAATACATTGTCATCTTCTAAGGGAAGGCTTATGATTTTGGAATGGCTAGCTTCAGCTTTTGTGTCGAGGCGCAACGGGTTAGCTGGAAAATTTAAAGGGATAAGAAATAAGCGTCATAATTGATGTGTATAGCAAGTAAAGATGTAAGTATGGAAATAAATTAATTGTTAAATTATCATCCTATAAATGGTAGCATCCATTGGCATATTAACATGTTTTTGTTGGCACTGATTTAGCCGTTTCTTGCTTTGGAAGCACATGGTTAGTAGTTATGAATTGATTCTGCCATTTGCGCGATAGCGCAACGGGTCATCTAGTAAGATGTAATGAGTATATGCAATGAAAACGAACATGAACTGAATGAAAATGAACTTATATGTAGTTAACAACTTACAAGCAATAGCAACTCATGAGAGATTTGTCGAGGGCTTCTAAATTGAATAACTGCCAGAGTTCATTTATCTCAATATGGATCTCCTCCTTTCGGTAGTAATATTCAAATGGTATATCCACCACGATGTACCTTATGTTCTCCTTGCATGCATCAAGGTACCACTGATGCAAATTTTGCATATGTGTTGGCAGTTTATGCAGCTGCTCTCTGCTGACCAAGTCGGCCCCGTAGAAAAATTTAGGAGCTATATCAGCAGTGGGTAGTGCAGCATCTGCTGCAGACAGCAATTCCTCCACGGTAACTGAACAGGCAGCCGCTAGCCTTGCAGCTTCTTCCAGCACGAAACCACCATGTTCCTGGTACACCTTGGGAACATTAAGCACTTTGAGTGCTGGGATCGATTGTTTGGGATGATCTTCGAGCAGGGGAACTTCCTTTCTTTTTTTGCCTTCTGTCGTTTGCTTGGCCTTGAGGGGTGCACTTGTTGAACTTGACTTCTTCTCGGCTGCACTTCTAGCTGATGATTTGCTCGTGCTAGCAATATCCTTCTTCTTAGCCTTGTCATCCTTGTTCTTATTAGCCTTTTCATTCTGCTTCTTGTCATCAATTACCCTCGCAAGGTGGCGTGTATAGTCATCCTTCTTCTCGTGTAAGTCATATTGCGATGGTGTGTTCAGAAAAGAAGTAGCATATGCTTTTTTCTTCTTGGTGTATGGCTCTGGCGCTGGAGGTTTTGGCTTATGAAAAAACTCATAGTTGTATTTCGCAACAATGGCCTCATTTTCCTCGACAGTACGATCGTAAGGACGGGGGGGAGGAACCTTTGGTACTTTTGGGAGGGGCGACATCTTGCGGACAGGACTCTTGGAACGCTTCCGGTTGGGTGCATTCCGAGTCTTAGTGGGCGGAGGCGGCGGCGCTGGAGATGGAGATGGACTACACAAGGAGTGGTCGACGTCGTACCCATGGGGTGATGGTGGCGACATGTGATCAGTAGGAGGAGGTGATGGTGGCCTGCGATCATCTGGAGGAGGTGATGGTGACCTGGGACGACTGGTACTAGGGGCTACCCAGCTCGGCAGCCTCGATGTTCTTCTTTTCCCGGAGAATGATTTCTCCCAGCACCTCTCTGAGTGTAACCCCCCATCACCTCCAGGGAACTGGAGCTCCAATGTCTCCCACGAAGGTACAACTGAATCCACCCCGACACGAGCATAGCCAGCTGGAATCTCATTGTCATGCCATGTTGCCGGCTCA
The DNA here is from genome assembly GCF_022539505.1 of Lolium rigidum. NCBI lineage: Eukaryota > Viridiplantae > Streptophyta > Magnoliopsida > Poales > Poaceae > Lolium > Lolium rigidum. The sequence goes on from NC_061514.1 coordinate 272,720,748, forward strand.
CCTTCAGGTCCAAATGCAGGTAAGACATAGCCGACCGCCACCTTAACAGACATGTTCCTGAACACCTCATGGAGATCACAAGGTGTTTGCTCCTTGATTCCATCCACGGGGTCGCCAGGACCGCCATCTATCATCCGTGTAGGAGGGGCCTCCGAGTCGGCCACACTGTTGTCTCGTCGCTGAGATATGCCAGCGATATTATCTGGTTGGCGCTGTCCTTTTAGTTCATTTATCTCCCACTGCTGCTGCTGAATCTCCCGCTGCTGCTGGTCAAGTCGGCGTTGGAACTCGGCCATCCGGTCGTTCTGCACCTCAAGCTCGCGTTGTTTATCTCTCGCTCGGCTTCTATAAGTCTCCGCGTCGGCCGGAAACCCAAGCGACCACGGAACACTAGGGCCGAAGCCTCTTGTTCGTCCTCCCTTCTCAGGATTACCGAGGACAAGCGTCAGCAAGTCTTTCTCTCTATCGGGAGCAAACTTTAGTTTTCCCGCCTTTATATCTGTCGTCACGGCAATCCATTTTTCCCTGGGTACCCTAACCCTGCTGTCACTTTCAACAATGTTCCCTGTCTTCATGTCATACTCACAGCCATGCGCGAGGAACCAATTTCGAGCCCTAATGTCCCATCCTTCTCGCGTGGGTTCCGGAGTGATCCCATTCCGCTCCATCTCAGCCTCTTGTGCATCCCACTTAGGCATGGCTACTTCGTAGCCCCCTCGCCCCGTATGATGGTGATATTTCTTTTCGCTTGCATTCTTCTGGTTTTTCTTGGACATGTTCACAGCCTCCTCTGATTCTTTGTACTTCACAGATTCTTCCCAATTATGCTCCTGCTTCGCTAGATAGTTCTCGAATACTGGAGGCTTCTTCTCGGCCTTATAAGTTGCCCATAACCGGTTCTTATACACCCGGAAAAGTTCCCCCATCTTCTTAAGAGCCCATTTCTTCACTAGCGCCCTCTGCTTAGCATTCTCAGACTCCGATCCCAAATCTGGCAAAGTGAAATGTGCCATGAGGTCGTCAAAAAGTGTGTCTTTGTACCTATCGGCAACCTGATTTTCGGACACCTTCTTGGTCTTGTTCCATTCTCTGATAGTAATCGGGAGAGAATCCCTAACCAGAACTCCGCACTGATTTTTAAGTTTCGTTCTGACAGCTGGGGGTGCCACAGGTTGGCCTTCCGGTGATATAGCTTCAATTGTGAAGTGGTCTTTTTTGGTCAACTTCTTTGCCATGCCTCGTTTGTCCAACTTATCTTCGGAGGCATAAGAGAATAAAAATTAATTAAATTATATACATATGTACATATATAATTCCATTAATGCCTCTATACTAATCGTATACCTCGTCATCACCGGAGCCGTCGGCTTCTCCATCACCGGAGCCACCGGCTTCTCCATCACCGGAGCCGTCGGCTTCTCCATCACCGGAGCCGCCGGCTTCTCCATCACCGGAGCCGTCGGCTTCTCCATCACCGGAGCCGCCGGCTTCTCCATCACCGGAGTCGCGGTCTTCTCGGTCGGCTTCTGTACCATCGCGGATTATGTTCGCGAAAATGTCTTCCTGTTCCAAGTCCCGTTCGAATGGATCCATTGTTTCTGCAAAAAAAAAATCGATAAGTACATGTTCTAACCCTAACCCTAATAAAACACTAACCAAACCCTAACCCTAATCACGTGTTTGCGAGAGGGGGAGGGTCTCGGCGACGCGTGTTTGCGAGAGGGAGAGGGTTGTCGGTGCGTGTTTGCGAGAGGGAGAGGGCGCGTGTTTGCGAGAGGGAGAGGGTCTCGGCGACGCGTGATTGCGAGAGGGAGAGGGGTGTCGGCGCGTGTTTGCGCCAGGGAGAGGGCGTGTGTTTGCGAGAGGGAGAGGGGTGTCGGCGCGTGTTTGCGAGAGGGAGAGGGCGCGTGTTTGCGAGGGGGAGAGGGGTGTCGGCGCGTGTTTGCGAGAGGGAGAGGGGTGTCGGCGCGTGTTTGCGAGAGGGAGAGGGGGTCGACGTCGGTTGTTTGCGAGGGGGGAGGGGGTCGACGGAGGGTGTCGGCGGGTGTTTACTAAACTAAAACTTAAACTCTAAAACTTACTAATTACACTATATATATACTAAAATACTTACAAAAAGATTTAAACTAACTAATTACAAAAACTAAAATAATCTCTATATATACTAAAATACTTACAAAAAAAATTACTAAAATACTTACAAAAATTGTACAACAAAATTTAAACTACCTAATTATCTATATATATACTAAAATACTTACAATAAAAATGAACTAACTAATTAAACCACTAACTAATTAATTAACTAACTAATTAACACAAAAATTAAAAAAAAGAGGGCCGGGGGTGCCGGCGCCGGCGGACGGCGCGCGGTTGGTGGCTACCTGCGCGCGTAGCGGGCGGAGGGGGCGCGGCGCCGGGGGTCGGCACGGCGGGGGCGCGCGGCACGGCGGCACCGGCGGCGGGCGCGCGCGGCACGCAGTACGGCGCGAGACGGGCGCGGCGGCTCGGAGCGGGCGCGCACGGGCGCGGAGAGGGCGCCGGAGGAGCTCAAGGCGGCGACGGCGGCGCGGCGGAAATTTTGGGCAGCCTGGCGGCGCAAAATTTCTAAGTGCTGGTCTCCGGGTGTCGCGGGTGGGGGCTCCGCCCGCGGCGCTAGGTATTTATACCTGGACCCCTTTTATCGCGGGTGGTGCCACCACCCGCGATAAAAGGGGGGTCTTTTATCGCGGGCCGTGGCACGACCCGTGACAAAAGGGGGTGGGAGGGGGTGGCGGCTGATCCGCGCCAAGTGCATCCAACGGCTCCGGCCGTTTGAATCCAACGGCCTGGAGCCCGTTGGACGCGGATCAGCCCCTGGAGCTGTTTTTTTCTGTTTTAAAAATAAACCCTCCTTTATCTATTTTAACTTAATAAAAACTATTATTTCAATAACTTTTAAATGATAACTCAAATAGAAAAGTTTTATATATGAAAATTGATCAGAAAATCCAATGAACATGAATATGACATCCATATAACTATTTGCATCTCGCATCATATCAAACATTGATAGTCGTGTATCTTTCACCCTAATGATATGCGGAGTGACACCGACTAAGGTTTCCCCGTGGCACGTGTCGCCGCCGCTTCCACGTTCCTCGACCAGTCGATGCCGGCGTGCGACGTGTGTAGCCGTGGCTTACACGTGCCATGCCCCGCGTGCGTTATATAGAGCGACGCGTGCGGGCGCAACCACACGTCGCCACCGCCTCCGCTCATTCATCTCCGGGATGCCTCCACGTCGTCGAGGGTCGTCCGGTTTCAGTGGCGTTCGAGTGCGTCCGAGAGGTAGGTTCTACGCCGAGATACGCGCCGGTGGCTTCCGCCTCACCCTCGGCACGTACAACACGCCGGAGCTGGCGGCGCGCGCTTACGACGCGGCGGCGTGGCGCTTTCAGCGGCCACGGCGCGACATGAACTTTCCGGATGTTGAATCGCTAGAGGAGGCGAAGTTACTCGCGCCAGCGTCGTGCCTCGTCGAGGACGAGGACCGTCACCGGCATCGCCAGGTGCAGCGCAGGATCGCCATCGCCGAGCACGACGAGCAGTTGATGCGCCAGTGGAGGGCGCAGTTCCCCGACGATGTCGTCAACACCGACGCGTTCTTCGCTGACCTCAGGGCACAACGCAGGTTCAACAGGCGCCACCGTCGGGCCGTCGCCGAGTTCGAGCTCGAGAACCCGAATACAACTTGGACCGAAAACGACCCTCGGTGGGATGACATTTGGACGGAGACAACCTCCGACGACGAGTAGAGACTAGACTAGTCATTTAGCTATTTTATTGTAATTTCAATAAAGTCGTTGTCGGTTCTTTTAGTTTAAATTTAGTTTATAAAGTCGTTGTCGGTTGTTTTTGTTCAATAAAGTGGTTGTTACGAAATTTTATTACGATTGAACTGGAATTAAAGTACAGAGCTCAACTGAAAAATTAAGATACATGGCCAGATTTGAATGTTGGAGACATTCAGTCATAGTCGTGCCTAGCCCTATAATAGTCGCCACTGTAGTCATCGTAGTCGCCGAAGTCATCGTTGCTACCATCGGGGTCGCGGTTGTCGAACCTCGGCGGGTGAGCACGCGTGGGCTGGGATTGACGGTAGCGCAGGCGGGGGCCACGATAGGCCATGACGCTCTGGAGAGTCCGGCCGCGCCACCACATCTGACGGCCGGCCTCGTTGAAGTTCGAAGGAGGCGGCCCGTCCTCCTCGTACCCGGCAACCGCCCTCTCACGCCGATTGATGAAGAAGCTGTCCCAAGTCGGGCTGTAGTCGGGATTCCACCGGGGATTCCTCCGCTGCTCAGGCGTGAGCTCGAAATAGTAGTGGTTCGTGATGGCCATCTCGCGTGTCACACCTAGAGGGATAGGAGGGACCGGTACGCCTCCGACGCTCAGCAACCAGCCGGTCGGGACGCGGTAGCCGGGCGGGCAGGGGTAGTTCGAGGCGCAAAGCACCTCCGCCTCCCGGGGTGTTAGACATACGATGGAAGCCATGGGAGAGAGTGATGAGGTTTGCAGATATGAGTCCAAGCCTACATATAAATAGTGGAAAAATGGCTGGAATGCGGGAAGAAAATAGGCGGGAACGAAGTGGCGCGCGAAACTTTCATCCCGGGTGGAGGCTCAAACCGGGACAAAAGAATGGGGTAGGCTTATCTAGGAGGGCCTTATCTGGGGGGGCTGATGTGCGGGTAACCTTTTGTCATGGCTGGTGGGTGCAACCGGGACTAATGCTGTCGGCAGGATAAGGATGTGTCGGTAACCTTTTGTCACGGTTGGTGGCTGCAACCGGGACTAAAGCTGCCGGCAGGATAAGGACGCGTGGGTGGACGCACTGCTCGATGAGATAAAGCATGTAGCGCACGACGCCCTGTCGCAGGAACAAGACAAAGTAGAAGCGGTGTGATGGCGTGTAAGACACACGTCCGTTGGGAACCCCAAGATGAAGGTGTGATGCGTACAGCAGCAAGTCTTCCCTCAGTAAGAAACCAAGGTTATCGAACCAGTAGGAGTCAAGGAGCACGTGAAGGTTGTTGGTGGCGGAGTGTAGTGCGGCGCAACACTAGGGATTCCGGCGCCAACGTGGAACCTGCACAACACAATCAAAGTACTTTGCCCCAACGTAACAGTGAGGTTGTCAATCTCACCGGCTTGTTGTAAACAAAGGATTAGATGTATAGTGTGGATGATGATTGTTTGCGAAGAACAGTAAATAACAATTGCAGTAGATTGTATTTCAGATGTAAAGAATAGGACCGGGGTCCACAGTTCACTAGTGGTGTCTCTCCCGTAAGATAAATAGATGTTGGGTGAACAAATTACAGTTGGGAAATTGACAAATAAAGAAGGCATAACAATGCACATACATATATCATGATGATGAGTACTATCAGATTTAATCAGGGCATTACGACAAAGTACATAGACCGCTATCCAGCATGCATCTATGCCTAAAAGTCCACTTTCAGGTTATCATCCGAACCCCTTCCAGTATTAAGTTGCAAACAATAGACAATTGCATTAAGTATGGTGTGTAATGTAATCAACACAAATATCCTTAGACAAAGCATCGATGTTTTATCCCTAGTAGCAACAGCACATCCACAACCTTAGAACTTTCTCGTAACTCGTCCTGCATTTAATGGAGGCATGAACCCACTATCGAGCATAAATACTCCCTCTTGGAGTCACAAGTATCAACTTGGCCGCAGCCTCTACTAGCAACGGAGAGCATGCAAGAACATAAACAAAATATATGATAGATTGATAATCAACTTGACATAGTATTCAATATTCATCGGATCCCAACAAACACAACATGTAGCATTACAAATAGATGATCTTGATCATGATAGGCAGCTCACAAGATCTAACATGATAGCACAATGAGGAGAAGACAACCATCTAGCTACCGCTATGGACCCATAGTCCAGGGGTGGACTACTCACACATCGATCCGGAGGCGATCATGGCGATGAAGAGACCTCCGGGAGATGATTCCCCTCTCCGGCAGGGTGCCGGAGGCGATCTCCTGAATCCCCCGAGATGGGATTGGCGGCGGCGGCGTCTCTAGAAGGTTTTCCGTATCGTGGCTCTCGGTACTGGGGTATTCGCGACGAAGGCTTTAAGTAGGCGGAAGGGAAGGTCAGGAGGCGTCACGGGGGACCCACACACCAGGGCCGCGCGGCCAGGACCTGGGCCGCGCCGTCCTGTTGTGGCGCCACCTCGTGGCCCCACTTCGTATCTCCTCCGGTCTTCTGGAAGCTTCGTGGAAAAATAGGCCCCTGGGCGTTGATTTCGTCCAATTCCGAGAATATTTCCTTACTAGGATTTCTGAAACCAAAAATAGCGAAAAACAACAACTGGCTCTTCGGCATCTCGTCAATAGGTTAGTGCCGGAAAATGCATAATAATGACATATAATGTGTATAAAACATGTGAGTATCATCATAAAAGTAGCATGGAACATAAGAAATTATAGATCCTTTTGGGACGTATCAAGCATCCCCAAGCTTAGTTCCTACTCGCCCTCGAGTAGGTAAACGATAACAAAGATAATTTCTGAAGAGACATGCTATCATAATCTTGATCAATACTATTGTAAAACATATGAGATAAATGCAGCGATTCGAAGCAATGATGAAGATAATGAGTAAACAAATGAATCATATAGCAAAGACTTTTCATGAATAATACTTTCAAGACAAGCATCAATAAGACTTGCATAAGAGTTACTCATAAAGCAATAAATTCAAAGTAAAAGCATTGAAACAACACAAAGGAAGATATAAGTTTCAGTGGTTGGTTTCAACTTCAACATGTATATCTCATGGATAATTGTCAACACAAAGTAATATAACAAGTGCAATAGGTAAACATGTAAGAATCAATGCACACGATTGATACAAGTGTTTGCTTCGGGATAGAAAGAAGTAGGCAAACCGACTCAACAATAAAGTAGAAGATAGGCCCTTCGCAGAGGGAAGCATGGATTACTATATTTGTGCTAGAGCTTTTCATTTTGAAAACAAGAAACAATTTTGTCAACGGTAGTAATAAAGCATATGTGTTATGTATAAGATATCTCATAAGTTGCAAGCCTCATGCATAGTATACCAATAGTGCTCGCACCTTGTCCTAATTAGCTTGGATTAACATGGATTATCATTGCATACCATATGTTTCAACCAAGTGTCACAAGGCACCTCTATGCCGCCTGTACAAAGGTCTAAGGAGAAAGCTCTCATTGGATTTCTCGCTTTTGATTATTCTCAACTTAGACATCCATACCGGGACAACATAGAGAACAGATAATGGACTCCTCTTTAATGCATAAGCATTCAACAACAGTTAATTTTCTCATAGGAGATTGAGGATTAGTTGTCCAAACTGAAACTTCCACCATGAATCATGGCTTTAGTTAGCGGCCCAATGTTCTTCTCTAACAATATGCATACTCAAACCATTTGATCATGAAAATCTCCCTTACTTCAGACAAGACGAACATGCATAGCAACTCACATGATATTCAACAAAGGTGTAAGAGTTGATGGCGTCCCCAGAAACATGGTTACCGCTCAACAAGCAACTTATTAAGAAATAAGACACATAAGTACATATTTTTCACCACAATAGTTTTTAAGGCTATTTTTCCCATGAGCTATATATTGCAAAGACAAAGAATAGAATTTTAAAGGTAGCATTCAAGTAATGTACTTTGGAATGGAGGAGAAATACCATGTAGTGGGTAGGTATGGTGGACACAAATGGCATAGTATTTGGCTCAAGGATTTGGATGCACGAGAAGAATTCCTCTCAATACAAGGCTAGGCTAGCAAGGTTGTTTGAAGCAAACCCAAGTGTAAAAGGTGCAGCAAAGCTCACATATGAACATATTGTAGGTATTATAAGACTTTATATTGTCTCCTTGTTGTTCAAACACCTTAACCAGAAAATATCTAGACTCTAGAGAAACCAATCATGCAAACCAAATTTTAACAAGCTCTATGTAGTTATTCATTAATGGGTACAAGGTACATGATGCAAGAGCTTAAACATGATCTATATGAGCACAACAATTGCCAAGTATCACATTATTCAAGACATTATACCATTTACCACATGCGGCATTTTCCGTTTCCAACCATATAACAATGAATGAAATAGTTCAACTTTCGCAATGAACATTAAAGATAAAGCTAAGAACACATGTGTTCATACGAAACAACGGAGCGTGTCTCTCTGCCACACAAGGAATGCTAGGATCCGATTTTATTCAAACAAAAACAAAAACAAACAGACGCTCCAAGTAAAGCACATAAGATGTGACGGAATAAAAATATAGTTTCACTAGAGGTGACCTGATAAATTGTCGATGAAGAAGGAATGCCTTGGGCATCCCCAAGCTTATTGTAGGATAACGTAGCATAGAAAACAAAAATTTTCCTATCGCAAACACGCAATCCAAGCCAAGATGCAATCTAGAAGACGGTAGCAACGAGGGGATGATCAAGACTAACCCTTGAAGAGATTCCAAAGCCTATAAGAGTAGGCTCTTATTGCTGCGGTAGACGATCACTTGCCGCTTGCAAAAGCGCGTAGAAGATCTTGATCACGATCGCTTCGGCGCCACGAACGGGCAGCACCTCCGTACTCGGTCACACGTTCGGTTGTTGATGAAGACGACGTCCACCTCCCCGTTCCAGCGGGCAGCGGAAGTAGTAGCTCCTCTTGAATCCGACAGCACGACGGCGTAGTGTCGGTGGTGGTGGAGAAATCCGGCGGAGCTTCGCTTAAGCGTGCGGGATGTGGTGGAGGAGAGAGACCGCTAGGGTTTGGGGAGAGAGGGGGTTGGGCGCCGGCCCTCTAAGGGGTGCGGCCAAGGCTGAGCTTGAAGTGGTTCAGCCCCTCTCTATGCCCCTCATTATATAGGTGGAAGCCCCAAGAGATCTAGTCCAAGTCTTCGAATAAGACCCCAACACTAAAACCTCCCATATGTGGGAAACCTACTCAAGGGGGAGTCCTACTCAAGGTGGGACTCCCACCTTTCCTTGAGGTGGGGCTGGCCGGCCACCCTAGAGGAGTCCACCTTGGACTCCTCCCTTTAGGGTTGGCTGGTCATGCAAGTGGAGTCTCTTTGGGACTTCACTTTCCAAAGTGCCATTCTTCCGGACTTTTCTAGAACCTTCTAGAACCTGCCATAAATGCACCGGATCATTTCCAAACTTGGAATATGACTTCCTATAT
>NC_061514.1:272730135-272744434 GCF_022539505.1 Lolium rigidum
ACATAGGAGAGAGATTAACCACATAGCTACCGGTACAGCCCCGAGCCTCGATGGAGGACTACTCCCTCCTCATGGGAGACAACAGCGGTGATGAAGATGGCGGTGGTGTCGATGGAGGAGCCTTCCGGGGGCACTTCCCCGTCCCGGCGGCGTGCCGGAACAGAGACTCCTGTCCCCCAGATCTTGGCTTCGCGATGGTGGCTGCTCTGGAAGGTTTCTCGTACCGTGGCTTTTCCGTATCGAGGTTTTAGGTCGAGGGGCTTCTTATAGGCGAAGAGGCGGTGTCAGAGGGTCGAAGAGGCGGCGACACCATAGGGTGGCGCGGGCCACACCCAGGCCGCGCCGGCCTATGGTCTGGTGGGCCTGTGGCCCCCCTCTGGTCCTTCCCGGGTGTTCTGGAAGCTTCGTGGAAAAATAGGGTGCTGGGTCTTGATTTCGTCCGATTCCGAGAATATTTCCTTACTAGGATTTCTGGAACCAAAAACAGCAGAAAAAAGGAACTGGCCCTTCGGCATCTCGTCAATAGGTTAGTTCCGGAAAACGCATAAATATGACATATAATGTGCATAAAACATGTAAATATCATCAATAATGTGGCATGGAACATAAGAAATTATCGATACGTCGGAGACGTATCAGCATCCCCAAGCTTAGTTCCTGCTCGTCCCGAGCAGGTAAACGATAAACAAAGATAATTTCTGGAGTGACATGCCATCATAAACTTGTTCATACTATTGTAAACATATGTAATGAATGCAGCGATCAAAACAATGGTAATGACATGAGTAAACAACTGAATCATAAAGCAAAGACTTTTCATGAATAGTACTTCAAGACAAGCATCAATAAGTCTTGCATAAGAGTTAACTCATAAAGCAATAAATTCAAAGTAAAGACATTGAAGCAACACAAAAGAAGATTAAGTTTCAGCGGTTGCTTTCAACTTATAACATGTATATCTCATGGATAATTGTCAATCATAGAGTAATATAACAAGTGCAATATGCAAGTATGTAGGAATCAATGCACAGTTCACACAAGTGTTTGCTTCTTGAGATGGAGAGAAATAGGTGAACTGACTCAACATAAAAGTAAAAGAAAGGTCCTTCAAAGAGGAAAGCATCGATTGCTATATTTGTGCTAGAGCTTTTATTTTAAAAACATGAAACAATTTTGTCAACGGTAGTAATAAAGCATATGAGTTATGTAAATTATATCTTACAAGTTGCAAGCCTCATGCATAGTATACTAATAGTGCCCGCACCTTGTCCTAATTAGCTTGGACTACCGGATCATCGCAATACACATGTTTTAACCAAGTGTCACAATGGGGTACCTCCATGCCGCCTGTACAAAGGTCTAAGGAGAAAGCTCGCATTTTGGATTTCTCGCTTTTGATTATTCTCAACTTAGACATCCATACCGGGACAACATAGACAACAGATAATGGACTCCTCTTTAATGCATAAGCATGTGGCAACAATTTCTCATATGAGATTGAGGATATATGTCCAAAACTGAAACTTCCACCATGATTCATGGCTTTAGTTAGCGGCCCAATGTTCTTCTCTAACAATATGCATGCTCCAACCATTAAGGTGGTAGATCTCTCTTACTTCAGACAAGACGGACATGCATAGCAACTCACCTGATATTCAACAAAGAATAGTTGATGGCGTCCCCAGAAACATGGTTATCGCACAACAAGCAACTTAATACGAGATAAAGTGCATAAGTACATATTCAATACCACAATAGTTTTTAAGCTATTTGTCCCATGAGCTATATATTATAAAGGTAGAGGATAGAAATTTAAAGGTAGCACTTCAAGCAATTTACTTTGGAATGGCGGAGAAATACCATGTAGTAGGTAGGTATGGTGGACACAAATTGCATAGTGGTTGGCTCAAGGATTTTGGATGCATGACAAGTATTCCCTCTCGATACAAGGTTTAGGCTAGCAAGGTTATTTGAAACAAACACAAGGATGAACGGTGCAGCAAAACTCACATAAAAGACATGTTGTAAACATTATAAGACTCTACACCGTCTTCCTTGTTGTTCAAACTCAATACTAGAAATTATCTAGACTTTAGAGAGACCAATTATGCAAACCAAATTTTAGCAAGCTCTATGTATTTCTTCATTAATGGGTGCAAAGCATATGATGCAAGAGCTTAAACATGAGCACAACAATTGCCAAGTATCACATTATCCAAGACATTATAGCAATTTACTACATGTATCATTTTCCAATTCCAACCATATAACAAATTAACGAAGAAGAAACTTCGCCATGAATACTATGAGTAGAGCCTAAGGACATACTTGTCCATATGCTACAGCGGAGCGTGTCTCTCTCCCACAAAGTGAACGCTAGGATCCATTTTATTCAAACAAAATAAAAACAAAAACAAACCGATGCTCCAAGCAAAGCACATAAGATGTGGCGGAATAAAAATATAGTTTCAGGGGAGAAACCTGATAATGTTGTCGATGAAGAAGGAAATGCCTTGGGCATCCCCAAGCTTAGACGCTTGAGTCTTCTTAGAATATGCGGGGTGAACCACCGGGGCATCCCCAAGCTTAGAGCTTTCACTCTCCTTGATCATATTGTATCATACTCCTCTCTTGATCCTTGAAAACTTCCTCCACACCAAACTCGAAACAACTCATTAGAGGGTTAGTGCACAATAAAAATTAACATTTTCAGAGGTGACACAATCATTCTTAACACTTCTGGACATTGCATAAAGCTACTGGACATTAATGGATCAAAAAATTCATCCAACATAGCAAAAGAGGCAATGCGAAATAAAAGGCAGAATCTGTCAAAACAGAACAGTCCGTAAAGATGGATTTTATTAGGGCACCAGACTTGCTCAAATGAAAATGCCCAAATTGAATGAAAGTTGCGTACATATCTCGAGGATCACTCACGTAAATTGGCTTAATTTTCTGAGTTACCTACAGAGAATTAGACCCAGATTCGTGACAGCAAAGAAATCTGTTTCTGCGCAGTAATCCAAATCTAGTATTCACTTTACTATCAAAGACTTTACTTGGCACAACAAAACACAAAACTAAGATAAGGAGAGGTTGCTACAGTACTAAACAACTTCCAAGACACAAATATAAAACAAAGTACTGTAGCAAAATAACACATGGGTTATCTCCCAAGAAGTTCTTTCTTTATAGCCATTAAGATGGGCTCGGCGGTTTTAATGATGCTCATATGAAAAATAGAGTATGAGGCAAAAGAGAGCATCAAGAAGCAAATTCAAAACAAATTTAAGCCTAACATGCTTCCTATGCATAGGAGTCTTGTAAATAAACAAGTTCATGAAGAGCAAAGTGACAAGCATAGGAAGATAAAACAAGTGTAGCTTCAAAAATTTCAGCACATAGAGAGGCATTTTAGTAACATGAAAATTTCTACAACCATATTTTCCTCTCTCATAATAGCTTTCAGTAGCATCATGAGCAAACTCAACAATATAACTATCACATAAAACATTCTTATCATGAGTCTCATGCATAAAATTAGTACTACTCCCAACATAAACATATTCAATTTTATTAGTAATAGTGGGAGCAAATTCAACAAAGTAGCTATCATTATTATTTTCATCATCAAATATAGGAGGCATATTGTAATCATAATCAAATTAATCCTCCATAACAGGCGGTACTAAAAGACTACTATCATTATAATCATCATAAATAGGAGGCAAAGTATCATCAAAGTAAATTTTCTCCTCAATGCTTGGGGGACTAAAAATATCATGCTCATCAAAACCAGCTTCCCCAAGCTTAGAATTTTCCATATCATTAGCAACAATGGTATTCAAAGTATTCATGCTAATATGTTCCATGGGTTTTTTAATTTTCACATCAAACCATCCATGTCTTAAATCAGGAAATAGAATAAGAAGCTCATTGTCGTCCATTATGCCTAACTAGTGTAAACAAGAAACAAAAAGATGCAATTGCAGGATCTAAAGGAAATAGCTTCGAGTACTTACAACGGCGAAAATAGCTTAGTAGCCGAGATCCGGAGTGTGAGTACCTTTTACCTTTCCTCCCCGGCAACGGCGCCGGAAAATAGCTTGATGTCTACGGGAGCTTCTATTCTTGTAGACAAGTGTTGGGCCTCCAAGAGCAGAGGTTTGTAGAACAGCAGCAAGTTTCCCTTAAGTGGATCACCCAAGGTTTATCGAACTCAGGGAGGAAGAGGTCAAAGATATCCCTCTCATGCACCCCTGCAACCACAAAGCAAGAAGTCTCTTGTGTCCCCAACACACCTAATAGGTGCACTAGTTCGGCGAAGAGATAGTGAAATACAGGTGGTATAAATAAGTATGAGCGGTAGCAACGGTGCCGGAAAAGTGCTTGTCGGCGTGTAGTTGATGGTGGTAATATTGCAGGCAGATAGAAACATAGTAAAACGAGTAAACAAGCAGCGATAGCGATATTTAGGAACAAGGCCTAGGGATCATACTTTCACTAGTGGACACTCTCAACATTGATCACATAATGAGAATAGATAAATGCATACTCTACACTCTTGTTGGATGATGAACACCATTGCGTAGGATTACACGAACCCTCAATGCCGGAGTTAACAAGCTCCACAATATTCAATGTTCATATTTAAATAACCTTAGAGTGCAAGATAGATCAACATAACCAAATAGATCACATCAATACCATCACAAGTAATAGTTAACTTCACAATCTACAAGAGATCACGATCATAAACTACGCCAAGTACTACATGATGCACACCCTGTCCACTTTACACCATGCAGGAGGAATAGAATACTTTAATAACATCACTAGAGTAGCACATAGATGAATTGTGATACAAAACACATATGAATCTCAATCATGTAAAGCAGCTCATGAGATCATTGTAGTGAAGTACATAGGAGAGAGATTAACCACATAGCTACCGGTACAGCCCCGAGCCTCGATGGAGGACTACTCCCTCCTCATGGGAGACAGCAGCGGTGATGAAGATTGCGGTGGTGTCGATGGAGGAGCCTTCCGGGGGCACTTCCCCGTCCCGGCGGCGTGCCGGAACAGAGACTCCTGTCCCCCAGATCTTGGCTTCGCGATGGCGGCGGCTCTGGAAGGTTTTTCGTACCGTGGCTTTTCCGTATCGAGGTTTTAGGTCGAGGGGCTTCTTATAGGCGAAGAGGCGGCGTCAGAGGGTCGAAGAGGCGGCGACACCATAGGGTGGCGCGGGCCACACCCAGGCCGCGCCGGCCTATGGTCCAGTGGGCATGTGGCCCCCTCTCGGTCCTTCCCGGGTGTTCTGGAAGCTTCGTGGAAAAATAGGGTGCTTGGGTCTTGATTTCGTCCGATTCGAGAATATTTCCTTACTAGGATTTACGGAACCAAAAATAGCGAGAAAACAGGAACTGGCCCTTCGGCATCTCGTCAATAGGTTAGTTCCGGAAAATGCATAAATATGACATATAATGTGCATAAAACATGTAGATATCATCAATAATGTGGCATGGAACATAAGAAATTATCGATACGTCGGAGACGTATCACTCACCGCCGTTCTCGCCTTGACTGAGGCTCGGGGGGCAGCTGACCTGGTAGATACTCTGTTTTTAGAAGCCGATTGGGGTGTCATCGGCTGGCCCTGCATCATAACCTTCTTCAAAGGTGGTGAGTTCTTGCAGGAGAGGATCACTGGAGC
This sequence comes from Lolium rigidum, assembly GCF_022539505.1. Taxonomy (NCBI): domain Eukaryota; kingdom Viridiplantae; phylum Streptophyta; class Magnoliopsida; order Poales; family Poaceae; genus Lolium; species Lolium rigidum. The sequence continues at coordinate 272,735,852 of NC_061514.1, forward strand.
TGGTGGGAGGAATTAAAAGGGGGATCCATCATCACCGAAAGGCTCTGGGCCATCTTGTTTCTGCAAAGAAACAGAGCAGGTTTATATAGCATCGCTGGAAACTATCGCGAGGAGATTTGCGAGCAAGTGGCACCTGTTCTGCAGAAGTATCAGCTTCATCGTCAAGTTGTTTCAGCTACGGTCCAAGGGCTCTCTTGAAGGCATGGGTCTTCCACATCATCCACCAGATCTCAAAGTCATCAGTCGAAGAGTTGAAGGATAGATTGTGAAGGACCGATGCGTTGCCATCGGCTCATTGAGCATTAACCAAGTTAACAATCGCTCCTTAGTCGAAGAGATGAAGGATAGATTATGAGGGACCGATGCGTTGCCATCGGCTCATTGAGCATTGGCTAAATTGACAATCGGCAAAGTCAGTATGAGGGGAATCGGCTAAATTAGCATAAAGGAAATCGGCAAAATCAAATTGGGGGAATTCTTCATTGATAACGAGATTTCTTACATAAAGAGCTGATTGCTCTCAAAAGGAAGTACCAGGGGATACATTGCCCCATCTACTACTACTGATCCTATGCTAAGGGTCCTATCTATGGGCCGTCGCTGCCCTCGTCGTCGCCGTCGTCGCCGCTGTCGGCGCTACTCCCGGCGGGCTCGTCGTCGCTGCTGTAGCGGCCGCCGGCAGGGCCCTCGTTGTCCTCGTCTTCCTCATCAGCGTCGTCGTCGTCGGCGTCGAAGTCAGCCGAGGTTCCCCGGCCGGGGCGAGAGCGCTTGGCCGGCGGCTCATCGGAGGAGGTATACTCCTCCTCCTCCTCCTCCTCCTCCTCGGAGGAGGAGGTGAAGTCGTCCCAGGAGAAGCGATCGTCATCGCTCTCCTCCTTCGTTTCCCCGTCGGCAAGGAAGCGGAGGTCACTTTCCCCGTCGGTCGAGGACTTGTCGTCCTCAGACCAGACGGAAAAGTCGTGGCTGGACTCGTCCCCGTCTTCGATGGCGCGGCGGATGTTGGCCTCGTGGGCCTCCTCCGGGTCCCACTCCGGCGTCGGCTCGCGGGAGGAGGAGGACTGGGTGGAAAGACCCGACGAGGCAGAGGAGGAAGAAGACATGGTGGCAGAGGAGGGCTTTTGGAGTGCTAATGTGAAGGGGATGAAGAAGCGAACTGTTTGGAACGGTTAAATAAAAGGGGATATAGTGGAGATTCAATGCCACGGCGAGTTTCAGAGGATGTGGTGCCCGAGAAGAAAAAAATTGCCGGGTCACGCGGAGAAGTGGAGGAGGCAAGGCATCATGATGAAGGATCACTGCGACGGTTCTGCTCTGCCACGACATGACCCGACGAAGAAAAAGCAGAGTGATTTTGGAATTGTCATTTCCAAAACCAGGGGGGCATGTGTTATCACCAGAATTTGACCGGATCGGAGGTGGGCCGCGATTAAAGATGGGCTTGAAGAATATACCTGGAAGAAATACATGAATCGGCCTTATATGCAAAGTTTGGGCTAGTTTGCCCGTGTATACGTAATATAGTAGGATACGTGTCGGTTAGATAGAGTTTGGCTCGTGCACGGTTGGGATTATTCCCACGTTAGAAAGTCTACGGACTATAAATATGTATCTAGGGTTTATGAAATAAACAACAATCACGTTCACCACAAACCAATCTAGGCGCATCGCCAACTCCCTTCTCTCGAGGGTTTCTTCCGGGTAAGCATCATGCTGCCTAGATCGCATCTTGCGATCTAGGCAGCACACGTTTATTCGCTGTTCATGCGTTGCTCGTCTTTGAAGCCTTGTTGATGGCGAGCAACGCAGTTATCATAGATGTGTTAGGGTTAGCATTGTTTCATCATATCATATGCTTTCGTCCGTGCAACCCTTAGACATCTAGCCGCCCTTAAACCTATCTTGGGTGTAAGGGCGGCACCCCGCTTGATCATTATTTAGTAGATCCGATCTGTTATGATTGCTCCTTGTTCTTCAAGGATTAGTTTAATATCTGCATAGTTAGGCCTTACAAACGGGTTGAAGGATCCGAGTGGCACGTAGGGTGTAGTTTGCTAGCCCTAGGCAAGATGTTCCGGGGATCAACTTCATGTTGGTTTTTAGGCCTTGTCTAGGGTCGGTTTACGATCACCGTGCGTGGCCGCCAGGCTCAATCACGCGTAGGATGTTCCGATTATGTGGTGAAAACCCTAAATCGTAGTAGGTCGTTTTAGCTGTATTTTCATCAAGCAGGACCACCATCTGACCGTACACCTCGTACGGATCATGGGTGGATCGGCTCCTTGAGCCGATTCACAGGACAACCTGAGAGCCGATCGAGGCTCGTATTTAATGTTTACGTGTATGCCATGCAGGAAACTAAGCGAGGAAAATCCAACACCTTCCTGACCAGGTATAGGTCAGGTGGCACGCCCTTGCACCAGCATCGGACGTGCGTGCCGGAGTCTTTGCGGGCCGTCGCTCGAGGGACCAGGGCCAGCCGCAGTCCTGGGAGCCTCCCGGCTCTACTGTGTTGCCCGTCGCTGCTCGCCGGTGGGTTTCTGACCGCAACAGTTGTCAATTCAGCTGCACCTGGAAAAGCACTAGTAACAGGGGTGATGTGAAAGCAGCAGTAATATGGGAGCAATAGTAAAAGTAACACAGCAGCAGTAACAGTAGTATGAGAGCAATGGCACCAGAAAATAGTTGATACTACTTCCAATGTCATATAGAAACGAGTATATGATGATGAGAGATGGACCGGGGTTCCCAGCTATCTACACTAGTGGTAACTCTCCAATAACAAGTGTTGGGTGAACAAATTACAGTTGGGAAATTGATAGGATTGAAATAGCATTAAGATAGAACATCAAGATTATTAATCATGTAGGCATGTTTTCCATATATAGTCATACGTGCTCGCAATGAGAAACTTGTACAACATCTTTTGTCCTACCGGCCGGTGGCAGCCGGGCCTCTAGGGAATCTACTGGAAATTAAGGTACTCCTTTTAATAGAGCACCGGAGCAAAGCATTAACACTCCGTGAAAACATGTGATCCTCATATCTAAGCCTTCCCCTCGAGTTGTCCCAATTTCTGTCACTTTGGGGCCTTTGGTTCCGGACATAGACATGTGCATACAACTTGTAGATACAATCTAAGCAATAAGTATAGAGCTTAAATCTAAGATCATGCCACTCGGGCCCTAGTGACAAGCATTAAACACAACAAGATTGCAGCAACAATAACTTCACAAACTTTGTAGATAGACTAATCATAATGTAACAATCCATCGGATCCCGACAAACGCAACACCGATTACATCAGATGAATCTCAATCATGTAAGGCAGCTCATGAGATCATTGTATTGAAGTACATGGGGAGAGAATACCAACTAGCTACAGCTAGAACCCGTAGTCCATGGGGGAACTACTCACGGAGCATGATGGAGGCGGTGGCGTCGATGGAGATGGCTTTCGGGGGCACTTCCCCGTCCCGGCAGGGTGCCGGAACAGAGACTCTCGTCCCCCGAAACGGAGTTTCGCGATGGTGGCGGCGCCCCTGGAGTCTTTCTGGAGTTTCGTCAATTGGTATCGAAGATTTAGGTCACCAGGGCTTAAATAGGCGAAGAGTCGGAGTCGGAGGGGCCACGGGGCCTCCTCACACTAGGGGGGCGCGCCCCCCCTTTGGTCACGCCGCCACCACGTGTGGGGCCCCCAAGGCTCCCCTCTGGTCCCCCTCTGACTTTTTGGAAGGTTCCGGGAAAAATAAGTTGTTGGGTCTTCGTTTCGTCGAATTCCGAGAATATTGCCCGAACAGCCTTTTACGGAACAAAAAACAACGAAAAACGACAAGCGGCCCTTCGGCATCTCGTTAATAGGTTAGTTCCGGAAAATGCATAAAAACATTATAAAGTGCAAGCAAAACATGTAAGTATTGTCATAAAACAAGCATGGAACATCAGAAATTATAGGTACGTTGGAGACGTATCAAGCCTAGTGACTAAGCATACGGAGAAAGTTTACTCCCCTCGAGGAGAATCTTTTCAGGAAGCTGACACTCTTTCAAGGGGTGCTATTGTCGGTGTTTTTGGTGAGAATATTATTGACTCATTTCCATCACTACGGGCAAGGATATGTAGGATGCGCTTGAGGTCAAGTTTTGGGTCTCAGACACAGGTCATTGAGCAATTCTATAACTATATGATGATTGATGCGCTCATGAGATACCATCCATTTCCGAGGAACTTGAGCAGTTCACGTGTGTGTTACTACGTAAGTTTATTTCCAGAGCCATCATTGCCAAACTTCCTCCTTCACGGAGGAATTTTGCTACTTCTCTACACCACAAGAGACATGTGTTTTCCATCACGGATCTCTAAAACACAAGAGAAAATGTCGAAGAAAAGGCAAGAGAAAAACACACGTGCTTGAGGTGTTGATGGAGGTTCTAGCGTCAATTTTGTGCAGAAGAAAAACTTCCAACCCCACAAGTTCAAGAACAAGAACAAGTATGGTATCAGAGGAAAATTTCATGGGAAGAACAAGGCCTCACAGCCTACCAAATTCAAGAAGAAGACTGCTAAGAAGAAAGGAGTATGCCACGTCTATGGTGATCCTAATCATTCGGCTCCCAATTGCCCAAACCACTTTGACAAGCATCCACAAGGGAAGGGTACCTGCATGGAGCGCTGTATTTTGAAAAAAAAATCAAAAAGGAGATTTTAAATTATTAAAATTTTGAAAAGTTTCATGATTTATTCTATCAACTTGAAGATCTTAGAGCGATAGAGTTTTAAAAAATAACTCTAAGAAAGGGAACTTTTATTGTACATAGAGGATGACATGCGGGACCCATGAACCAGCAGCTACCTCAACATTTTAAAGGCGGCATGAGATTGAAAGAAAAAAGTAAGTAACCAAATATCAGAAGCCAAAAATAATCTAAGAAAAGAAAATTTATTTTTTGTACATAGAGGATGACATGCGGGTCCCATTTGGCAGCTAGGTCTCAACGTATCAGAGGCGGCACGGGATAAAAAAAAAGGCAAGTGACGAAATATCAGGTGCCATAAATAACTCCAAGAAAAGAAACTTGATTGTACATAGAGGCTGACATGTGGGACCCATTTTGCAGGAGCGGTCTCAACGTTTCTAAGGCAGCACCGGATCGAAAGAAAACGTAGGTAGCCAAAAATCAGGGGGTCAAAAAAACTGCAAGAAAAAAATCATTTATCTTCAAAGAGGATGACATGGGGACCCATGAGGCAGCAGCGTCCTCAACGTTTCCAAGGAGGCAGGGGATCAAAAGAAAATGAAAATAGCCAAAAATCACAGGGTGAAAAAATCCAAGAAAAGAAACTTTTATTGTACATAGAGGATGACATGCGAGTCCCATGAGCCAGCAGCTTCCTCAACGTCTCAAAGGCTGCATGAGATCGAAAGAAAAAACTAAGTGACCAAAAATAAGGGGGTCAAAAAAATCCAAGAAAAGAAATTTTATTGTACATGGAGGATGACATGCGGGTCCCATGAGCCAGCAGCTTCCTCAACGTTTTCAAGGCGGCATGAGATTGAAAGAAAAATGCAAGTGACAAAATATCAGGAGCCAAAAATAATCAAAGAATAGAAATTTTATTGTACATAGCGGATGACATGCGGGTCCTTGCAGCAGCGGTCTCAATATTTCAAAGGTGGCACGGGATCGAAAAAACGCAAGCGACCAAATATCAGGTGCCAAAAATAACTCCAAGAAAAGAAAACTTGATTGTACATAGAGGATGACATGCGGGTCCTATTTTGCAGCAGCGGTCTCAACGTTTCAAAGGCGGCACAGGATCGAAAGAAAAAGGCAAGTGACCAAATATCAGGTGCCAAAAATAACTCCAAGAAAAGAAACTTGATTTTACATAGAGGATGACATGTGGGTCCCATTTTGCAAGAGCGGTATCAATGTTTCAGAGGCAGCATGAGATCGAAAGAAAAATGCAAGTGACCAAATATCAGGAACGAAAATTAATCCAAGAAAAAAACTTGATTGCACATAGAGGATGACATGTGAGTCCCATTTTACAGCAGCGGTATCAATGTTTCAGATGCGGCACGGGATCGAAACAAAAAGTCAAGTGACCAAATATAAGGTGCCAAAAATAACTCCAAGAAAATAAACTTCATTGTACATAGATGATGACATGCAGGTCCTATTTTGCAGCAGCGGTCTCAACGTTTCAAAGGCGGCATGAGATAGAAAGGAAAAGGCAAGTGACCAAATATCTGGTGCCAAAAATAACTCCAAGAAAAAAACTTGATTGTACATAGAGGATGACATGCGGGTCCCATTTTGTAGCAGCGGTCTCAATGTTTCCAAGGCGGCACGGGATGAAAAGAAAAACGAAGTAGCCAGAAATTAGGGGTTAAAAAAAAATCCAAGAAAAGAAACTGGATTGTACATATAGGATGACATGCGGGTCTCATTTTACAGCAGCGGTCTCAACGTTTCAAAGGCGGCATGAGATTGAAAGAAAAAGGCAAGTGACCAAATATCAGGTGCCAAAAATAACTCCAAGAAAAGAAACTTGATTGTACATAGAGGATGACATGCGGGTCCCATTTTGCAGCAGCAGTCTCAACGTTTCAAAGGCGGCACGGGATCAATAGAAAAAGGAAGTAGCCATAAATCAGGGGGTCAAAAAATCCAAGAAAAGAAAGAATTTTCGTTAATAGAGGATGACATGCGGGACCCATGATCCTGAATCGTAAAGAGAGTGTTGAACGAGATGGCGTGATTGAGAAAATAACAATGCTAGAGAGGCTGCCATCTGGGCCCTACATCCCTGGGCGGTGCGGATTTGCGTTGACTCCACCGGCGCACCTGAGAATTCATCATGCACCATTTCTCGGGCCACCATACGCGATGTTTTCCACGTTTTCGTCGGGCTAGATGGCCTCAAAAACGAGAAAAAAAATGTTTTGACATGCGCCACGGAGATAGTAAAAATCGTCGGGCATGGTGCATCAACAACCATGACGTGACTTTCAATTCGTCGGCCATGGCAGTGTATCCGGTGTGGGTGCTTGCCGTTGAAATCTGTGGCGCGTAGTGGGCAGAACTTCCGGCTGCTTGGGGGCTTGAACTTCTGGCCTGGAGAGAATCCACTTCTTCCTTTTAAACTGGCAACAATGTAGCTTTATCCTCACATGTCCTCTTCCACCAGAAGCAAAGATCATATACCCAATTCAAATGAACCAAATACACGACCAAAACAAATGGCAGGTTATCATCCACGGTGCTAAAACTGATTCCTACACACTTGAGCACATATCGTAAAAAAATTATTCAAGTGTTGTTATCAAACACACAAAACAGTAGCGATAGAGTATGCTCTTTCAGCATGGTTGTAGTGATTAAGTAGTGACAATAAATTCCTGATCTATTGTGGTTTTTACCTTTTCCTTTGCTACCTCACTAGGGATAAAGTGAATGCATGTGGTATGTTTATCATGTGACAATTATGATAATCTTATTTGCTCAAGGTAGCATATTTGATATTCAAACATCATATCAAAATACTTAAGGCTATGCTCTGTTAATTTTGAATACAAGATTGATTGGAGTTTTCCCTTTTTTGTGGAGTATAAGAGAGAGATGTGTTGCATCATCTCTATGTTAGGACGCGATGTCCATATGAATGCTTATCAAACGCATATTAAAGTTCCACCAATATTATATCACTGATTAATTATTAGTATCCACTAGTGGCGGACGCAGGAAGAACTTGGAGGGGGGCACACCTAAAAAAAATCATCCGCTCAATTGTGAAAAACGTTTGCCAAATGAATAATATGTAAGAAAAATTGATTTTCAATTTTAACTTATTTTTTCTGGTTGGGAAAGCATGCTCATATGTTTGGCATGGACATTTAGGATATATCCTCTCCAAAGACTTTAACATTATATGGTGAAATAGGAATACTTTTCAACAGATTATGTAGAAGAAAGTGAGCATCATATGACCTTGCATGTGGTTGTTGGGGTGAAGGTGGATGTAATGTTGCATCCACTGTTTCTATCTTGCTCTCAGCATCGGATTGACCGGAGGTGTGAAATCTTTGATTTCTTCATCATCTACGACCAACGGTGTTGAAGAAGGTACAATCTTCTGTGCTTCATGTATCTCGAAAAGTGACGTAATTTGGCAATTTCTCTTAATTTTTACACAATACAAGTAAAACATATAAGTGACATATATTCCTCTTCATTTCTAGTTTTCTACAAGTGCCAAACTAACAAGTGAATCAATATGAATCATGGACAAACATATGAATGTTTGATATATCGATAGATAGAGAGAGACATCTTCTAAAGAAAAAAGATAGCACGAACAATAGCCATAGACACTAATCATTGAAGATCCAGATTCCACATCGGCTAGATACATAACAAAATTGAAGATATATAAATCGGTACCCACTATCCAGTACCTGTTTTCAGTTGCCTTGCCAGAGCTCGACCTGCGTCCTACGGCAGCGAGCCAATTTATCCGAGGAAGGGCCGACCCGGGGGAGGGGGCTGCTGACATAGGCATCCCAAATGGGCCTGCCAAAGA
>NC_061514.1:272744534-272763333 GCF_022539505.1 Lolium rigidum
GATCAAAACATAAGAATCCAAGCGCATATAGAAAGATCAGTTCCACTTATACGAAACAAACCCTGTAAATGAAAAAGGAAACAACAATAACCAACTGAATATATGGCAGGTAATGAAGAGGACGGCTTATATTTAAGAAGGCGGTGAAGGCATCAGATGATTTTTCGTTGTAGGAAATTAGTAGGCCTAGATGAAGATTTTTAGTCTTGTTGACCCTGGCTGTAAACGTTTCCCCAGGGTGCAACTTCACGTGGTTCTACAACAGTTCGATTTCATTTGGAGCAATGGTGAAACGAACAATAGCATGCCTATGTTTATATTTATCATCAGCCTATTTTTTTTGACAGATTCAATATTAATCATGTAAATGAATCTACAATTAGTTTTTTCAACATTTTTAAAAGAGGCATATTACAGAAGTCAATAGTGCCAGCGAATTATATAACCAAAAAATTATTAGGTAAGAGGTGATACTAACCTATTTGATGTTCCATAAAATTGTGAGTTAAAAAAACTTCTTTGACATCCATATATCACAACTTTGCTAATGATTCTGGCATAAATATTTTTAACATACGAGAGGAAGTTGTAATAGCCAAATTAATAGCATGAAATGAGTGCCACTATGGCAGTAAGAAACGAGTAGTCTTTACTGAATTGCATAGAGGAGTTCAGAGCTAGGCCTGAACTGGACTTGTGTTAGGTTAGCTCGACTGAATTTATGGTAGGTATAGGTCCTATAGTTTAAACTTCAGAGTATCACTGCTTAATCACCATAGCAAAAACTGGACACTTGATAGACAAAAATATATTAAGTAATGAGTTTGCCAGTGATTTTGTAAGTCACCGAAATACATCAGTCGTAAGGGGATTTTAATTTGCCAGAAAGTGTTTTTTATCTTCCATGCAAATATAAAATTTTAAACGCCATCATACTGAGGAAGCCTAAAATTTGCTCAGCCACATCTTCCAGAGAAAAAGAGAGTATTCCAAGCAATTAACATGCACATAAATAGCTAAGAAGAAAAAATCAAGCCAATAAGAGAACATGATCTGTAAATGTAAAGATTGAGAAACCATAGAAAGTGCAGTGTTTTTCCTACAAAAAAATTAAAACATTAGTCCATGATTTGTTTTTCTGCTTACAAAAACTGTTAGCTAGTAAAAGCATTGCTGAGTTGACTATAAGAATATTTTAGCCATTCAGAGGTCAGCCTTAGTGTGATGTACATGTAGAGGGGATGAATTTGAGTAGGGAACATTCCGTGTGGACAAAACACATAGTACTTAGATAATCTTCCTATGAACATGTCATTTTAAGTGTATAAATGAAATCAGCATTTCCAATTGGTCCTTCTATTTTATTCACCTACCTCAGCCCTTAACAACTGATCTGATATGGCAACCATGATGCAAAAACCAATGATAAATAATTATAACTCTAGTGTATCGACAAACTGATTTATGTATTGTTATATATTGCATGTAAGCAACCAAGGATAAATTATTGGTTCAAGTTTAGGAAGATTCAATCATGGACATGGAAGATAAACAGTGAGAACTGATAACTTAAACACATTCATCGTGGAGATGACTGCAAATTGGTTTGTGAGAAATATTTCTAATTTCACTCAAATGAAAAATTGGAATGTAAAGATTCTTGACAAAGTTGGTACCATGGTTAATTTACTGACTAATTTCATCAAAGTAAAATGGGGTATAATTGTAACTTCATGTACCTATGATGTTGGATCCCTCCCCATCCATTGATCTAATTTCTAATTCTACTCAAATAAAAAAATTGAGTGTGTAGAGATTCTTGACAAAGTTGGTACCACATATAATAGCCAATAATTTTATCAAAGGAAAAAAGGGGTAGGATTGTAACTTCATGTACCGATGATGTTGGATCCCTCAGGCTAGCCATAGTGCTAGTATCATAGCTAGTATCATGCACATTGGTCCCACAAAAATACTGATGTGGCCGATAATTAAGGAGGAGAGAGGAGATTAGAGTAACATAGGTGGATACTGTATCATAGCGCATGTCACGAGAAAAATTAATGCCAAACAAATCTTGTGCACAAATTTGCATTGAGATTCTAAAAAACAATAAATATAGCATGACTATGATACCACTGTATGATACTAATCACTATAGAGATAGTAACATACACAAATACACAAGTATCATATGTATGATACTAGTACATGATATTTACCACTATGGCCAACCTCACCATAAATTGATCTATGTACTACTAAGAACTTCTATGCTCACACCGTTGTACTATTTGCAACAATCGGGACAAAATAGGAGGTAAGCTGTCCAAGAGTTGGATTATATTAGTGATAAAAAAATTGCATCGAGTATAAAACTGCATGAATTCTTGTAATATTCCACATCAGGAGGGAAACAGTGGCCTTCCTCTCCCTCCGGACGCAAGAAGTCCACCGAAACGACGCTCATCAGGAATGCATCGCCACCAAGGGATGGGCTCCACTGGTCAGGGGCACGCAAGGCCCAAGCTAAGAAACTAAGCAAGGAACGAGATCATGAAGCTTACCAGCATCTAACGTTATATATGATGCCCCCCATAGGGGGCCTCACAGCGATCTGAGCTTCTCAGCCGTCGGATCTTTTCATTACTGCATCTTGTCCATCCATTCTTTTCACATCCAAGGGTATAAATACCAGGGCACGCGGCGAAAACCCTAGCCGCCAGCCCCCAATCGCGTCGCCCGGTTCCTCCTCCCAGTCCCCGCGCTGCTTCGCCTCCTCCCAGTCGCTCGCGCCGCCACCCCGTCGTTGTCGCTCGGGCCGCCTCCCCTTCCCGCCCCTTCCTTCCTCAGCTGCGCGTCGTCGCCCCCACCCCGATGCTCACCATCATAGCCTTCTTCGTCGAGTCAGCGCTCGAGGACGCGGAGCAGAAGCCCTCCACAGGGTCGCTCGTGCTGGAGACGGCGGCGGGGTGAGTACGAAGGAGTTGCAGCCTTGAGGCACCTCTGTGCCTCTCCCGGCCATGGTGGCCGCCGTCACTCCCGGGCTGTTCGACATGGAGTCTGCGGCCGGCGAGAAGATGCGCGTCGGCGTCTCCAAGCTGAAGGTAACGGCCTCTTTCTTCAATTCCCTGCTATCCCTTCCCCGCCTCTTCCTCCCCATGACAAGATTGATTCAGTTTCTTTCATATTGCAACTTCATACCTGAATATTTCTGGGTTGTATTTCAGTCCTAGATTTGTGCAGGATGAGCTACACATGCTGATAAATAGTGGTGCTGCGATGAGGATCTGAGGTACTCTTTCTCTTGCAACCATCATCTTTCCTTCATAAATAAAGACATGAAAGGATGCACAAGTACCACACCGTTTAGTTGTAGCCCAGTTGCTGATTTATGGATACTTCTTGCTAATACGAAATTTGCATAACACGGGTAAACATAAAAAGTTGGGCTTCTCTGGAATCCTAACCGACTGTTAAAAATTATAAAATTATAATGCTGGTGAACACAAAAATATTAAGCTCCAGTAGTCCAAGGCAACTCAGTAGTCCAAGGCAACTCCTCTGCACTGGGATTGGTCCGATCTATGTACATGCAAGAGGTTGAGGCAATCCTTTGGATTATGTGCATTGGTTTGCATATGGGGTCATTGACATTTTGTTTAGTTAAAAATTTCATGCTATGTTTTGGACAAGGGGTTGTGATTACTTTACTTCAAACCTTCTGGTTTTGTTGCGATGCTTGAAGAGAAGAGCAGGTCAGGGAGGATGGACTGACCGTTGCGGGGATGCTCGCGGAAGTGCAGTCATAGGGCTCGGCGGACTAGCATCGCTGGTTGTTGGAGGAGAAGAAGGCAAATGTGTGCATGTATTTATTTATCTTCACCCCAGGTCATGAGTCATCTTCATCTTTTCTCTACCAAAGTAAACATTTCTTTAGGTTGATGTGTAGTAATTTGTTTATACTCTTGCTAGATGCTTTATCTTCTAGGTGGATATTCTCACTTGCACTGGTTTTCTTCATGGAATGGCAGCTCCTTAATATTGTTGTAACTGTCAATATATCATTTAGCTCTTTTAGATGATGAGATTAGATTTTTTCCTATGTTACATTACTAATTGTTGTTTGATAATCATGATCTTATTACTTCCTTTTGATGCTCTATGCATTTTGTTAATGAGTTGGATATTCTCACTTGCACAGGGCGTTCTTGGAGTTCACTAAGCTTCTGGGGCCGGCACACATCAGTGATTGAGGGCTGCTCAAGATATCCATGGTATTTCTTGCAGCCTGACCTCTGTCTTGCTGTGGGGATTGGTCTGGATCATTTACAAGGGCATTGTTCATCCGGTATAGTCCATCGAACTTGATTTTTCTTTTCATTATTTTACCATATGATTTTGTATGCCATATTCATATATAAAAATGCCAACTAGATGCTGTGTTCCATCGACCTATCTATTGGCTATTACTGTCATAGTGTAGAAGAAGGATTTGGATACTGTACTTTGTAGTCGGATGTTTTCACCTATGCTATGAAGAAGTTGCTTTAAGAACAATTCATTGTACATGTCAAGCAATGAGTCAATGGAGCGGTGCGTTGTACTGGTCACGGTGGAGCGCATGCTGCTCGAGACGGATCCCGTGGCATTACCATCGTGACCGTAGTGCAGCGCGTGCTGCTGAGACGGACGGGTGCAGTGGGGCATGGTTTTCGCCAGTCCACCTCTCATGATCCTCTCCCTACTGATCAAGTGTATGGTTTCTTCCACTAAAATACTGGATGATAAAAGACAAGAAAAGGGTTTCTTTTGATTGGTTGTTTGATCCATACAGCATTTAGTTTTTCATGATCTTTGAGCCTTAATACTTAATATTACAGCTCCTGCAGTTTCTCTAAGCTGCAAACCAATATCCATGCATTTTGAGCTGATGATGGTTGTACCTGAACATTTTTGCTGCATGTTTCTGGGTCATGTAGTGATAAGGATGAGGTGTGTATTTTAATTTTCATGGAGAAAGATAAGAACAAATCTGTGTTTAGTTTACCATGTATTTTAGTTTTCAAGCATAATCGAGATATATGTCTCTTTGAATAAAAACTTTCTCATTTGAGTTTCAGAGTGGCAGTTTTGTCTTGCCTGTTCACAATTGTTGATAAAGTAATAAATTTTCGCTGCTCCTCTAATGATTTACTTCGTAGTGCATTGTAATTTAATGGCTGCGTGACTGGTGGCTGGCCTTCTCTTTCTAATGCTGATACACGGCGCTGTCAGATGCTTTGAGCCAATGCGTTCTACTACTGTTGGTTTATTGATGTCCACTGCAGGGAACAAGCAGAAGGAATGCTTGATGGATATAAGGTTATATTGAGGAGGATCTTACCATATGCAGTAAGATGCTTGCATAACCGTGCAACAGGTTCCTCATTTAATTCTTGAGGGTGAACGGCACAAAAGTGTGCAAATGAATTCAGTGCATTGTATAACTATCCTGCTATAAATTTTAAAATGGTACATTCTTCCAATACTAATTAGCTACCCTATGAATTTGCATTGTTCATCTAAGAGGTTAAAAGATATGCACCTTCTATTTGTTCTGGTAGGGCTGTTCGGTGCTCCTTCTATGATGGTTAGCCTCCGATATTTTTGTTGTGATCGTTTGTGCTGGTCTGATATTTCAGTTGTGATCTCTCCGAACTTTCTCTATTGCCCTTTTCGATTTGTCTTTCCGATAGATTTGACAAATGATACAACAAATTCTTTGGCCTCTGTTTGACCTGTGTCATGTTCGTGTTCCTCCTGCAGGTGCAAGTTCTATCAACTGGTTTATGATGCCTTGTATATTTAGGTCATTATTTATTTCAGCTCATCCTCCACTTTCTCATCGTGCACATGGCCTCATAGGTCATGAATCCAAATTATAGTCTGTGGTGCATGCCAATAGTATGATCCAGAAATTAATTGAATGTTAAGCTCCTGGTTCTGGCCTGTCAATCCATCAGTGTATGCAACATAAGGTATTTCCATTTGATTCTGCTATGCTTGATCATCATCGGGTTAGGGCAGTTTTTGTGTGTGATTCTCATGCTCTCTACTCTTATGTGGTCTATGCAATACAGTGTAATGTATACTGGAATATGTCATGAGATATGTAGTTATTTTGTATGTCCATATTTCCTCTCCATTTTCTTTGTCAATGATTTACATTGTAGTTGGTAATTTTTAGAACCAGTTTAAGGTATTATTTGAAAGCTTGTGCTGCTTTATAATCAAGTTTGACCTTACAATAGAGTTGTTCGTTATAATGACACTGTCATGCAGATGAGTTACCTTGTGCTGCTTTATAATCAAGTTTGACCTTACAATAGCATTGTTCGTTATAATGACACTATCATGCAGATGAGTTACCTAGATGAATGGGTGGTGTCGATAAAATATCCTTGGGTCTCTTGTCCGATGCACCGGGAGCTCTAATCAAGCTATCTATACTTCTGTTGTTCTATCAAGAATTAACTGAACAAAGAAATGCAGGTGATGTTATTCCCTACAGCCCTGAGCTAATAATTTTTTATTCTTTAGGGCTCAGAATCTGTGTTGTTAGGTCCAGAGTGTCCATAGATCAACCTTACAGAAATGCCTCACATATATAGCAACGTTTTCCTGTCATAAAAAATAGCACAACGGAGGAGAGGGTTGTAGATTAAAGATATGTAGGATTATTCAGTGTAGCCCCCCCTCCCCCCTAAAAATATCTAAGTAATATTGTTTTGTCTTACAACTCACACCTAGACTATTGCTTCATTCCCTTCTTGTGGCATTTTGTTGCATTTAATCATTTTATTATATCTACGCCTTAAATTACTTCCTCTGATGAGCCAGGGATAGACAAATGTTTTGAGCTATTTCTACTGCTTTTCTGAAAAAACACTAATTATTTCAGTACATATACCAATTCTTTGGTTGGTTTGTGTTACAAGAGATGAAAAATGGTTGTTCTTTGGATTCCGTAAGAACTAGACAGTGGCATGCTTTTCCAGTTTTCAATCAATAAGAACAGATATCGATAGCCGTGTTCTTATCATTTTGCACCTCTGAGTTGACAATTTTGCTTTTTTAGCTATGTAGAGGCGTTCCCCTTCCACTAATGTCTTTGTGATATCACATCGGCTTAATCT
Source organism: Lolium rigidum (assembly GCF_022539505.1). Lineage (NCBI taxonomy): Eukaryota > Viridiplantae > Streptophyta > Magnoliopsida > Poales > Poaceae > Lolium > Lolium rigidum. The sequence continues at coordinate 272,751,713 of NC_061514.1, forward strand.
ATACATGATTTCAACTCTAAAATAGTGTACATAGGGAGTAAAACCTTACTTTCTGGTAGTTGTAGTATAGATCAGTTAATGCTACCCACTTAAAAATTTCACATCTTAAATTCGGATATGATCTCTGTTGGCTTTTCCTAATGATACTTCTGTATTGATATTCCAGGCCATGGTCTACCTTTTAGTATGACTAATTCTGAAAAGGATATCTTTGAAAGGTTGTCGCTTTAGTTTTCTCTGAAAAGAATTATGCAACGTGTTAAAAAAGAGATATCCAGGGCAGTCGCTTTCCGCGGAATTGTTTGGTAAAATATGTTAATGCTGCAATGATAATAGATTTCCTTCATCTAAATGGATAGTTTATTGTACCCCTAGAAATATTACCTGGGAGAGGAATACCTATGTGTGGAACGCATGATCTTAATGCAGTAAAATAAAGCAAACAATCAAAAATAATGCATTTGTGCTTTTCTCTATGTTTCCTTGGCATTTACTGGAAATCACATACGTGATTAAAGTGAGAGTATTAGTTTATCTGTTAGCTTTGGTAGTATTTAATGTCCACTTCTAACAACATTGGCAAACCTGTTAAAAATCTGATCTGATAGCAAAGCAGTATAGCAAGGCAATTTTATGACATCTCAGTGCTTCCATTCAACACCGTGTGTTATTGCCATGTTTGGAATTAACTCTATATTGTTTCCTTGTAGCTGCTAACCATTGTGGCTAAGGACGAAGGGGAATCATGTTATGTCCATCTTAAAATAAGTTTGAGGAATAAACCTTATAATGGGCCATGGAAAGGTTTGTTTTAGTCAATGTCATTCCTGGCATTTCTTCTAGGTTATGCTTGCAGAAAGTGAAACTTTTGTATTCAGAACAGAGGATGGTTATGCATGCTCAACAGTCTGTGTTGACACAGCCTTAGTGCATATATCTATTGGTTTGGAGGTTCTCACTTGTGTTTTTCTTATCTCGCCTCTCTTGAAACAGTTCATATCACACTTCACACCCAAATAACTTACCGAGTACCATTTGTAGTATCAACTTGTGCTCGGGTCCATCCAACACACATATTGCCGCTCTAGGTTACGTTACTGTGGATTACTTAATTTTTTGTCAGAACAAATAGAGTGATGGTCTTTGCTATATGTCAGCATTTCCGTTTGCCTTTTGCATAGTATTTTTTTGTGATGCTCCTCATTTGTTTACCTAGATCCTTCTGGCCAATTATTAAATCCCTCGATTGTTTTTTTGTTCCTTTCAGGGTTATACATAGAATTAAAGACTAATGAAGCTTGTCTTAATTGGTGTCATGGAGATGTCATGGAGAGAATGGGTATGTTCAGAACTTACAGTAGTGATGACCTTTGTTGGTGGCTTCAGATCTGTGGTATCATATTTATTGTGAATATCAATTTTGCACTGATCATGACCAAGTAGAACCAGAGATAAATGTCTCATAAAAACTTCGCATGAGATATTTAGGCTGGTGTCCGTTAAGGTATTATAATTTACCCATTTGAATACACAATATTGTGGGAATTTTCATTTAGTTTCTCCTTTTTCTATAAACAATGCACCACTTTGAACCTCTGTTGTATACGATTCATTTTGAGGAATTCTGAGTCATATTTTCATTATACTTACTATTGTTTATCAACTAGAAAAGAAGGATCTCCCAATGTAGCAAGGAATACCAAGCATGGGATACTTGCCAATTGCCATGTCCTTGCTCAGTATAAAGCGGCTTCCCTGGACAATGATGCTCTTGTCCTGCTACCATGGAAATACTGATATGCTAAGCACTGCCCTTTAACCATAATTATGAGCCTTCAGTATTGACCACAAAGAAACAACATTTTAATGATTGATTAGCTTAAGAAACATCATTAAAGTACATCATTTCAGCTGAGGAGTATGACACGCAATTTATGTTACGTTAGATGGTTTCCAGTTTCTCATATTGTGTATAGTACTTAGCTTCCATGTATTGATCTGTTGTGGTTAATTCTCGCCTTATGATTTTCTACAAATCATTTCCTACTTGCTATTCTATCCTATCATACGAAAAGTTCATATAATGTGGTTACATGAACATTTTATCAAATGTGCTTATTGCTTCAGTGTCTATTTTCTAGAGATTTTTCATGTTATCTTATATATATTTTCCTTATTTGTGAGTGTTGTGATCAGCAAGGACTTCATTGGGCTTATTCGAAGATCTTATCTACTTTTACTCACCTGCTTTGTCTTACGATTTTTTTATTGCTTAAATAAAATTCATAGGCCTCTCAATTTAATATGTGCTCACTCTAATTGCATACCTTCATGCCTTGCAGCTATGGCTTCATGTGATCAGTTGTGTTCCCTTCAGATTTGCATCTTTAGACAGAGCCCTTTTCTGAAATTATGCTATTCTGGATTTCTAGCAGAAGAAAAACAAATGGTGCTTGCCGTTTCCCAGCAAAGGCCTCTTCCCAGAATTTTCTCATTCCTATGGACCATCGGTTCATGGTTGTACCTTAGTCACCTAGCAAAGTGCTATCTAATAGGCAGTTATGAACTTATTGCATTTTGTACTTATGACAATTAGATTGTGATTTCAGTCATGCAAACCTTACTCGTGTATGCATTTGGTTCCACTATACCGCCCAATGCTTAGTCAGTGTTCAACTTACGAGATAATGACTTTGAACTGGGTCATTCAAATTTACATATATTAGCATTTTTAACCTAATTTTTATTGTTGTTATACAATGTGTAAATCGGTTGGAATTCCACGGGGTCGTGCGCAAAGGCGCACATCTAAATCTAGTACTCTTTTAAGGCAAGGCACTACCGTTTGAGGACCCCTCGTCCTCGTCGGAGACGTCCTAGAGCAGGGTGAATCGGCAACTCCCCCCTCGACTCAGAAACCTAGCAACTTCGATGCGCTGACTAGTTGGTTGGCTGTTGCTGAGATCATTACAAAATTGTGGCGCCTTGTTGCCTCCCTGGTTGCCTTTTAAATACGGAGAGCCCATAACGGTTTGAGCCATCCATTTTCTCCTGTTTAGGTTTTATTGATGACTTAGATAAGGCCGGATGGAGCCGTTAGGGGCAACCCAAGGCGACAGGAGAGACGATCCCGAGAAGACCCCTAAGTTCTTGTCCTTATCGGAGGAGGATGAGGTCGTTATCTCATATCCCCTCATCGCCCTGCTCAGTGACGTACGAGGTGTACTGGTGCACAACATTGTAGATATCCTTACATCAAACCTCGAGGTATGTTAAACATCCTCAAAATTGTAAGCCCCAACGGATGTCTGCTCTATAGCTCGATGCGCCACCGGATAAATTCAGCTCATCATCACCTAAGTCTCGATCCCCGCCAGCGAGAAAATCGCCACCGCCGACTGATTCGAAAATTCTGGTTTTACACTACAACACACTAAGTTTTCGTTGACAGTTTCACTTCGCCGGCGAATGTTAAAATACCGACACGGACACATGCCTCTCACGGATTTGCAAACCATGGGAGACCTCGCGTTAGAGATGGCTTGGAAAACAGTTTGGGCAAGCCGTCATGGATCCACGACGATCTGGCAAAGCCCAAAGCCCACCCGACCCACGTCATCGTGACAAAATAAACCTGTCATGGCGGCGGCGACCACGGTGTCAGATATGTCAGACCAATGATTTAGGTGTTGAAAACTTATTTCTTCCAAATTTATGTGGGACTTAGATTCGTTTGCAACTGAAAAAAGTCTGTTGCGAGTGGGGGTGTAACTGAGATTTTTTCCTAATTGTAACTTAATTAGCTTTTTTTCTAGTTGTAAGTGAACCTGCAACTAAGATATTTTATCTAGTTGCAACTATCTTTGCAATTGATATTTTCCTATTGTAAGTGAGACTACAACTGAATTATTTAGTAGCGAGTGGGGTTGCAACTAACATTTTTTTTCTAGTTATAAGTAGGGTTGCAGCTGTGATATTTATGATGTTGCAAGTGTGTTTGCAATTGATATTTTCTAGTTGCAAGTGAAGTGTGGTTGGAACTGAATTTTTTTAATTGCAAGTGAGGTTGCAACTAAGATTTTTTTTAATTGCAAGTACGGCTAAAACTGAAATAATAATCTAGTTGCAAGTGTATTTGCAATTGATAATTTTCATGCAAGTGGGGATGCAACCGAGTTTTTTTTTCCAGTTCCGGTAGGGTTGCAACTGATATATTTATCCAGTTGCAAGTGTGTCCACAGTTAATATTTTGCAGTGTAACTGAGGTTGCAACTAAAATTTTACTTACGAGTGGGGTTGCAAAAAGATTTTTCTAGTTAAGGTTGTAACTAAGACTTCTCCAGTTACAAGTGAGGTTATAACTCAGATTTTTCTATTTACGAGTGGGGTTGCAAAAAGATTTTTCTAGTTAAGGTTGTAACTAAGACTTCTCCAGTTATAAGTAAAGTTGAAACAGACATATGTTTTCTAGTTGTAACTGTGTTGCAACCGACATTTACTAGTTGCAGCCGGAGTAACTTAAATTTTTCGGTTGCAAATGGGTCGGAACTACGGAAAAAAAAACGGTTGCGTACCATGATTTTTTTTAGTTTTATGGTTTTATTTCACCGGATATGAGAGGTATAAAGATTGACTTATGTGCTTACTTTAGCCTTTGTAAGAAACGAAATGAAGGAATATTATTCATGCATGCTTGGCTCTACACATCAGTATTGAGATTATATGTTTTTTTCAAAAAAAAAACAGGTAGAAAAGAGAAGAAACCCACGAACCAACTAGGCTGACAGAACAAAAAGTATTCGGAACAGCCCAAACAGGCCCATACTGAAATCGTTAGCAACTTTCAAGTGGAAAAGATACAGGAAGTTAACCGATCGGGAATCAACAGGACTCGCTCAGAATCAACACAAATGACGTCAGCTGACTGAGAAGAGCTTAGTTCTTAATCAGCTGAGCATTAGAGACATCCGTATAAAAATTCACTAGTAGAAAACTAACTATAAATGAGATTCTATTTCTTGGTGCATCGCTTTTGCGTGCGCCACAGAAACTATTTTTCTAGCGCATCAGAGAAAGTGTGTCATAGAAATAGCTTATTTTTGTGACGCACCTGACACACATGCATCATAGAAATATGGTGGGGCCCACATCCGGTCAGCCACAATCATTGGTTTCATTACTTTTATGGCGCACACGACCATGTGCGCCATAGAAATAAGACATTCAGTGGCGCACCAGCTTGGATGCGCCACAGAAATAAGATATTCAGTGGCGCACCAGCCTGGATGCGCCACAGAAATGTGGCCTTTCTGTGGCGCACCTGGCCCATGCGCCACAGAAAGAAGCTTTTTCTTCTCCACGCAGCTCCAACCCTCCCCCCTCCCCCCGCCCCTTGGATCGTCTTTTTTACCTCTGCAAAATATAAAAAAATAGATAGAAATTTTAAAAAATAAAATCCTTCGAGGTGCCCGTGTATTATGTCATCTAGTACCACTAAATATTAGCAAACATGAATTTTGAATTTTTTTGCAAAATTGCATTGCAAAATCATGAAAATGGATTTGTGGTTGCATACAAACTCGAAAAAAACTTGCAATATATCAAAATTTTAGATTCTCAAAATTCGAAAAGAGAAAAAGATATGGCAAAGTCAAGATTTTTTCCTGCAAAAATAAAAAAATCGAAAACAAATTCTGTGGTGCACCTTATGCACATGCGCCACAGAAGTTTTGAGCCGAATTTTGAATATTGGAGGCGCCATTCTCCTTCTCTTCTTCTGCACTTCTCCTTCACTTCTCCTCACTTCTCATCCTTCTCCTTTTTTCTCCCTTCTCCTCTTTCTCCTCCCTTCTTCTCCCTCCTCCTCCTCCACCCACACCGGACAACCTCCTCCTACTTCGGCGACCACCTCCTCCTCCGGCGACCTCCTCCTCCACCTCCACCACCACCACCTCCTCCTCCTCCACCACCACCACCTTCTCCTCCTTCTCCGGCGACCACCACCACCTCATCCTCCTCCACCATCACCAGTGCCTGACCACCTCCTCCTACTCCTCCACCACCACCACCTTCTCCTCCACCCACCACCACCACCACCTCCTCCTCCACCACCACCACCACCACCGGCCATCCTCCTCCTCCACCCACCCACCCAACCCACCCAACACCCACCTCCGGCGACCTTCTGGCGAAATTTTAAAAAAAAATTAAAAAAAAATCGGTGGCCTCAGATCTAGATCTAGCCGCTATTTTTTTTTTTGAAATTCAAAAAAAATCTGTGGTGCACCACCGCCGGTGCACCACAGAAATAAGACCTTCTCTTTCTATGACACACCTTGCCTAGTGTGCCACAGAAATAAGACTTTCTGTGGCGCATGGGCAGATGCGCCACAGAATTCTTATTTTTGTGGCGAGAATTCTGTGGCGCCAGCCCATGCGTCACAGATGAACTTTTTCCTACTAGTGATTGTACCACACGGAACATTCTTTCATGTCCAATTGAGTCCGATTGAGGTGACTTAAATTGATCAATCTACTCGTATATTGGTGATACAAATAAGGCTTGTGGTTAAAAATCTAGATTAAAAGAACTTAATAGAGAGGACTTTAGAGCAGGTGCTTGGTGCGCATCCGTATCCAGACTGTCTATATTGCATCAAGATCCATGCAAGTTCTTTTTGTTTCCCTCTCAAACAACTTCTCATTTTTATCTCTCACATCACACATTGTTTAAACTCGAAAATTTGCAGATCACTTAAACATAACAATAAGGATGTGGGATTTTTTTGGATTTATTATATCATTATCTATATATATATATATATATATATATATATATATATATATATATATATATATATATATATCTACTACTATAGTACACCAGTTTTTGATTTTGGATTCGTCACCCACCATGATGTAGAACCAAACACTGGTAGAAAAAGGGCCAATAGTCGCGGTTCGCAACGGTCATTAATACCGGTGGCGCAACCGGTATTAAATATGCGCGACTAAAGCCCACCCCCCTTTAGTCGCGGTTGCTTACGAACCGCGACTAAGGGCCCGTCCACGTGGGCGGCAGGCGAGCGCCAGGGCGGAGGACCTTTAGTCGCGGTTCTCCTGGCCAACCGCGACTAAAGGCCCCCCCCCCTAAATCTAGTTTTCTTTTTAATTTGTATTGTTTTATTTCTTTTATATTTTATTTTGTGTTTTATTTTAATTTTGAAGAAGTTTCGGTACACATATTCTACGCTACTATATACATGCATATGAATGTACAATTTCAAACAAATTTGAAATTAGAACCAAGAAGAATTCAAGAATAATATACAATATATATTCAATATCGGATGACCATACACAATTTCGAACAAGTTTTCATACATAATTTACGGCATCAGAAGTTCTTCGTCCTCGTAATAGTGTTCTCCTTTAGGATTGAGGACTTCCCTCATCAAAAATCCTGCGAGTTCCTCTTGAATTGGTCGGAAGCGAACTTTTGGACTAAGCGTCTTCCGGAAGGCATTCCTCCTGCCGTTGTTCTCCGACGGCTTCCGCTCAGAGGTGAATCTCCGGATGAACTCACAAACATAGTATCCACATAGATTGGTCCCCTTTGGCTGAATATCCACATTTGTAAAATCTAGCTCTTTTGCGAATTCACCGACCCTTTCATCTGAGAACCGTCTCCAAACCCTACAGGGCAAAGAAAATTAAATGAACAAGGGAGTTGTCGGGGGGAAGACCCCGGGTAGGGAAATGGACGAGGAGCAGCCGGCTAGAGGTTAGCCGGCTCGCGGCAAAAGCCGGCTGAGGAGCAGCCGGCTGGAGCCGTGGCCGGCTGCTTCGGAAGCCGGCTGGCTCTAAGTCCTAGTCGGCCTGGCTACGGCCGTCCGTGGCTGTGGCCGGGCCGGCTTCTACAAGCCATATCCGACCGGGGTTTACACTCTAGACCGACTCGAGGCCGGCGAGTCTTGCATGAGAAGGAACTCGGGTAGGTGGTCCGGGTTCGCAGGTCCACGCTGACCTCATCTCCCGTAAAGCGCGGGGCACTGTAGAGCAATAGTGCCACGCGGCGGACAGGCCATCATGGCGTACGCCGATCCGTACCGGCTACAGGGCATGATGGCGACAGGGACACTTCCTCTCCATGCCGCTGACTCCGGCAGGCGGATGGGACAGACCATGAGGCCTCAACGGCTCCTGACGTCAACGCCTCGGGAAGGAGCGGAAGCCGAAGCCGGCCAGTCGGCCACTAGTTCTTAGGGACTTCATTGTAAAGTGCCAGCACCTATATAAGCTGCACTACCCCCCTCGTGCGGGGGATGATCCATCATTCTTACTTCATTCAGTCTTAGCGCTACTCGAGGAGAGAGACCTTCGTCTACCTTAGCCTCCCCGAGCATACGGATACAGCTCTAGGAGCACAATTGTACTGTGTGATCATCATATACACTCATAGCAGGAGTAGAGGTGTTACCTCCACAGGAGGGCCTCGAACCTGGGTACGTCGACCGTGTCATTCGTCCCCATACCCGCATCCGGATACCGCCGTGAGACCACTAGGAACCACTTCGATTAGCCACCCTATGGCATATGCCGTGACGATACCACGACAAGAGTTATTATTTCATATTAGGAAATGAACGAAAGAGGCCGATCGATATAAAGCGCAAATGAATGAAAATAATTACTTTTGCAGCATAGTTCTCATGTTTTGCCAAAGCTTTGGATCCATATTCAGAGAGTCCATGATGAGAACTCTGGAGGTGTGAAATTCAATTATGAGCATAATCCAGTGGAACCTGCGGACACGATACATGCACAGTCATGCATAACTCATCGATTAGACATACCATGCATGGAGTAAACAAAATTGAATGTGCTCAAGACAGAAAAACTCACCCAAAATGGTAAGGAAATGGAATTTGACTTTTGAGTTCCTGCTTTGTAAGAAAATGCCACAGGTCTTGCTCCACGTCTCGGGGGTGTCTTTCTAACACATATCCATTAACGATTTGTGGGTCAATGAACCCAACATCATGGATGTTCCTTATTCGCATTTCCCGAATCTTCATTCTGCATAATAGCGTACACAACAATATAGTTAGGACAATATATATAGTGCAGGTAATGAACGAGATGAGGTAGAAATAAATCACTTACAGAACGTAGCAACTGATGATAGATTTGTCGAGCTCGTTGATACGTCTCCAACGTATCTATAATTTCTGATGTTCCATGCTAGTTTTATGACAATCCTACATGTTTTGCTCACACTTTATAATGTTTTTATGCGTTTTCCGGAACTAACCTATTAACAAGATACCACAGTTCCAGTTCCTGTTTTCTGTTGTTTTTGGTTCCAGAAAGGTTGTTCGGGAAATATTCTCGGAATTCGACGAAACGAAGACCAAATATCTTATTTCCCGGAAGGTTCCAGAACACCGAAGGAGAGTCGGAGGCGGGCCAGGGGGCCACCACACCACACCTGGGCGCGGGCCCAGGCCTGGCCGCGGGCCCAGGCCTGGCCGCGCCACCAGGTGGGGAGGGCGCCCTGGTGCCCCTCCTGCGCCGCCTCTTCGCCTATACAAGCCCTTGCGACCTAAAAACGCGATACCAATTGACAAAACTCCAGGGGCGCCGCCGCCATCACGAAACTCCAATTCGGGAGATAGAATCTCTGTTCCGGCACGCCGCCGGGACGGGGAAGTGCCCCCGGAAGCCATCTCCATCGACGCCACCGCCTCCATCATGCTCCGTGAGTAGTTCCCCCATGGACTACGGGTTCTAGCTGTAGCTAGTTGGTACTCTCTCTCCCATGTACTTCAATACAATGATCTCATGAGCTGCTTTACATGACTGAGATTCATCTGATGTAATCGGTGTTGTGTTTGTTGGGATCCGATGGATTGTTACATTATGATTAGTCTATCTATAAAGTTTGTGAAGTCATTGTTGTTGCAACTTGTTATGCTTAATGCTTGTTACTAGGGCCCGAGTGCCATGATCTCAGATCTGAACATTTTATTGTTTCATGATGATATTCATTGTTTTATGATCTTACCAGTTGTATCACATATTGCTGTCCGGAACCCGAGGCCCCAAAGTGACAAGAATTGGGACAACCGGAGGGGAAGACGGTGATATGAGGATCACATGTGTTCACGGAGTGTTAATGCTTTGCTCCGGTGCTCTATTAAAAGGAGTACCTTAATTTCCGATAGATTCCCTAGAGGCCCGGCTGCCCACCGAGCTGGTAGGACAAAAGATGTTATACAAGTTTCTCATTGCGAGCACGTATGACTATATATGGAAAACATGCCTACATGATTAATAATCTTGATGTTACTGTCTTAATGCTATTTCAATCCTATCAATTGCCCAACTGTAATTTGTTCACCCAACACTTGTTATTGGAGAGTTACCACTAGTGTAGATAGCTGGGAATCCCGGTCCATCTCTCATCATCATATACTCGTTTCTATATGGCATTGGAAGTAGTATCAACTATTTTCTGGTGCCATTGCTCTCATATTAATGCTACTGTCTGTCGTATTCTTGTTACTACTTGCTCTCATATTACTGCTTACTTTCACATCACCCCTGTTGCTAGTGCTTTTCCAGGTGCATCTGAATTGACAACTCAGTTGTTAAGGCTTATAAGTATTCTTTACCTCCCCTTGTGTCGAATCAATAAATTTGGGTTTTACTTCCCTCGGAGACTGTTGCGATCCCCTATACTTGTGGGTTATCAAGAATATTTTCTGGCGCCGTTGCCGGGGAGGCATAGCTCTACTCATAAGTTCACCTGGGGAGTACACTCTACCTCTATCTCTGTTTTTATTTTATTTTATTTTGTTTTGCTTAGTTTACTTTTGTCTAGTTTATTTGTGCTTAGTTTATTTCTGTCTAGTATTATTTTGCTTAGTTTACTTTTGTTTTTGTTTTGTTTTAATTTTCCTATATATCCGAAAATCCATAAAAATTTGAAAAACCGAAAAATTAAAAACTGTTGTTATGGAAGAACCCACAACCTATTTGGAGCTTATAGAATTATATATTAATTATAGAGAATCAAGAACGGGTAAAGTTATGAGTGCTGTGATAGAAAAATTGAATACAATTGCTAAAATCTTGCTTAAACGCCATGATATAAACTGTTGCTCTAAACAGGATACTAAACATCTTAAATTTCAATGTGGCTTTAGTGAGGAAGTTTTAATTAAGAACTATAATTGGAATAGCTATATTCATTTTGGGTTCGAAGAAGTAGAACAATTTGTCTTATTTATGGGAGCTTCTGAAATAGAATCCTTCATGGCTAAAAATTATGAAACTTGTGTTGCTTGTAAGGACCTTAAATATTATGTCTCTTCTATCCTTAATTTTTGCGTAGAAAGTTACAGAAATAATCTTTTGTATTATTGATTATAAAGAGAGACTCATTAATGCACAAGAATGCACTCACAATTTGCAGGAACCGGTGAAAGAAGAAATTGATGAACGTGAAAGCTCATTGGATGAAAAAGAGGAGGAAATTGATGAACCTGAAAGCTCATTGGATGAAAAAGAGGAGGAGAGTGATGAACAAAAGGAGGAAGAATGGATTAGCTACCCAT
>NC_061514.1:272763433-272809675 GCF_022539505.1 Lolium rigidum
TAATCGTCGAGTACTTTTCGGCTGAAACCTTCGAGATCTACTTGCCCTCTACTTCTAACTAAACCCTAGCCTATAACCCGTAGGCATTGACAAGTTAATCCCTTGTAAGCTGCCGACGTCCGAGAGTTCGGGGCAGACCGGCAGAGGGTCGAGCCAGACCAGCCGGCGAATCGGGGGTAGAGGCGCGGGGCCGTGGAGGGCGCAAGGGCAGCAACCGTCGAACGACCGGAGATCGGAGAGCAGAAGCCACGCTAGGTCATCGCTCGACGAAATTTTCCATCGCTCGGGATCATCTCTTCGCTGGTCAAAGTGGGGCCAGAGAGAAGGGTACCAATCCTTTTGCCATATTTCTGGGTGGGCAAAACTCCTATTACCCCCCCCCCCCCCACATAAAACGGAAAGCCTAGCTACAAATAAAAACAAAAACGTCAGACTTCCCTTCAATTTGCTTCACAAAACCGGGGATACTCCCGACAATTCGCTCTTTTTAGAAATAGCTAGTTAATCTAAAGCAAATGGATATTATCCTAGTGTTGTTCACAAACATCGAAACCAACTTAGGAGACGGAATGCTCTTTCTGGCGTGACCTTGGCACGCCACTACTGATTTTTTGAAAAAAAAAGGTGCCAACAACATTAATCACATCAGAACAACAGAACAACATAACATACACAATATATACAATAGAAGCTAACGTTATATAGAATATAACATCGTCCAGAAGTCTGCATACATAGTCATATATGTTCTCCGCTACATCGACATCATAGTCATATATATCTCTAGACATAGAAGATAAAACATATAGAACCTAGCTAATTACTACTACCTCCATCCCAAGGCTTAAGGCTTTTTTTTTTTGAAAAGTTATACCAAGTGAAGTTTGACAGAAATTTTAGAAGAATCTATCAACGGATATGCTACTTTGTAAATACCATATGAAAATATAGTTAATTATCTATCTAATGATATTGTTTTTGTATTTTGCCTGTTAATGATGTTTTATAAAAACTTAGTCAAATTTGACATAGTTTGATTGTCTAAAAAAATATAAACCTTAAACCTTGGGATGGAGGTAATATTAGAAATTTTGGAGAGACACACCACACCAATTAATGCTCCGGGAGGGATCTCTTTAGATTCAAAAGATGACTAGATGACCTGTTGCGCTATCGCGCAAATGGCGGAGGCTAACCATAAGGTTTGTCTTATTTTAGTACCGAAGGTTGGAGCGGAGCTCTTCCATCGAGTACAGTAGTATCCGACGGGGCGTGTTACCGCGTTGTTCACCGTAAGCGTTGGTTTATTTCAATACCGGAGGCTCGAGAGTGTGTAGCTCTTTCGATCGCCGCCCACTTGCTATCACTCGAGTGGTAACTGGGAAATATTATGGTTAAGTGGTTGCGATTTCTTATTTCGGTTTCCTCTCTTCCTCTTTCAACCTCTTAGACATATTCGGGAAGCAGGGCATTGGAGCTACTCGCAGTTGGCTTTGGCAGATTGTATAACAACTTCATTTTTTGGTCAATTGATTGCATAGCAACTTAAAACTTTTAACAATCGATGGTACCGAAATATTAGGATCTCATAAGGTTGGAGTGGAGCCCTTCCATCGAGTGTAGTAGTATCCGACGGGCCGTCTTACCGCGTTGCTCACCGTAAGCCTTGGTTAATTTCAGTAGCGAAGGCTCAGGAGCGCGAAGTGTAGCTCTTTCGATCACCGCCATCATCGTAGTAGGAAAGGTGGAGTATTAGGGTGAAATAGCCATCCATGGTGAGCTATAGAAGTATTCAGCGTGTTTCCTTGGAGGAAACGCCCTCGACAGCCCTTGTACTCTCATTTGGCTACTCCGTTTTCTTCGGTTTTGGCTTATTTTAGTATTAAGAATTAGCTTGAATTTAACAGTTTTAGCACCATTCCATCAAGGTGGTGTAGTAAGATATGACAATTTCAGCGCCAAGCCAAAAGTGAAACAGTAGCTCATATAAGTATTTTCAAGGAGAAACCAAGGACCATAATACTGAAGTTCTAATACAATCGTATGGACACGTCAAGCGCCATAGCATGGATCTCTACATAGGTTGTTAGGAGTAATTCGTAGCACAATATTACGTGAACATTGGCAATAGGGAACCGAGGTGCTCTATGCAAAATGTCACCAAGGCTTACTCAGCAAATCGATCTTACAACTACAATAATACTATTTCATTGATCGGTCAGATGACCAGCTTGGGTTTAACACGCTTGATGCCCCAAACATGCCAGTGTCATCCGCACCAAAAGCAACCTGATCTTGTTACCAGGAGAGCAGACCTGATGCATTCTACTCCGATGCAGAGCAAAAGAAACGCGGGAGCTCATGTACTTAGCCTGCAAAATAGTTTGACTCGGTGCTCAGTCATAAATATACTCCACAAGCATTGTACCATGCATCAGGCCTGTATTTTTTTAAGCGCCTAAACCAGATAACAACATACCTAAGTCAGCAAGAAAAGACTGGAAGATTTAAATCATTGCTCAGAGAACATGTTAATGTAGATAAAAATATAAGCTCGTACCCTTCTCCGAACACGTTACGACAAATAAAAACAAAGGGTCTACCCTTATCTTGAAATGTTACAACAAAATAAAAACATAGGCAGATATATCTAACCTCGTACTAACTTAGAAAGCCTAGTGTCTCTTCGAATTAAGTTCAATCGTCATACCTATGAAATTGGAACAATGCACCCGACCATCTCTGGGATTTCTTCTTGTCAGCTGCAACGCTTGATTGCTCCGCAACCCATGCTCAACAGCTGCAATTACATTCTCCGTTAAGACATGTCCAACGAATAAATGTTTGATTGGCCAAAACTCACCCACCTTCTATCGCCTGGTGGAGCCGGAGATTCGATAGCTGACTCTACACCAACAACCGCAGCTTCGTGAAATACATCGCTTGGCTGATCTGGCTATCCCTGATCCTCGTTGCCATGAATGAAAGGCACCGCACCATCCAAAACATGCCCTACGGAGAAAAAAGATCAGTACAATGCAGGCAACACATCCCAAAAGGAACAAAAGTATCGTGACATGGGCGAAACAAGGCAACCTTTTGGTGCAGAACGGTCTATATCAGGGAACATTCTGCATTTTTTCCAATTAGCTGCAGCGTGAGCCAGAGTAAGGATTGGCAACCTAAGATTTTTTTCCTTGCAAACAAGCAGAACACCTACAACATGTGAGAAAGCAGCGTGAAAGATAGGCAGAGCAACATAAGTCTTATATTAGGAGTTGCAACATATTAACATGTTTTGATTGCAAGGATGATGGCTTGACCTATAAACTTATGTCAAATAAGTTGTTCCATGTTGTTGCCAAATGGCGCAAATATTAGATATCAGTATCTCACGATAATAGAAGATCTTTTACTGGAACAGGTGGTGTAATCAGGCCATGCCCCAGGACGATCGCTGGCGTTGCATCCTCCTGGTCGCGAGTGTGCCACGCGTCATTCTACGTGCCAAAACGCGAGCGAGAGAGCGGGGCCACCAGACCTTATCCCTCCCTTCACAATTTCTTCTTCCTTCCGCATCCTTGCTCGCATCCACGCCCGCGCGCCTGGCTGTAGACTGGATCCACGGCGGAGAGCTTGGACCAACTCCGCACCAAGCGCCGCGGCCGCCGCCCATCCCTACGTCGTCAGCCCAAACCTTGGCATCTTCTCCTACAGAGACGCGCGCGACGCCTACGGGGGGAGCGAGGTTGAGTCCACCATGGACGCCGGAGAAGTGGGGCCACACTGCCGCTGATGGCTTGGGGGGCGAAGGAGTTGCGGGGCGCGAGACCGGCGTTTGCCGATATGATGCTGCGACCGGCGTCGGCCTCTCCTACTTATGGCGGCGTAGGCTGCTTCAATTGGCGGCGTTTTTTGCTACAACCTACAAGGGCGTCGACATCTGCTACTTGTGGCAACGACTGCTTCCAACGCTGGCGTCTACTACATAGGGCGTCTGCATCTGCTACTTGTGGCGGCCGCGACTGCTTCAACCGGCGGTAGCTTCTGCGCCGGCTGACATCTTCTACAAAGGGCGTTGGCGGCGACCAACGTGAGCCTCTACTACTTGTGGTGGCGGTGGTTGCTTCAATCGGTGGCGGCGGCTGCTGCAAAGGGCGGCCGCGGCGGCGCCCCGGCGCAAAGGCAAAAGAGAGACAGTGTAATGCCATGTTTACAACCTCGGGAAAAATGGATGAAAATAATCGCAGAATACACATTTTTATAGTTGCATCAATACTCTGGTTCGATCAAATTTAAGGTACATTGTAGCCTGTTAGAGTGGTGACATGACTTTTCAGTAAGTTAGGGACCTACTTCTAAGTATCCATGCCATCCAAGGAACCTGTGCTTGGAGCAGAGAGCAATGCCATTCTGGTTGGCCCTCCACGAGAAGCTCACCATCGACACCACGACCACTTGGGTACTGCCGGCTGGCCTAATATTTATTTGCTTTACCTGAAAAGAATGGTTGCAGAACCGATTGTCACTGCTGGCAGAGGTAGTGAACCCAACAGTTTACAGACCAAACGGAGTCATAACTCATGAGAATGGTGTATCGTAAGCAGGAAATTATAGATATGATTCCCTAGCGCTAGCGGACAATAACACCCACCACTTATTCTTCAAGTGGAAACAAAAAAGCTCTAAATTACATGCATACTAAATAACAACACCTCATAGAGTCTATCATTGTAATCATAATTCCGCTCCCGGGAGAGAAAAAAATGTGCATGCACAAACTGGAAGTAGATGCATGTGTTCTGAACTTTTGATATGATCCATTCACATAACCCAGGGTGGAATTTGTAAGGAAACAATGAAAAAACCGTGCATCTTCCATAGCTCAGGTCTGACATCATATAATTGAAATTTATCGTACTGAATACCCCAACATCTGATACTGAAACGGCCTTAAAACCTACTTTGGAATCATACAATGTAATAATTTGGAAATATTGGTTCATAAAACAAAATAGGAAAATGGCTGCAAGTACTTCAGCAGAGATTTACGAATAATCTGAGATTCTTAAACCTGGGCGCAGACACACTAAACAAAACATAGCATGCTGCAAGTACTTTATATCTACTAACTAACGTGTGCACAGCTGATACTCAAAGCATAGGAAAAAGGCTGCTAACTTACCTTGTCGAAAAACATAAAAGTGTAGTGCAGATTTTCATAACCAGTGGTGATTAACAAATAGTTTTATAAGAGAAACCACATATAATTTTTAAGACAAAAAATCATACCTCCAAGCGGGAGAAGGAAGATCGTACCTCCAACAAACAGATTAGGGGAGACCATACCATTTTGCCAAAGCGAACACGCCACAGTAAATGGACTTCTGCTTATCACATTAACAAAGCCAAACAGTAGGAATCTGAAGAGTAACCTATTAACGAATTACTTTCTGTATAAGCATGAGAAGCCAATCTGTACTTAAGAAAATCACAATCACGTCAACTAACAAATAAAACAATAGTATGTACTAAAACAGAAATTTCCAAGCCAGTCCTTTTGATTGAGCCACTTAAGTAACTGGGAATGGTTAGTTTTGATGTGGTGCATTAGCTGTCACAACCTTGCACACGTTTCATCAGGGTTTCGGGTCAAAGCAGAGATATTTTAACACAAAAGACTGAATCAATGCACACGTTTAACAGATTATGGAACTGGTTAGCAACTTCAAATCCCAAACCCATACGTAGAAAGCAGAGGCTATGGAATAAGTAGACCTCACCTCAGTTTTCAAACACCTGTTGTGCATCCCGCAGATCATCAGAGTCGTAGGAGATGATATATGTGTCCAATGTCTGAATCTTTGACCAGCAGAAGCTTCTCTTCATCTTTCCAGGCTGACAAAACAGGATGAATATTAGTAATTAAAATAATAATAAATGCATTTTGATATCTATTTTAAGCATTTTAAAAGAAAGTGTGTGTGACAATACAAGATTGCATTACAATTTTAATTAGCAATCTGTAAAGCACGCACTGAGATTGTCAATCAAGGGAACAGTAATCACACAATAGAAAGTCAAAATTTACTAAACACAACTTAAAGGTGTGCTAACATTTGCTTGCAAGATACCATATCTTCTATCTTTTCAATAGACTATCTACAACCAAGCTCACTGTTTCTTTGGAAAGCTTTGAATAGTATGACCTGTAAGGTTTAAATTAGAGTTCTTTGCATTGCACTCGCTAAATAATGAAAATGAAGCTTACTCGGAACAAAGAAATGGTATGTTCTGGCCATAACACAAATGTGGCTATAAGATACAAATTCGTAGAACCTAAAACAATATTATGTGTGTTTTCATAAGGATTATTATTACCTTGTTCCCATTCTGAAACGGTCTGGTCTAAGGAGACCTGGTACCATGAACACTTCCTAAATAACAGCCTCCCATCCTGACTGGAAGCAATAGCAGTGGGAAACCTCTTCGTGCTAGAGATGAGTTAATGGGAAGAGGAAGGGCAATAAATAAATAAATAAATAAAATTACACATAGGGTGGAGTTCCTAAATTGAAAAGAGGAACTCACACATTAACCCTGAAAGAAGCAGCCTAATAACAAAGAGCAAGTTGAATGCATGCAAATCTGCCTAGTCACTGAAGTAGCTAGCTAATGATTTTATAGAAGGCTTTGAAAACTCCAAGATCAGCGTACAAACCCTATCCAAATATATTTGACTAACAAGCACCGGAAGGTTGAATTGTAAAGAGAAGGCGCCTAAAGAAGTAGATAGTGTATGCTCTCCAGAAATAGGACCTTATGTAAAGAGAAGGCATAACAAGCCTAAGTATTTGAATTGTAGCAACCAGTCCACAAGTGGAGTCATATGCCTGTGCTCAAGTTTACCAACAGAACAAAGCAAAATTAAATGGCATGTATTCTTATTTTGAAAACATGCCTGAAACACATCTAATGGCGGTTGCCCAAGATAATAGGTACCATTAAAGAGTCATAAAAAAAGTTGTAAGAAACACAATAAATCTCTTATCAAATACTCTTGTTGCCTTGATATTCAGTTGAAAGGTTCCAATAACAAAAGAGTTTGTACTAACTGAAATGTGTCGCCAATATTTTCAATGGCTTCCTCAACAAAAATAATTATTTATTTTTAGTAGTTGGCTATGACCTCGAGGGCAGAACTTGCCTAATGCATACAATTAAACCACTTCTCTTGATTATTATTAAAAATATGCACCATTCTGAACAAACAAGCAATTGGAGAAAAATGTATGTACACGAGAGGTCGGAAGGAGGCATGGCTACACACAACACATTTCTTAATGGTAGGTCGGGAGAATATTCAATAATGACGTATACTGAAGAAATGATTCCAGATAGAATGCTTTACCCTGGGAGCGACCATGGCAAGATTTAGTGACTCCAGTAGCCCAACCTACACATGAGTACAAACATTACCAGTCCATCATAATCACTAAAAGCATACTGCAAGAACAAACAACAGCGGTACAAACAGCCGAGCCGGCAAATTTTGGGACCCTGTGCCAAACTAAAAAATAGGCCTAATTCACTAAAAAAAATTAGGATATGCACTGAATAATCTGGTACATAAATGCAGCATCATCCACGAGAAATAAGAACTAAAATAGGACAAAATGAAAAGAGCTCAGGTGGAGGGTAAGACAAACAAGCGACGGCAAGTGGCACCATGGCTGATGCGCGTGGCCGCCCATCCTCCAAGCCTAAAAGTAAAATAGATAAAAGGGAGAAAATAGAGCTGAATTTTAAAACTGGATCACTGGATGCACGCTTTATACATTGAAATGAAACTCAAGAAAATATATTTTCGGTATATACAGAAAGAGTGATTGGTAGTATCAACTTACTGGAGATTAACGATGAATCCCTTTAATCTCATGCATATAGGCATGCAGCCATTAAGAGAACAATCAAAGTATAAGCATAAATTGGTATGTTGTGCCACAATGCATCTTAAAATGATGGTACTGAGCAAGCACTTATAGTGAGTTGTTCTACTAACTGGTGCACAATAAAATTCCAAATGCTGGGAGCATGCATCATTTGAATGGGGCATGGCATTACAATACCAGAGCAACAAAAGATAGATAATCCGAAAAGGAAAAAAACCCAAGTGTGAACTCTACAATATTCAGGAGCCATGCCAGAACAAGCACAAAAGTGTGGAAAGGCAAACCATCAGGATTGCATATCAACATAGAAAATCTAGAAACAATTTTGTTTCAAAAGAACTATTGAGAATATCAAGTAAAAAAAGCAAAACCAGGAGAAATTACTAAATAGTTGTATCCCTCAGCAAATCATGCAAGTTTGATTTGTGACACCCCAATAGGACATTATAGTCTAGGGTGGCTTCCATATAGTGCATTTAAAATTGACAGCTAACATAACAGCCTAAGATGAAAGAGAAGTGTACCTAAACCAACTACAGAGAAGCATTTAGCACAGCCAGCTCTATGACAGATGTGGCCTGAAGAAAAGTAAAAATTAATAGAGATACTACAATTCCCAGCTAACCTGGTATCAAAGAAGCTTACTTTGCTTCATCATCCATTATCTTCACAATTTCAAACTCTTATTTGCAAAGAAGATAATTTACCAACATTTCCAACACTGGCAAGCCCATTATTCATCGGGAAAAACATAAGGTACTCTTGGTACGCATCATGTGACTTCACGAAATCCTCAAAAGATTCATTTTCATGGCACATGGCCACACAAAAATATTGAATCTCTTTCTCAACCATAGAACTTGCCTGACAACAAAGAAATGAAGTGATAAAAAAGGGTAAACATGAAGGACACACGCAACAGTAACTAAAAAGGCTTAAACATGTAATTAAAGATGGCGCAAGAGACGAACTCCATTATGCGGTTAACTAAACCACTCATGACACACCGCATTCAGCTTGTATTTAGATGTGATGTTCTGTTTATCTCTACATCTACTCCAATATGCCGATATGTGTGAGACAAACAGTCACACACACTACAACTTTTATAGCCAGATATAATATTTTGTTTATCTCTATATCCAAAAGCATCAGCCTAAGTAGTAGCAAGTGAGTACAAATCTGCAGATCACATGAATATAGCCTACACTTGACCGCCCCAGATGTCCATTTCAGGAGTTCAAATTAATTATTTTTAATTAAGGATGTGCTTTTTCATGAGAAAAAAAGAAGACAAAACAGAGAAGAAGAACAAGCAACTGTGTTAATTATTCTACTATGAATTATTTATCCTTGATTCCTGCTGCTATATAACTATTTTCAACTGATAATTTCAAACCAAAAAAAAAGCAAGTAAAGGATTATTCATCATTAGAAGAACATAAATTTTATATTATAATCTGAAACACCATTCTGCAGTTACTACTTTTTATTCCAAAGTATGTTCAAATTTATACTCAATTTAGGAGGATTGAATCCAACAAATACCTCAAAGTATAACTTGCAAGAAACAAATAGGGTTTAGGGTTCAGCATTTCACCTTTGCTCTGAAGAAAAGATCTAGCTCATCCCATTGGCCACCCTCCAAAAGTCCTCAATGTTCCATTCAACCACTGCGTGGGCCAAAACAAACAGAGCATACCAAGAATAAAAGGCAAATGAGTAGAGAGTTCTCACATAATAAGCCATCTCATCGCAGTGAATGTCCCAAAGCTTACCCAGAAAACAAACAAGATATTGGAAGAAACACCTGCCTAGGATCTCTCAATCTTGTTAGCTCCTTAGCCTCATCATCTTACAATCAAAGAAAGGAAAGCAAGTATGGGATTGGCAGCAAACAGAGGTTGAAGACGATGGGTCGTACATGTTCCCTTTTCTCCCAATATCCACAGCCGCCGCATCCCTTCCTACTCCATCCTTCCTCAGCCACCACTACACACACACTCCCTCCTAGCAGCATCCAGCCGCCGCCGCCCGTGTGAACCCTGCCGCTGCTACGCCGGAAGACGACGTCGAGGCTGGAGGAAGAGGAGAGGACGAGGCGTCGCCTTCCTTCTCATGCGTGCGCGCGTCGTCAGCTGAGATGGAGGCATCACGGTGGGGAATTTACCTGGAGGAGATGCGCCGGCGGCCGGCGGGGATGGACTTGGAGGAGACGTACAGCCGCTGACGGCGCGCGGGAACCGGACTTGGAGGAGACATGGGGACGGTCGCCGCCGCCAGCCCACCACCGCATCGTTGACCCGCAACAATCGCCGCTCCCGCACCTTGCATCTAGAGGCGGGCCGGCCGTCACCTCCACGCTGCGCCCCAGCCTCCTCTTCGTCACCTGGGCGGCCGGCGCAGCTCCGCCTCCCTCCTACTCCCGTCGTCGTCGCCGCCACACAGGTCGCCGCCGCCAACCCACCACCGCGCCATCGACCCGCGATGCACAGCAGCCGCCCTTCCCCGCACCGGCCCAGCCCCATCGCACCGCTGCGTCGTCGAGCCGCCTCTGTTCCCCGCCTGCCTCCACTCGAGCGAGGCTGAGAAGGGAGGAGGAGACGCGGGGATTGGGCGCTTCACGATCTAGGGTTTTCACTGCCCCACACGCGCAGGAGAAGGAAGGTGACTCGAACGAGCGGGTGTGGCTGCCTCCGACCGGTGGCCCGCACACACAACTGGTCCCATTAGTCATTGGCTCGTTTGGACAAGCAAAAGGTGAGAAAAAATTCACCACATCCGACGGCTGAGGAAGAAAGTGGGAGGTGGGTTTCACAAACGTGCGACCAGGATTGATTTGCCCCTTTCAGATGGCTTGGTTGAGAGGGTAGTGTTTCAACATTTATAGGAGAAATGTGTTTTCCGGGTGAGTGTACTAGAAGTAACTATGGTGAAACTGGTTGTTGAGATAAAAGATAAATTTCCTCTCCCGGGATCCAACTCGTATCGGTCTATAAATGCTTCCCAAGCAGGACAACCGAAATAGGTACGGTTTGCCTCATTGGTGACTTGGCCTGAACTCATTCAAATGCCGTGACAACTCAACTAGAATCACGTCAAATGATCCTAGTGTACGCATGTCTTTGTTCAGATGGTCAAAGAAGGCACACCTTGAGACGCAGGGGATGCACTAACCAAAAACATAAAAACCCAATTATTAGAGAACAAATAATTTTGGGGAAACTATATATAGTTTTCTACTAGTGTATAGTAGATATTTTGGCGCAACTATATTCATACCGTTAGGGTGTACATGTTTTCAGGGTTCACAATTTGTGACCATGGAAAGCACAGGATGATTTGGATATATCCATAGTTGCCACATTATATAAGTTCGGGAAATTAAAATAGTTTCTGGACAATTTCTATAGCCAATTAATTTGGGTTGGAAGGTGTGTATATACTACATAGTACATAATTTTCTTCACAATTGATACTACATTATATACTACTGCAACTCTACACTACTACAAATATTATACTAACAAATTTCTACAAATGCAAATCTAATTAATAAAAAATATACACAACTACAAATTTCTACAAAAATTACACTAACAATTTATATGTTAACAATCTCTACACTACAAATTTCTACACTAATAGTGTGGAGAGAGGAGGAGGACCTTAGACAACGACGGCTTCCGAGGATGACGTCGACCTCGTCGGGGCGGTGGTGGCGCGGGAACGACCGGAGAGTGGAGGGAGCGGTTGCTCTGAGGCGACGGGTCCATGGGGTGTTGCGGAGTGGGGACACCGGAGAGAGACGTGGCGCGCCTCCTTCAAGGCGGCATATCCCCAGGGCGTGGTTGTGCGTGGACACCGCAGAGGGGTGGGGTGGCTGTTCCAAGGCAGCGGCGCTAGAGCGATCTGGTGTGGCGTGATCGAGAGGAGACAAAGATACGAGCAGTAGTGAATAAAGGGCCGCGGGATTAGAGAGAGAGGATGAAGAGGCGGTGGACCTGCCAGTGGGTCAGCGGTTGTTTAGTGGGCCGCTAGTGGGGTGGCCCAATAAGCCACATCACTAGCGACCTAGCCGACGGCTAATACTGTTTTAGTGGCGTGGAAATGAAAATACGCCACGGGTATAAGAAATATTAGTGGCGTGTTGAAGAAATGTCGCGCCACTACGGTTCGGTAGCGGGGCTAGCCCATATTGCCCACATTGTTGTGGCGTGGCATTTATTCTGCCACACCAATATCGGTGGCGCACCGAAAATGCCTACGCCACCAGTATTACACGTGGCACGCTTTTATTTTGCCACACCATGGATCACATAACCCCTATAAGCTATTCTAGCACCCGAGTTCGCCTACACCTGGGCAGGGATTGGGCGAGTTGGCGCATTGGGAAAATGGGCATCGGTCTTTACCTTGCCTATACGCGGCGTGCGCGCCGTATTGTACGAGGTGGGTCTTATTGCAGCGCTAACAGAATTTGGACCGGGACAAGGTAGGCCAGTGGCACAGTTGGACCGGTTTTCTTGTACCGATGGCACAGAAAACAGCCAGTGGCACAGAGGCGCGCGCTAAAAACTTTACCGCGGCCCGCACTTTTGCGCTATCCCGCGCGCGAAATTTGTAGCTTCGGCTGACGCGCGCGCACGCCAACCTCCCGGAAAGTTCAATCACTTCGCCTCTGCCTCCCTCGTCTCGCCGCTTTGCCTCCCACGCCGCGCCCGCGCCGCCGCTCCGTCTCCAACGACAAGATGCATCCCCGCCGCCACTCCGCCTCCGGCTACGGCGGCGTTTACGCGCGGCCAAGCGGCCGCTTCGACGCCGAGATTCGCTCCGGCGAGGAGCGCATCCGCCTGGGCACCTTCGACACGGCGCACGAGGCGGCGCGCGCCTACGACACTGTCGCCTGGCGCATCGGACGCTACCGCCACACAATGAACTTCCACGATGTGTGGACGCGGGAGCAGGCGGAGGAGCTCGCGCCGCCGTCGCCGGCCATCACGCGCGAGCAGCAGCGGCGCCAGCACGAGCTCGAGCAGCGGCTTCTCATCGCGGAGCGCGACGAGCGCCTCCGCCTCGAGTGGGCGTGGCAATTCCCGGAGGACGTCGCCGTGATGGAGGCGTTCTACGCGCAGAAGGAGGAGCAGAAGGCGGTGGCGGCGAAGAAGAAGGCGGACCACGAGAAGCGCCGGGCGGAGTCGGCGGCGAGGAAGGCGGCGAGGGCGGAGAAGGCGGCGAGGAGGGCGGAGGAGAAGATAAACCGGCGCCGGGCCGTCGATGGTCGTCCTCTCCTCCTCCTCCTCCTCCTCCTCCTTCGAGTGGACGTCTACTCCGGTGTCCGACACTACTCCGGCGTCCGACAACACCCACTCGTCGGACTTCAACTGGGACTCGGAGTAGATTTTAGGGTAGTTTCAAATAAAATGTCGCTGTACCGTCGAACTATTAATATATTTCGTATTTTCAGTTAATTTTTCGTGTTTCGTTTGATCTATTTCGAACAAAAAAACGATCAAAATAGTCGTTTGAGCCGCGCTGCGCACTAGTGGAGAAGAGGCCTTTGGACCCAAGCAAATGACCCACTGCTGAACCAAACCGGGTCCAATGCCCCCATTGGACCCGGTTCGTTTCTGCCCAGGACGACCCCACCCGCTGGCGCCTGTCCTGTAGCGGCCTTTGGACCCGGTTTGTCATACAAACCGGGACCAAAGGCCACCCGCAGGGCGCGGCAGGCCGTGTCAGCCTGGGGAACCCTTTAGTCCCGGTTTGTATGACAAACCGGGTCCAAAGGCCCCCTCCGGCTATATAACCTTGCCCTTGCCCAAGTGTGAGCCACACTTAGCCATTTTTTCACTATCTTCACAAGAGGGTGTATTGCTCTCCTCTCTTCTTCACATGCATAAGAGGTGTTTGATGAAATGCTTAAGAGGGTTTGCCACTTGAGTTTACACAAATCAAGCCACACTTAACTTGCTTTTTTCTTCTTCATCGAGGTTAACAACTTTATCCTTTTCATCTGCAATTGATAAAATGCATGTGTATATATACATCGTGATGTTCTGTAATGGTTTTGATCAGCTTAATTATATCATGCGGATGAATCGGCAATGGATGTACATTGACCGACGGTTTGACGAGTTCACTCTGCGGGCCTGGATAATTTTATGGCCGTGGCGGAGGCAAACAAACATGGTGGCTTCATGTATTGTCCATGTGTGGACTGCAAGAATACCGTAAATTACGCTCGCTCGAGTCTCATTCACAGCCACCTTCGCGATCCGGTTTCATGCCCGAGTTACTATTGTTGGACCAAGCACGGAGAAAGAGGGGTTATGATGGAAGACAATGACGAAGAGGAAGAGGATGATGACGGTTATCCCAATTTCCACTGAATACGATGATACTGCGAGAAGGCAATGAAGACAATGAAGTAGAAGATCAAGAGGCACCGGATGAGCACTGCCGATGATGATCTTGGCCGGGCCATTGCTGATGCAAGGAGAGAATGTGAAGCGAAAAGGAAAGGTTGGCCTTCGACAAGATGATAGAAGATCACAACAAATTGTTATACCCAACTTGCGAAGATGGCCATAAAAAGCTAGGCAGCACTACTGGAATTGTTGCAATGGAAGGCGAGAGAACGGTGTCACCGACTCGGGATTTGGAAAGTTGTCGACAATAATTAAGAGGAAGCTTCCAAGGGGTAACGAATTGCCCGCCAGTACGTACGAAGCGAAGAAGATTGTCCGCCCTCTAGGATTAGATGTGCAAAAGATACATGCATGCATTAATGACTGCATCCTCTACCGCGATGAGTACGAGAATTTGGATGCATGTCCGGTGTGCACTTGCATTGCGGTATAAGATCGGACGAGATGACCCTGGTGATGTTGTGGGCGAGCGCCCCGGGAAGAGGGTTCCTGCCAAGGTTATGTGGTATGCTCCTATAATACCACGGCTGAAACGCTTGTTCGAGAAATAAAGAGCACGCTAGGTTGTTGCGATGGCACAAAGAAGACCGTAAGAAAGACGTGATGTTGAGGCACCTCGCTGATGGCTCCCAATGGAGAAAAATCGATAGAGAGTTCCCAAACTTTGCACAGGATGCAAGGAACTTACGGTTTGGTCTCGGTACGGATGGCATGAATCCTTTTGGAGAGCAGAGCTGCAGCCATAGCACCCGGCTCTGTGACTCTTTGTATATATAACCTTCCTCCTTGGTTGTGCATGAAGCGGAAGTTCATTATGATGCCGGTGCTCATACAAGGCCCGAAGCAACCCGGGAACGACATTGATGTGTACCTGAAGCCATTAGTCGAAGAACTTCTACAGCTGTGGTCCCTAGCAGGTGTACGTGTGTGGGACGAGCACAAGCGGGGAGGAATTTGACCTAAGAGCGATGCTTTTCGTAACCATCAATGACTGGCCTGCTCTTGGTAACATTTCGGGACAGTCAAACAAGGGATACAATGCATGCACACACTTGTTTACATGAGCTCGAAGGTGATTATTTGGAAAAAGGTCGGAAGGTCGTGTACCAGGGCATCGTCGATTTCTTAGGCTTACCCATCCCGTAAGAAAGAAAGGCAAGCATTACAACGGTGAGGCTGATCACCGGAGGAAGCCTCCCCATCGTGATGGTGTTGATATATTTGGTATGGTCAAGGATCTAGATGTAATATTTGGAAAGGGTCCTGGCGGACGGTCTGTTCCGAATGACGATGCCGGACACGCGCCCATGTGGAAGAAGAAATCTATATTTTGGGATCTACCCTATTGGAAAGTCTTAGAGGTCCGCTCTTCAATCGATGTGATGCACGTGACGAAGAATCTTTGCGTGAACCTGCTAGGCTTTACGGGTGTGTACGGGAAGACAAAAGATACACCGGAAGCACGGGAGGACCAGCAACGTTGGAAAGACCCCAAAAAGCTGCATGAGAGAGTTAAAGGACGTCATTTATCCAGCTACGCTCTTACAAAAGCGAGAGAAGGAAATATTTTTTGAATGTCTTAGCGAGTATCAAGGTCCCGTCCGGCTTCTCCTCCAATATAAAGGGAATAATAAATATGGAGAAGAAAACATTCCAGAACACTGAAGTCTCATGAGTCATCACGTGATAATGACACGGTTGCTTCCGATTGCATTGAGGGGGCTTCTACCGGAAAATGTTCGACTGCCCATTGTGAAGCTATGTGCATTCCTCAATGCAATTTCTCGGAAGGTAATAAACCCAGAAATTCTACCGAGGTTGCGGAATGATGTGGTCCAATGTCTCGTTAGTTTTGAGCTGGTGTTCCCACCATCCTTCTTCAATATTATGACACATCTCCTCGTTCACCTGGTCGATGAGATTTCCATTCTCGGTCCTGTGTTTCTACACAATATGTTCCCCTTCGAGAGGTTCATGGGAGTCTTGAAGAAATATGTTCATAACCGTGCTAGGCCGGAAGGAAGCATCTCCAAGGGCTATGGAACGAGAGGAGGTCATTGAATTCCGTGTTGATTTTATTCCCGACCTTAAGCCGATTGGTGTTCCTGAATCGCGGCATGAAGGGAGACTAAGTGGAAAAGGCACGCTAGGAAGGAAATCAATGATATGTAGGGACGGGATTTCTTTGACTCAAGCACACTACACGGTTCTACAAAGTTCCACCATGGTGGCTCCGTATATCGGTGAGCACAAGAACTTTCTACGCTCCCGGAACCCGGGCGGTCGAACGATTGGATTAGACGTGAACACATGTCGACTTTCGGCGGTTGGTTGCAAAAACATCTCCTGAATAACGAAGATATTGAAGATGAGCTGTACTTGCTGGCCCGGACACCATCTTCGATCTGTAGTGACTTTCCAAGGGTACGAGATAAATGGGAATACATTTTACACGATCGCCCAAGATAAAAAGAGCACCAACCAAAACGGTGGTGTCCGCTTTGATGCAATAATGAATGAAGGCCCAAATGACACATATTATGGTTACATAGAGGATATCCGGGAACTTGAGTATGGACCTTCTTTTAAGGTCCCTTTGTTTAGGTGCAAATGGGTCAACAAAACAGGAGGCGGGGTTCGGGTAGACAAGTTGTATGGAATGACAACGGTGGATCTCAACAATCTTGGGTATAGAGACGAACCATTCGTCCTAGCCAAGGATGTGGCCCAGGTTTTCTATGTGAAGGATATGTCTAGCAAACCAAGAAAAAGGAAACATAAGGAAACAAATACATCAAACGATGAGCCAAAGCGCCACATAGTTCTTTACGGAAAAAGAAACATCGTGGGAGTGGAGGACAAGACAGACATGTCGGAAGATTATAATAAGTTTGATGAAATTCCACCCTTCAGAGTGAACATTGATCCAAGCATCAAGTTAAATGATGAAGATGCTCCATGGTTAAGGCCGAAGAAGATTAAATGATGAAGATGCTCCATGGCACAAATGAGTATCTCAACATGGCAATCAATTTCCCATTTATTTTTGTGTAATCATTTAACTGTATGTAAGATATGAAAAGTGGAGATGTGGTTGGCTTTTTGTACCATATATATAGAGGAGATGTAGTCGTTCACGGGTTTGCAAGGGAAAAATTCCGAGGCGCAGTTTCCGAAGATGCCGTAGGGCATGTGCACCAACAACATCTTCGAGAAACTGCGCCACGGGAGATTTCCCAACCCTTTCCCCAACACTATTAGAGGAGATGTAGTCGTTCGGGGGCTTGCGGGAAAAAATTCCGAGGAGCAACTTCCGAAGATGCCGTAAGGCTTGTGCACCAACGACATCTTCGAGAAGTTGCGCCACGGGAGATTTCCCAACCCTTTCCCCAACAACTGTTAGAGGAGATGTAGTCGTTCACGGGCTTGCAGGGAAAAAATTCCGAGGCGCAGCTTCCGAAGATGCCGTAGGGCGTGTGCACCAACAACATCTTCGAGAAGCTGCGCCACGGGAGATTTTCCAATCCATGGGAATGAATCTCTGCTTGGCTTGTTGATCCGCTTGGCAAGCCGTATCGATGCTCCTTTTATAGGCACAGCACCGCTTCTACTCGACGGGCGTCGTGCGCTACATGCTTTATCTCATCGAGCGGTGCGTCCACCCATGCGTTCTTATCCTGCCGACATCTTTAGTCCCGGTTGTACCCACCAGCCGGGACTAAAGGTTACCCACACGTCCTTATCCCACCGACAGTTTTGTTAGATGACAAAAAAAGGATCTTTCGTCCCGGTTGTACCCACCAGCCGGGACTAAAGGTTACCCACACGTCTTTATCCCACCGACAGTTTTGTTAGATGACAAAAAAAGGATCTTTCGTCCCGGTTGTACCAACCAGCCGGGACTAATGGTTACCCACACGTCTTTATCCCACCGACACTTTTGTTAGATATGACAAAAAAATGATCTTTACTCCCGGTTGTACCCACCAGCCGGGACTAAAGGTTACCCACACGTCCTTATCCCACCGACGAGTTTTTGGCGCCCTTGCGTTCCCGCCTATTTTTCTTCCCGCGCTTTCCACCGCTTCCCGCCTCCGTCCTCCCGCCATTTTTTCACTATATATATGTTGGCTTGGCCTCCATTTACATATCACATCTAGACTCATATCCGCAAACCTCATCACCAGGTCACATGGCTTCCATCGTATCTCTAACCCTCCGGGAGGCGGAGGCGCTTTGCGCGTCGAACTACCCCTGCCCGCCGGGCTACCGCGTCCCTACCGGCTGGTTGCTGAGCGTCGGAGGGGTACCGGTCCCTCCTGTCCCTCTAGGTGTGGCGCGCGAGATGGCCATCACGAACCACTACTACTTCGAGCTCACGCCAGAGCGGCGGAGGAATCCCCGGTGGCATCCCGACTACGGCCCGACTTGGGAGAGCTTCTTCATCAATCGGCGCGAGAGGGCGCTCGCCGAGCACGAGGACGGCGGCCCGCCTCCTTCGAACTTCAACGAGGCCGGCCGTCGGGCTGTGGTGGCGCGACCGAACTCTCCCGGGCGTCATGGCCCACCGTGGCCCCCGCCTGCGCTACCCTCGGTCCCAGCCCACGCGTGCTCTCCCGCCGAGGTTTGACTACCGCGACCCCGATGCCGGCGACGATGATGACGGCGACTACGACGACTACGAGTGGCGAGTACTATAGGGCCGAGGCACGAGTATGATCGATCGAATGACTCGAACGGTCGAATCTGGCCATGTATCTTAATTAATTTTCAGTTGAGCTAGGCACGAGTACTATAGGGCTAGGCACGAGTACTATCTGGCCATGTATCTTAATTAATTTTCAGTTGAGTTACGTACTTTAATTCCACATGTAATCCGGCGGGAAACTTTTCTCATCATCGGCGTACGCCACAACGACTTTATTGAAAATACAATAAAATAGATAAACAACTAGTCTAGTCGATCTACTCGTCGTCGGAGGTTGTCTCGGTCCAAATGTCGTCCCACCGAGGGTCGTTGTCGGCCCAAGTTGTATTCGGGTTATCGAGCTCGAACACGGCGACGGCCCGACGATGGCGCTCGTTGGACCTGCGTTGTGCCCGGAGGTCGGCGAAGAACGCGGCGGTGTTGTCGACGTCGTTGGGGAGCTGCGCCCTCCAGCGGCGCATCAACTCCTCGTCGTGCTCGGCGATTGCGATCCGGCGCTGCACCGGCGGTGGCGGCGACGGTCCTCGTCGTCGACGAGGCACGGCGTCGGCGCGAGGAACTCCGCCTCCTCTAGCGATTCGACGTACGGGAAGTTCATGTCGCACCGTGGCCGCCGAAATCGCCATGCGGCCGCGTCGTAGCGCGCGCCGCCAGCTCCGGGGTGTTGTACGTGCCGAGGGTGAGCCGGAAGCCACCGGCACGCATCTCGGCGTAGAACCTACCGTTCGGCCGCGCTCGGACGCCACGGAAGCCGGACGAGCCGCGACGGCGCGGCGGCATCCCGGCGACGAATGAACGGAGGCGACGGCGACGTGTGGTTCCGCGCGCACGCGGCGCTTCATAGCACGGCGACGCGGCAAGTTTGGCGACAGGTGGCGCGGGGAAGCGGCGGGGCGTGGCACGTGGAAGCGGCGGCGGCAGGTGGCGCGGGGAAGCGGCGGGGCGTGGCACGTGGAAGCGGGATCTACACGTCGCACGGCGGTGGCGGCGGGGCGAGGCACGTGGAAGCGGCGGCGACACGTGGCACGGGGAAGGGACACGTGTGGCGGTGGCGGTGGTGGGCAGTACACGGCGGTGGCCCGTACATGGCGGTGACGGTGGTGGCCGGGCGGTGGCGGTGGCGGTGGTGGGCAGTACACGGCGGTGGCCCGTACATGGCGGTGGCGGCGGGGCGAGGCACGTGGAAGCGGCGACGACAGGTGGCGCGGGGAAGCGGCGGAGCGTGGCACGTGGAAGCGGGATCTACACGTCGCACGGCGGTGGCGGCGGGGCGAGGCACGTGGAAGCGGCGGCGACACGTGGCACGTGGCCACTACACGGCGGTGACGGTGGTGGCCAGGCGGTGGCGGTGCGGTGGTGGGCAGTACACGGCGGTGCCGACGGTGGCCAGTACACGGCGGTGGCGGTGGTGGGCAGGCGGTGGCGGTGGCTTTTTTTCATTTGAAATAAGGCGGGAATGAAACTTTTTAAAAAAATTGGCCTTTGGACCCGGTTTGTATTACAAACCGGGACTAAAGGCCTTTTTTGCGCGCGCAGCGAAAACGCAGCAAAAATGGCCTTTGGACCCGGTTTGTAATACAAACCGGGTCCAAAGGGGCCTTTGGACCCGGTTGGTGCCACGAACCGGGACCAAAGGGTATGCCGATATAAAAGCCAACACTTCGTCTCCGCGGAGATCAATCCCGCGGAGACGAAGCGATTGGACGCCGCCGGGCTGCCGCTCCCGCCGCTCGCCGTCGCCGTTGCCGTCCGCTGCGCCGCCGCCCGCGCCGCCGCCACCGCGCTCGCCTCCGCCGCCGCGTGCGCCACCGCCTCCACCACCACGCGCCCGCGCCCCGTCGCCCGGCCGTCTCCGTCCGCGCGCCGCCGGCCGCCCACCGCCGCGCGCCTCCTCTCCCTCCGCCCGCGCCCGCCGTCGCCCGGCCGTCTCCGCGCGCTCGCCGCCGCCTCCTCCCTCCCTCCGTCCGCGTGCCTCCGCCCACCGCCGCGCGCCTCCTCCTCTCCGCCGGCAAGGGTGAGCCCCCCGGCCACCTCTCTTTTTTTCAATTTGTTTTGTTAGATCCATTGTGAGTTAGTTAATTAGTGTAGTTAGATTAATTAGTGTAAAATAGTTAGCAAAAATAGTTAGATTAATTAGTGTAAAATAGTTAGAATAATTAGTGTAAAATAGTTAGATTAATTAGTGTAAAATAGTTAGCAAAAATAGTGTAAAATAGTTAGATTAATTAGTGTAAAATAGTTAGCAAAAATTAGTGCCCCCTTACGCGGTTGTGCCGGCGCTCTTGCCGGCGCCCCCCTAATGGAGGATGTTGTGCCGGCGCCCCCTTACGCGGTAGTGTCGGCGCTCTTGCCGGCGCCCCCCTAATGGAGGATGTTGTGTCGGCGCCCCCTTACGCGGTAGTGTCGGTGCTCTTGCCGGGGGCCCCTAAATAGAGGATGTAGTGCCGGCGCCCCTCAAACGGTAGTGCCGGCGCTGACTAAATAGAAGTACTCGTCGGCGCCGACTCAATAGTGCCGGCGCCGACTAACATAAAAGTAGTGAAGTTATTTTTTAATTTATGTTAACGTTGGTACATATATATATGATTTGTTTTCGTAGCTACGATGCCGCCGCGACAGCGACAGCCGGCGGGCCGTGGTCCGACTCTTCTAGAGGAGATGGAGCAGATGGGGGAGGTCCGGGACTGGGCTCCGCCGGGGTGGCACTGGGAGGTCTTAGCTTCCGGGTCGCGCACCTTGGTGCGGAATCCGGGTCCCGTTGTCGACCCGGATATTCTTTGGTGGAGGTCTTATGGGCCACGGTCGTTTCGAGAGGGAGCCGGCCCCGCCGGAGGAGGTAGCTCAGCGCATTGAAGCGGAGGACCAGCACGTTCGCCGTTACATGTACGCGTTAGACAACATGTATAGGACCGGATGGAGCGTTATGCGGGGATCTCATGTTAGCTATGCTCCCGTTGTTGTTCCGTGGCTTTGGGGGCACACCCGGCGCGGCTCGGGACCCGGTCGGCGCCCTCTAGGACCCGGTCTGCGCGGTTGAGTGGTTGTAGTAGTGATTGATATGTATTAGGGTTAAATAAACATGAACCCGATATCTATGTATGCATGTAACTGCAGTATACTGCTTTCAGCACTATATTATCGATCCTTAGTTAAGAACTACACATATGTAACTCCATTTTCAGTTTTACGCATTATCCTTAATTTGATCATATGATGGTTCCTATGTATAGCTTGCATGTCGTTGTAGAAAGCATGGAGAGAGATGAAATTCAAGAAAATTTCATGGAGGAACTCATAGCAAACGGTACTCCGGATGATCGCGACGACGACGTTATTCCGGATGATGGCGGTGACGATGTCACCGCAACTTATTTGAATGACTCCGGTGAGGGAGCGGAGAATATTGAGGAAGAAGATCCTAGTGGCGCCGGTGAGGAACAAGATCATCATAATGGCTCCCGAACTGTAGTTATCACCGAGGTATATAAACT
The DNA here is from genome assembly GCF_022539505.1 of Lolium rigidum. Lineage (NCBI taxonomy): Eukaryota > Viridiplantae > Streptophyta > Magnoliopsida > Poales > Poaceae > Lolium > Lolium rigidum. The sequence goes on from NC_061514.1 coordinate 272,786,016, forward strand.
AATTAAGCCGTTGTTGATCGACTAGATGCATTAACTAATTAAATTGTACTCGACTATGAATTATTTCTTTTTTAGCCCTCCGGATCGAGCACTTCTTCGTAAAGTCGAGGAAGCGAGGCCCGGCCAAAAAGTTGGATGACGGTGTTAGGCACGACATCACCCACATCGAAAATGATGGTAAACCAATTGCTCCGAGAGAAAGGTGCAAAGGCATTTATAGCTCAATGCGGAGTGCTTGTTAGGGACCACGTCCCGATCACCGTTCGAGAATGGCACAAGCCGAAGGGACTAGTGCTGTCTCTGCAGAGGAAGAAGGTCAAGGTCTTTATATCGATGATGTAGCCAAAAACAGCATTATGGACAAGCTCATGTCACATTTCAACATAGAACCCGAAGAGGGGGTGACGCTGAAAAGGCCAAGATGGAGCAGGCCCTCCGCGAGTTTGGCAAGAAGAAGATGGCCGAACTATTCAAGAGCCACAAGAAAAGATTGCGCCGCCTTATCAAGATAAAGAAGACTCCGGACAATGAGAAGGTAAAAACTCACCGGGAAGAATTCGTGAAGTACGGCACGGAGTCGAGAAGAATTTAAGAGAAGGTCGGAAATAAATAAGGCAAATGCTGCGTTGAAGCTATATCACCAAATTCCGGGTCCCGGTGGATACGGGGCTAACCGTCCTAAGTGGCGAGGCGGCTGAGGCGGAACTCGACCGATAAAGGGATCGGATTAGGGACACACGGTTGGATCGAACGGTGCAAGGAGTGGTTCTACGGGATTGGGGGAACGTTGGATCCGGAAACGGGGAAGTGCATCTATAAGAAAGCTCATACGAAGGTTCCCATTGATGCCCTGGAAAAAGCACATAGGGACGTGGAGGCGGGGTTGTTCCAGCCCGAAAGAGAGAACGATGAGCTGACACGCGCCCTTGGGAACAAAGAACACGGCGGACGAACACGAGGCACGAGCAGGCTCCGTTCCGTGGAAGTATGGCTTTCTGCGGAAAGGAAGAGATTTCCGATAAAAGCCATGAGAGGAGGAAGGCAAGGGAAACAGACCGCCTGGCTAACTTAGAGGAGGGTATGAGCACCATGCAAGCCCAATTAAGCATGGTAACCCAAGTACTTACATCTCAGATGGCTCGGGGGCAGGCTGTAGATCCTGCACTGCTCAATGCCATCGCCCCGCTGCAATCTCAACCACACCGGAAAAGCAGCGTGGCTTCCTCTCAGCAGGTGGATAATGATGATGATGATGACCAGGTGGTCGAGCCTCCTCGCTACCCCCCCCGTGGATGATCTCACTGAGAGCCGTCCTTGTGAGCTGCATGTTAAAGTTTTCAACCTATCCTTCAAGGCGGCGGTCGGCATCCTCTTACCTACAAGGTCTTACCATTGCCGTTCGGTCCAAGACGACTTTGCTCGTTGTGATGGTGGATGAAGTGATGAGCGCTTATGAGGGGTTGGTGCTTGAGCACCCTGCGGGTGAAGATGGGGAAATCAAAGAAGCTGGGAGAAGCCCGTAGAACCACCGTGCAATGGCGGAAGGAGAACATTGTGTTTCCGGGTGAGAAGCCAACAAGCATGCCACCTCCGCCTCCTCCGCCACCCGAGTCTCCTCCGCGTGATGATTCTCCTGTGCGCGATGATGATTCCCCTATCCATGACCGGTCCGCTCCGCGTGAAAATACTCCGCCGCCTCCTCCTCCTCCTCGTCGGGGAGACTCCGCCGCCTCCACTTAAGCAAAAGAGGAAGCTGTCCGCGGCACCTCCTACGGCTCCGAAGAGATCATCAACTCCAATGAGGGAACGGACTCCGAGTTGTTACCACATGAAGCGGACCGAAGAGCAAAAGGCGTTTCTTGCGCCGAAGAAGGTGTTTATTCGACCGCGAGACGGTGAAGCACTTTGCCGAGACGAGAATGAAGAGACCTGAGCCGAGAGCTGATTATGACCGCTCTCTTGGACAGTCCTCTAGAGCGAGCAAAGAAGCAAAAAAAGTCGCACGGCTTGGACGAGCAGGACATTCGGGCCGCACCCCACTTCATCGTGGAGCCATATCATGATCCGGAGACGGCATCGATGATCGAACGGGCGGCTAGAGCTCGGGGAGCATCGGTTGAGTACGAAGATTACTATCCAACGGCTCAAGTGGTAAACACGTATAGATACGGAAAAGATCTCGTCAAACCTGGCGAGCTCGCGCGTCTAGGGACTCGGATGCGAAGGTTGCATGGCTGGTACACTGAAAGCCTGTCGAAGAAGTGAAAGCTACCTCACGGTGTATCTTAGAGATGAGCATTACTTCCGGGGGAAGACGAGATAAACCTTGAGATAGAAGAAGCTGTTTCGGTTATTCAATCAAGACGCCCTCGACAAAGTCTGTTATCGGTTGCTACTGCTCTGTAAGTGATTTATTTGTGTAATTAAGTTTGTAGCTCATTCATTTGCACTAACAATTATCCTTTGTGTACGATATACATTTAATTATGCAGAATGAAGAAGCTGGAATACAAAAGAGGCAAACTCCTACCAGCTGGGGTTCATAGACCCAAACACGAGTTCATGAAGTTACGGTTCGACGGTACCCCAAGGACACGAGAGGACAACATCGTAATGTTTTTAGAGAAGCAAGCGAGACAAAGATGATATATTCTTTCCCTACAACTTCAAGTGAGTGTTATATATAACATACATTATGCTTGTGCACCTTCCACTTTATTCTCGTAATCATTGAGCTATGCTTGTGCGGTTTCCACTTTATTCTCCTAATCATTGATCTTCAACTTGGAGTCGTAAACGTCATAGACTCGAAACGTAAAGAATATGCGGAATGGGCGGACATGGCTGCCATCCTCCGGAGGTAGTTTCAATCAATTTCGTATTGGCATCTTCATCTCGCTCTAATTCGAAGATATCATCAACTAATCAATTACTCATTTACTCATTATTTTTTGCCGGGCAGGGCTTGGAAACGGTTCATCAATACTGTTCCGGGTGAATGGAAACCAGAGCTTACATTTAGAGATTACCCTGTAAGTAGTACTATATATATAGCTATGTCCGTGAAACTTTATATATGATATTTACTTTCAATACGATGCTTGATTATTAGTTTGATCGAACTATTTTTTCGTAAAGTGTATGAGGCGAGGAACAAGGGAATAACTTATGTGGATACTACGTCCGCACCTTCATGCGTGACATGTCCTGTCCCAAGGGTGGGGACCCCCAAATACACCACACTCGTGTACGATAACAAATTTTCACAATTAATCTTAATTAGTACCATCTATTGTATTGAGTTCCATTCATATATTGATCTCCTTTTTAAAATATAGATGACACGCCTGCGGGACACTCTCATAACAGCGGATCAAATAAAAGCAATTCAAGAGGAAATCGCGGGATTCTTTATTACCGAGGTCCTTACCCCGAGTGGAGAGCACTATCGGAAGATCGTGACGGAGGAGGATATTCGTTCGGGAAGAGTTGTATTGTAAATATGCATGCATTACGTGTACTTGTGTTGACTATGTCGTGTACTCGTTGACGATGTCTATATATATTCATGACGATTTTTTGTGGTTTCTTGAATGATATATATATGCATTGCTGAAACTCTGCCGCGGCAAGGAAACAGATCGTTTCTCTGCCGCGGCGAGAAACGCCAGTACAGCCCAAATCCGTGCCGCGGCGGAGAAATAGCAATTCTGCGCCGCGGCGAGAAACATAGGCCCGGTTCGTACCACGAACCGGGACCAAAGCCCTTCCAGCGCGAGCTCCCGGCCGCACCACGTGTCGAGGCCTTTAGGCCCGTGCAGCTTGAACCGGGACTAAAGGGTACCCCCTTTAGTCCCGCCTAATTGGTCCCGGTTCGGGAACCGGGTCTGAAGGCCCAAATGGACCGGGCCTACTGCCCCTTTTTCTACTAGTGGCGCGCTGCATAATGGCGCGCCCAGCGGAGGAGCACTTTTACCGCCCGCGCACGCGCTGCAAAATAGAGCATATCCGGCCGCCCAGCGCGCGGTATCCATTTACAGCGTGACGGAAGCTAGATTTAGCACGCTGAAATATAGTACGCCTGTTGGAGATGCTCGGCAAGTATATAATTTTAAATATCGTAGTGCCCGTATCACAATGCGGTACAGAACCAGAGATAAACTTGTACCGCCTCGCCAAATAACCGGATCGAACATCCACCTGTGTGGCTAGCACAATAAATACGCTTTGAGGTGAAAACAGCTATAACAGAAAATACCTGACAGGAATACCGACGCCCGCTTCACAATGTGCCAGTTCGCCCAATCGCTATCCGGGAGCAGGCGAGCTCGTGAGCTCCTTTGCATTTTCGAGTAGACTACTAGTGTATATACAGGGAACATTTGGCCCACTAAACATGCCGCCCCACTCCACAGTCGCATCTAACCACTCTGAACACTAGATCTACCTACACTCTACTGTCGTGTTGGTGTTGTCGTGTTGTTGTGTAACCATTGTCAAACCTTCGGTTGTCACTCGGGAGAGGTGTCCATTCTGCAAATAAGACTGTAGGTACAAAAAATGAAGACATGGGGTTTTCACCCCCAGAAATTTGGATATTCAAGCCAATATGTATAGTCAATTTTTTTTAAAGATCGACATGATACATGATAGTACATGTCTAAGGCATCATTTGGTTTGTCATAATGAGGGAGTACAAGTTACTATCGCACCGGGATTACATCCCCAAGATCTGAACTCTGATGCAATCTCTTTCTTTTGTGGAGAGGCTTGAGATGATAAGGTCACCGAGAATTCTTCCAAAGCTACAGCCTTCGACAGGAGAAACTGTGCAAGTATCCTATCATAGGCATTCCCATTGTAATTTTTGATGTCGATCCTTCTCAGGCTACCGCCCAAGCAGGGGATGTTCATCCGCCACAGATGCGTCGTCATCCAGTCATAGTCGGTGCCATTGTCGAGGACGATGCAGTTCTCCGTCTCAATGTATGGATGGTAGTCGCGGGTGTATGCAATGGGGCCGTTCTCCTCGTCGTTAGAGTCAGAGTATGGAACGTCCTCGTCGTCATCAGAGTCAGAGTATGGAACATCCTCCTCGTCGCCAGAGTCAGAGTCGTAGTAATTCTTCTTCTTCGATGGCTCAGGATCCAGAGGGAACAGTGACAACACTTCCAGGTTATTGGCGTTGACGAGCATGACGGCGACGGAACCAACGACATGATTGGCGGCAAGAAATCCCTTGAGTACCAGCTGTCGGAGTTCGGGTAGTTCGCGGACCATGGCTGAGAACAAGCTGCAGTAGTAGGCCATGGACGGCCGTAGCGCGAGGTGAAGGTAAGTGAGCTTCTTGCACCGCCTGATGAGATCCGTGACTGGACCAATTTCCTCTTGTGCTTTGCTTGTGAGATCCTCGCAGATATTGATTGTTACCGCCGTAATCTCGTTGTAGATGGGGACGTCGAATAATGACCCATCCAGAGGGAGTCCGCCCTTGTAGTGCAGAGACCGCAGGCGCCGAGTGCTTAGCATGACGCCGGTGGCGTTGTGGCAGCAGATCATGGAGAAGCTCCGGAGGCGGTCACTGGACACCCTTATTTCCGTGGCGGTCGGGCACTCCTCCAGCGTCAGGTTAGCGAGGCGCGGGCAGGCAGTGAGCAGCTGCTGCAGTGCCCCCTTTGGCGCTTGGATCCTCTTGAGGTAGAGCGTCTCGATAGACGAGGCGACGAAGCCGAATCGCCGCCGAGGCGGTGGTGGTAACGATGCATCGCCATATCTTGCGTTGATAGGTAGGTTCGTGCGTATCTTTGGCCGTCGCTGCTGTGACGAAAAGTTACGCACGCGCCATAGGATGGGTCAATCATCTCCCAATCGTGATTGATAGGAAACGTACGTACGTGGGACAGCTGGTTTGTAACTACTCCAAAATTCACGCCCTATTTTACTCATGCAAAAAACCCAGTATTTTTTACCCGTGCAAATCGCTGTACCTGGAGACCTAGATGAAAATCGTAAACCACCGGGCCGAACGAACCCCGAGAAAGATAAACCAAGGCAGGATGCAGTCACCGTCGCCGTCGCCATCGCCGTCGCCGTCGAGGGCCGGAGATCGCATCAGCGACCTCCCGGATGACGTGCTGGGCCACATCCTCTCCTTTCTCCCCAACGACGAGGCCGGCCGCGCGGCGGCGCTGTGCCGGCGGTGGTGCGACGTCTTCGGCCACGTGCACACCGTCTCCTTCGAGGAGCGGGAGGGCGAGAGAAACGACGACTGGTACACCTACTACCTCGAGGCCACGGAGCGCAGGAGCTGCAGCACCGCGATTGACCGCATCAGCGCCGCGCTGCTCTGCCGCCGCCGGTGCGCCGGCGGCCACGTGCCGCTGCGCACCTTCCGGTTCGCCTTCGACAAGTTCATGGATGGCTTGGACACGATCCAGGTCGACCAGTGGCTCTCCTACGTGCTGGAGTACACCGGACAGGAGCTCAATCTCGACCTGCGCTTCGTCATCGAACCCATCTGCCATCACGACAGATATAGCGGCGCCGCTGTGGACGACAACGCGGGCAGCGACTCCGACGACGATCAAACGGGACTCTACCGCCTTCCGAGAAGGCTCTTCTCATGCGCCGCACTGAAAACGCTCTGCCTCAGCCACTGCCTGCTGAAGCTGCCGGAGGCCATCCACCTGCCGTGCCTCGAGACTCTGCGCCTGACCAACATCCGCCACGACCCCGGCAGGAGCGTCCAGAGGCTGGTCTCGAGCTGCCCACGCCTCACCGACCTGACGCTAGAAGCCGTCCACCACCTCAGAACCCTCGCCGTCCTCCACAGACGCCTCCGCCGCTTCGCGCTCCGGTGTTGCCACAGCGCCAAGTCCATCCAAATCGACGCCTCGGAGCTGCGGTCCCTCAAGTTCCGAGGCTACCTGCCACGCGAGTCACTCGTGACCCTGCACGGCCTACCGGCGTCGCGAGGGATCCCCTCGTGCACCCTGGCCTTGTGCACACCGGTGTCCAAAAGCCCGGCAAAGCTCAAGGCATTCAGGAGGTTCCTATGGAGCTTCGCCGCCTCGAAGCGCCTCCACCTGCACCACCAACGGCTGCACAGCAAGTGCCTCACAGCAGACGGGCTCCCGTCATTTTTCCATATGACACATCTCGTGCTTCAGGGTCGAGTCCACCACCGCGGGTTCATAGGCGCGGTGCGCGGTATGCTGGAGCAGACACCTAACTTGGAGGTGCTATCGCTGCACATGGCGGATGAAAAAGAGCGACTATGGGAGAGGGCAGAGAGTAGTCATTGTCTTGGGAAGGCCGGTGACGTTCCCGTGGTGGTGGTTTCGGATGGGTGGGGCTTCTCCAAGACGCCATGCCTGCGGCTGCGGGTGAGGGAGATCAACATGGAGCATTACGAGGGGAATGAGACGCAGAGGACGCTAGCACGTCTCCTGTTTAGCAACTCCATTGTTCTCCAGAGGCTCCGTGTCATTTTCGCCGGGAAGTGTTTCGCAGTGCCCACTCGTCTTAAGGAGGAAATCGAGAGCTGGGCAAAGGACGGCTCAGAAAGGATTTTCATGTAGTAAATGCTTGCATTCAAATTTCACTGCATTGCAGTTTGTTGAGGATATCTGGTTCCCATACCAGATCCAAATACAATTTGTACAACTCTGAAAGAATCCAGATATTATTGCCTTCCTTCATTGTCATAGTTTCTGCCTTCTGCGACGTTAAAATACTGGTTATTTTTGCGACATTGCGTAACTTAGGAATTATGTCAATTAGTCTATTTTTACAGCTGATGGATGCCTGCAATATCTGAAATTTTGATCCTGAATCCTTTGCCATATAGTTGGACTAAGCCGCTTAGGCTGCAATTGCTGTGGATCTTCTGTTGCCCAGCTGGTCTAAAAAGTGAGGCTGTTCTTATGGTTGCTGGTAGCAGAAAAATGGACTTGCAGTATTGATTTAAACCATTTACATGGTGCACAAACTGAAGATCTGCAGTTGCTTGAGGATCCTTTTCCATGGGATGATATCAAGAGGGCCATCTGAAAAATCCTCACCGAAGAAATTCCCAGAGCCAGATGGGTTCACCAATGAGTTCTAAAAATTCTGTGCTGAAGATTTAAAAACTGACCTACTCGCACACTTTGTTTCTTTATGCTAATAACTCTCAGTCTTTGTTGCCCTACATGACAAAACAATAATTTTTTGAGGGGCTAAACCTGACTTTTGTCACATTATTACCCAAGTGTGATACTCCACAGATGTTCACTGACTACAGACCGGTTTCTTCGCAACATTCAGTAACCAAGTGAACTGCAAAAGTTCTGGCTAATCGGTTGCAGGCAAAAGATACGGAGCCTTGTAGACTATGTGCAATCTGGGTTCATTAAAAGCAAATGAAATGTGGAAAATTTTGCCACCGTTGTGGAGTTGGTTCAGTGTCCAAACAAAATGCGAAAACCGGTTATTGTACACTAAAACCTGACTTCCAGAAGGCCTCTTTGATATTAACAGCAAGATGTTTTCCAGGCAGATTTTTTTTTTTTTTTGAGGGCAGGTTTTCCAGGCAGATAGGTCTGGTGGGGTAAACAACTGCTAGAAACATCATGGGCTGAACTACTTATTACTGGACAAACTGAGAACAAGTTCAAAATTCAGAAGTGGGAAGAATGTTAGAGATTGCCTGTCAGACCTTCTTGGCAATCAGAAAATCAAAGGATAGGTGATGTATAGTTTACAGAAGTTTATCTTCCAAATTTTGGATTCAATTTTATCTTCCAAATAGAGGGGTAAAAAGGTTTGAACTATCCATCATTTACAATGTTGTAAAGTGAAGAAACGAAATAGACAGCAGAAGCATGGTAGTTTCAAAGCTATATAAGCCATCTGGACATGGTATAAAAATAAACAGCCAACAAACAGGTGAGCTCCATGTTTTATTCATCCCAAGATTCACCTGTGGTAATGGACTACTTACTCACAAATCTCAACAGAGTAGGGAGGTAAACAGTGGCTAGAGAACAATGTCCAGACAACAACATATTTTCTTTTCTCCTCATTTTGTCATGTTCATAGCAGCAATTCAGTGTAGTAAAGTCTCAGACTCTCAGACCCAGTGCTAAATTAAATACAAATGTATCAGAACTCAATCTAGAGGGAATATAGTCATGCACTACTTAATTCTGAGAAGATTGTCACACCAAATGAAATGTCTCCTGCAGTTTCAAAACAACCTTCCTTTTCCTAACAAAAGTTTGACTTTTAGTTGTCCACCTGAGTGATGTCTCATTTTGCCCTCTGCTTCGACCCGTTAGCTCAATCGAGTTCCGTCTGTTTCCTCCGCTCCGATGCATTAGTTCTCCATCTTTCTACCATCAAGTTGATATGGCTTAGAAAGTTGTGTTTTCCATCATCAATTTCCAGGCGCTCAAGTAGCATACAGTTTTCCGCAAGGAACTTGGCAAGGGAAACCTCAAAGCTATCCATCTCCTTCATCACAAACTGCAACTTCAAATTCTTCAGGTGATTCTGCAAGCAGTTGAACCGACAGCCAGTCAACCCGGGGAGGTCTGCAATAACTGGGAAACCGTGTTCACCATCGATCATGCCCCTAATCTCCTTCGTATAGCGCCTCTCGAACAAGTCCAGATAGACATCAAAGTGTGCTCGTGGCACAACATCCTCTATAACCATTCCATTGTAATCACGGTTAACAATTCGAATATGCAAATCGCGGATCACGGGGCATGACTGGAGCAAGTTGGCGATGGCAGTGGCAGCGTCGTTTCTGCGGCTTGGGTCAGAGGGCCCTTCAATTTCCAGCCGTTCCAGAGTGTGCAGCGTAACCAAGTGCCACTAGTGGAGAAGAGGCCTTTGGTCCCAAGCAAATGTCCCAGTGCTGAACCAAACCGGGTCCAATGGTGGCATTGGTCCCGGTTCGTTTCTGCCCAGGACGACACCACCCGCTGGAGCTTGTCCGGTAGTGGCCTTTGGACCCGGTTTGTATTACAAACCGGGACTAAAGGGTCCACGGCATGGCGTGGCAGGCCGTCTCAGGCGTGGGAAACCTTTAGTCCCGGTTTGTATTACAAACCGGGTCCAAAGCCCCACCCTCTGGACCCGGTTTGTGTTACAAACCGGGACAAGGTCCCCAATCTGGCTATATTACCTTGCCCTGCCCAAGTGTGAGCCACACTTGGCCATTTTTTCACTTCCTCACAAGAGGGGTGTATTGCTCTCCTCTCTTCTTCACATGCACAAGAGGTGTTTGATGAAATGCTTAAGAGGATTTGCCACTTGAGTTTACACAAATCAAGCCACACTTAACTTGTTTTTCTTCTTCATCGAGGTTAACAACTTTATCCTTTTCATCCGTAATTGATAAAATGCATGTGTATATATACATCGTGATGTTACGTAATGGTTTTGATCAGCTAAATTATATCATGCAGATGAATCGGCAATGGATGTACATTGACCGACGGTTTGACGAGTTCACTTCGGGCCTGGATAATTTTATGGCCGTGGCGGAGACAAACAAACATGGTGGCTTCATGTATTGTCCATGTGTGAGCTGCAAGAATACCGTAAATTACGCTCACTCGAGTCTCATTCACAGCCACCTTCTGCGATCCGGTTTCATGCCCGAGTTACTATTGTTGGACCAAGCACGGAGAAAGAGGGGTTATGATGGAAGACAATGAAGAAGAGGAAGAGGATGATGACGGTTATCCCAATTTCCACTGAATACGATGATGCTGCGAAGGCAATGAAGACAATGAAGTAGAAGATCAAGAGGCACCGAGATGAGCCTCGCTGATGATGATCTTGGTCGGGCCATTGTCGATGCAAGGAGAGAATGTGAAGCGAAAAGGAAAGGTTGGCCTTCGACAAGATGATAGAAGATCACAACAAATTGTTATACCCAACTTGCGAAGATGGCCATAAAAAGCTAGGCGAGCACGCTGGAATTGTTGCAATGGAAGGCGAGAGAAAGGTGTCAACGACTCGGGATTTGGAAAGTTGCTGACAATAATTAAGAGGAAGCTTCCAAGGGGTAACGAATTGCCCGCCAGTACGTACGAAGCGAAGAAGATTGTCTGCCCTCTAGGATTAAATGTGCAAAAGATACATGCATGCATTAATGACTGCATCCTCTACCGCGGTGAGTACGAGAATTTGGATGCATGTCCGGTGTGCACTGCATTGCGGTATAATATCAGACGAGATGACCCTGGTGATGTTGAGGGCGAGCGCCCCAAGAAGAGGGTTCTGCCAAGGTTATGTGGTATGCTCCTATAATACCACAGGCTGAAACGCTTGTTCGAGAAATAAAGAGCACGCTAGGTTGTTGCGATGGCACAAAGAAGACCCTAAGAAAGACGTGATGTTGAGGCACCTCGCTGATGGATCCCAATGGAGAAAAATCGATAGAGAGTTCCCAAACTTTGCACGGGATGCAAGGAACTTAAGGTTTGGTCTAAGTACAGATGGCATGAATCCTTTTGGAGAGCAGAGCTGCAGCCATAGCACCTGGCCTGTGACTCTTTGTATATATAACCTTCGTCCTTGGTTGTGCATGAAGCGGAAGTTCATTATGATGCCAGTGCTCATACAAGGCCCGAAGCAACCCGGGAACGACATTGATGTGTACACGAAGCCATTAGTCGAAGAACTTCTACAGCTGTGGTCCCTAGCAGGTGTACGTGTGTGGGACGAGCACAAGCAGGAGGAATTTGACCTAAGAGCGATGCTTTTCGTAACCATCAATGACTGGCCTGCTCTTGGTAACATTTCAGGACAGTCAAACACTACTAGGGAAAGCCTTATAGCAGCACTCCTTACCGCCGGCGAGTACGGTTTGAAAATGCCGGCGGTAAGACCTTCCAGGGTGGCCTAACCCTACCGCCGGCGAGCTGAACGCAAGGCGCCGGGGGTGAGGGCTTTACCGCCGGCGAACACGAAAATGGAAATGCCGGGGGTAATGAGTGGCTCGGCGGGCCACCCGGCCTGCCCTTACCACCGGCGTTTTATGCACAAACCGCCGGGGGTAGCGGGTTGTACCGCCGGCGAACCCGAGAACGTAAATGCCGGGGGTAACAAGTGGCTGGGTGGGCCACCCATCCTGCACTTACCGCCGGCGTTTGTGGGCCGTAGGTGCCGGCGGTAATGGGCCCTACCGCTGGCAAACGCGCATGTTGGCGCCGGCGGTAACTCTGGGCTTGGCCATTTAATTAGCTAGCCCGACCAGCCACCTACCACCACCCTCACTCACTCATATGTGATGGAAAATCAACCCAAGCACTTGTTATCTCATTCCCCCACCCATTTTAGCTATTTCAACCAACAAAATATGATGTATTTGAGCAAATCATGCACTACCTAGCCCCTCTAGCATGATTTGCATGATCTAGATCTAGATCTATCTCCTCCCACCACCTTTTCCACTAGATCTAGCTATTTCTAGATCTCTAGATCTCTCGAGCATAAAAGTCGACGTGTGGCGTCTCTCCGGTGCTTTTGGACGTCGCGTCAACTAATAGGTATATAGCTAATGAGTGGAATGTTCATGAGTTGGTGAAAATTCACGGTTATGTCACTAGTGATGGCAAAAGATGCGGTTCCATATATGTAAATGCATTGTTTTGCATTTGTTGACGTGTGCGGGAACATTGAGTTGCCAATGTTTTGCCGGAATGTTGATTAACTTCCGTTCCGGCGAATTTTGGAACTCCAGCATGACAATATTTAGCAAAGGTCATGCCGAATTTTTTCCGTGAAAACCGAGACGGCGGTGTAATCAATTATCTTGTCTTGTAGGCGGCGATGGTCATCGCGATGAGGAAAGCGTCGTGGATAGATACGTGGAACGCGCGACGGCCGACATGTATCGAAAAAGCGAAAGGATATCATGTGTCCTTGTCGAAGATGCAAGCTAGGATCGTTGTTTGACCCCTTCTCGGGCATAGTGAATCAACACCTGCTCAGGTATAGTTTCATGGAGGGGCATACTCAGTGGATGAGTGATGATGGAGATGATGATATCGATGGTGATGAAGATGGAGGTGATGATGGTGGAGATGATGATAACGAAGGTGATGGAGAGGATGCCCCACACGACAATGGAGAGGAGGTTGAAGAGGATGGCGCACACGTTGATGGTGATCAAGAAGGCCGGGAAGAACATGCGGCCGATGAGGACATGAGTAGAAATACCCCGCTAACCGCGGCCGTGCGGGACCGTCATCTTCAAGAACTTCTTCTCAGCAACACATTGACCGACCCCAAAATCTCTGGTAGACGGAAGGCTAAGCTGGATCAACTCGAGGTAGACTCGAGAACTCCGTTGTACGATGCAGCTCGTGGGACGGAGGAGAGCCGTCTGAGATACGCTCTCGATATTATGGAGATGAAGGCAAAGCACAAATGGACGGACACAAGCGTGGACGAACTCTTCGGATACTTGAAGATCCACTTTCCTAAAGATAACACGTGTGCCGGTAGCCTACGGGAGGCCAAGAAAATCGTGTGCCCTCTCGATTTACCGCACCGAAATACCACGCATGCATCGGTGACTCGCGTAATATATCGGAACGAGCATGCCAATCTCGATACATGCCCACGGTGTGGCGAATCTCGATACAAGAGAGGGACAAGAAAATCTCCTCGAAAAGTTGTGTGGTACTTCCCGCTCACGCCCCGTCCGCAGCGGTACTTCGTGGACCCCAAGGAAGCAAAGCTCATGCGCGGCACGCGGAAAGAAAGGAGGCGGTGATGCGTGATGTGGAACGGGTTGAAAACCCAGTGCTAACACACCCTTCGGATGCAAGCCGGTGGAAAACATTAGACGATGAGTATTACGAAGAATTCGGGAAAGAACCAAGGAACATCGGGTTGGGTGCGAGCACCGACGGACTCAATCCGTTTGGGAACCAAAGCAGCAAGCACAGCACCTGGCCCGTGTTTGTATGGATGTACAACCTCCCTCCATGGCTATGCACGAAGAAGAAGTACATACACATGAGTATGCTAATCCAAGGGCCGACGCAGCCGGGGAGCGATATCAACCCGTATCCGGAGCTATTGAAGGAGGAGCTAGTCACTCTGTGGGAGGAAGGGACAGAAACTTGGGACGCCTACGGACAAGAAACTTTCCGTATGAAAGCCGCACTCGTTGACGACGGTGCGGGACTATCTTGGATACGGATATATCGCGTGCCGGGTGTGCCACGGACACAAGGCATGTGTGAGGTGCATGGAAAAGACGCCATTTTTACAGCTGGGTAAGGATCCCGGGTCTTCAAAAACCGTCTACATGAGGCATCGAATGTGGCTTCCCAAGAATGACCCGTGGAGGAAGCGTGGAGACCTGTTCAATGGGAAGGATGAGGTCGAGGGACCTCCACCTAGGCGAAGCGGCGAAGAGATAGATACTGCGTTGAAAAGCTGGAAAGAGCGCCCTCCGGCGGGTAAGATAAAGATCCGGAAGCGGAAGAAAGGAGACAAGAGAAAGAAAAAGAAAAAGGAACCCGGGCCGCTCTTGGGGGTATGGAAAAGGAGGTCCGTGTTTTGGGACTTGCCGTCTTGGAAGATCCTCGGTACGCCTCATAGCCTTGATGTCATGCATATCACGAAGAACGTGTGCGAGAGCTTGCTTGGCACCGTGCTCAACATGCCGGAGAGGACCAAAGACGGGTCGAAAGCAAGACACGACCTGATGGCCCTTGATATCGGAAAAGAGCTTCATTTCGCCCGGGTTGACCGGGAAACCGAGGAGGAGGAGACGGATGGTCGCAAACGCAAAAGGGTGGCCAAGCAGCGCGAAACTCCTCGCCCCTCCTGCTTCACTCTAAATCCCGATGAGCTCGAACAATTCTTCAAGTGCCTACTAGAAGTCAAATTTCCCCTAGGCTACGCGGGGCTGATACGCCGATGGCTGGACCCGACGAAAAAAATCTTCAGCGGGATGAAGTCTCATGAGCTGTCATGTCATGATGACGCAGATACTTCCGGTTGCTATCCGAGGGATAATGGAACCGCACGTTCGTGCGGCGGCTGGCTCGACTGTGTAACGTCTTCGACGTCATCACTCGAAAGTCGATAACCGTCAAGAAACTCGGGAGGCTGCGGGAAGAGATCGTCACCATCCTATGCGAGATGGAGATGTACTTCCCGCCCGCATTCTTTGACATCATGGTCCATCTGCTGGTGCATATAGTGGACGATATCGAGGATCTCGGGCCCGCGTTCCTTCACAACATGATGGCGTTAGAAAGAATGAACGGCTTCATCAAAGGATACGTTCGTAACGGGGCACATCCGGATGGAAGCATCGTCCGGGCTTTCTCACCGAGGAGTGCATCTCTTTCTGCAAGAATTATTTAAACGAGGACGACCCACGTCCGGTTGGATTGCCCGCCAACAAGCACCTCGGCGGATTCGAGGGAGTAGGCCACAACGGCGGCGGAGGGAACTCGACGCCGATCAAGATGATAGGAGAACAGACTTTAACAGGGCCCACTTAGTAGCACTACAGCACATGAACGAGGTAGAGCCTTGGGTGGATCAGCACATAAACATGATCAAGAGCAGGGCTGACAAGCCGATGACGGAACAAGAGGTATTTAGAGCGCACAACTCCTCTTTCGCGAGCTGGTTCAAAGACCAGATTGATGCCAATCCCCCACCAATGGCAAGCGACGTAGACAAAATGATATTGGCCTTGTCTTATGGGCCCGCCGCCAACCTCATGACTTATCGGAAATACGACATCAACGGTTACACATTCTCCACGGAGGAGAGAGACAAAAAAGCGACTATCGAGAACTCGGGCGTGACGATGGAATCGTACATGGGTGAAGAGAAGAAAAGGTACTACGGAAGGATCGAGGAAATGCGGGAGCTCGACTACGTCGGGGAGAAGCTACCGATGTTTCGTGTCGGATGGGCTACGGACGTCACAAAAGAAGATGCGTATGTCACCACCATGCGACTGCCCCCAAATCCAAGACCAAGAACCCCACCGCGCAAAATGAGCCTTGGGTATTGGCTAAGCACGTCGAGCAATGCTTCTTCATAAGCTGACCCGTCAAGGCCCAGCCGTGTTGTCGTAAGGAGAGGAAAAAGGGCCCTCGTCGGAATGGATGGAGTTGCCGACGAGCAAGACTTCGACGGCCTCGTCGGAGACCCAATGATGGAAGAACCCGATGAAGACGATAGAACCTACACACTAAGAAGAAGAAGGACGACGCTACCTAGGTCAAGTGTTCCTCCGTACACAAGGAGTCGCGACGATACCGGTGGGGTCACAAGGACCAAGCGGAAGGGACTTTGAAGTCATTTGTGTATTTATAATAATTATCTCTCGAACAACCATTTGTCCTTCTCAAGTGTATCCTAAATTTATGTCTTGGTTTTTTATCGGATATCCTCGAAAGGACTTTGAAGTCATTCAAGAATTAAAATCATCAATTTATGTCTCGCAATTTATCCTAAATTTATGTCTTGGTTTTTTATGTCTTGGTTTTTTATCGGATGTTGCCAAAGGACTTTACAATTTATCTAAATAACTAGAAACAATAAAAAAAAGGTCTTAAGAAAAGAAAAAAAAGTTGCCAAAGGACTTTACAATTTATCTAAATAACTAGAAACAATAAAAAAAAGTCTTAAGAAAAGTGCAAAAAATGGTGCCTTTTTGGCACCCACAGGATTCGAACCCGGGGGCTTCGGCTGTGCAGCGAGCGGCCGGCCCAACCACTGCGCTATCGAATCGATTCCGTGTAACTACGAGGGTTTACGGAATTAATAGTGTCACCTGTTATCCCCGGCGAATTGGTCGATTTCGCCGGCGGTAAATGCACTTGGGCCCACCTGTTAGTGGCTCAAACATTACCGCCGGCGTTTACAGCAAAACGCCGGGGGTAAAGCGTCCACGACTTAGTCGTTTTGGTGGCCGCGCGTCCGTCGTTCCCCCCAAATCGACCGCCGTCGATCCGCCGTCGCCGCCTGCCGCCGTTCCCCTCTCCTCGTTCCTCACCGCTGGCCTCCGTCGCTGCTGTCCCCACCGCAGGTGCGCCCCCTCTCCTCTCCCTTGCCGCTGTTCCCCTCTCCTTGTTCCTCACCGTTGGCCTCCGTCGATCCGTCGCAGTAGCTAGGTCCCCCGTCGCCCGACGTTGACCCCGAGGACCCCTGCCGCTATCGATCCGCCGTTGATCCACCGTCGATCCGTCGCCGTCTTCCTCGATCCGTCGCTCAAGCTCGTCTGCACCTCCAGCCGCTCAAGCTCGTCTGCCGCCGTCGCCTCTCCCCTGCACCTCCAGCCGCTCAAGCTCGTCTGCCGCCGTCGCTGCCTCTCCACAGGTGCGCGTCCTCTCCTCTGCCCCCTCTCCTGTACCGTTCCTTGTTTTCTTGATGAATAATAAACCTCTTTACTGCATTGCTGCACTTGCTAGTTTAATTTAGATGTCATTACCTCAGTTATATGGGCACCCAAGCTTATATGTTCTTATCTTGTGAAGCTGAACTGAAAACAATGTGTAAAAACACAGTTTGGTAAAGAAGGTGATGTTGTTTGTGTTTTGATTAAGAGAAGACAACTACGGAAACACCCTATGTTAGGTAAAACTGGCTGAACAAAGTGTGATTGCAATTTCCTGGTACTTATTTACTATCTTCAACATTTCTTTGATGTGATGCTCCAATCAAAATATGTGTTTCATGGTAGATTGTTTTCAGCCATAATAAGTATTGTAAATGGATCACAACTTTAAGAACAAAATCAGTAAGACATTATTTGGTGATTGCCTGGCAATTTATTCTAGCATCCTTCAACTGCAAGAACACAATGATCCAATGTATTCCAATGCATCATAAAGGAGTTAAGCAGATGTTTGGTGAAAAGGATAGAAAACCATTCACAGGTCATATCAATTCTCATGGCAGTGCTTGTAGCTTGTGCCTAAATTGTTCCACCAGAAATTCAGAGATACAGTAGCATCAAAATGAGTCAGTTCTTGCTGATTTTTTTAGATGCCAAAACTTGATTCAGCACCATATGTATCTATATTTGTTCAATTAACTATCTACTGTTTATTAACGCTTTACATCAATATATAAGCTTGATATGGACATAGTTGCTTCATATACTAAATTACTTGATGCTTCTCTGTCAGCACCTTTTTTGTTTATGCTTAGTTTCTAGCAGAAGCTCCTTTTTTACATATGTATGTTGTTAGTTAAGGGTTTTTTGGACATACTAGTTGTGGCTGTGAACACCTCCAGTATTTGATTTCTTTGATTTCTGTGTGTTTTTAAGGCCACAAACTGAGATGATTAATTATTCTGTGTGTTTTTAAGACCACAAACACCTCCAGTATTTGATTTCTTTGATGTGAGCATGTATTGGTAGCATGTTTGGCAGCACTATAATCTTGTTATGTCAGTGAACTGAGTTGCTGCTCTTCTATAGATTATGTCAGTGAACTGAGTTGCTGCTCTTCTATAATCTTGTTATTTTACTGTAAAGATACACATGAGCATATGCTGGAGGCTCAGGTCATTGCTATATTGATATGTCCGGAAGGAAAAGTTGTGTGAAATGTGCTGCAGGTACATTGAGTGCCAATGTTTCGCCGGAATGTCGATTAACTTCCATTCCGGCGAATTTCTGGCACTCCGGCATGACCATTTTTTAGCAAAGGTCATGCCGAATTTTTTGTTGGTATAGTTTAATAAGATACCGCTTCATCTACATGTGTATGCTGCCTAATGTTGTCACATCTACCTTTGTTAGCATGTTCCTAAAACACTACCTGTTTTCTTTCTTTGACTAATAGTAGTTCTAAATACATGGCAGAAGCACGTAGCTAGCGATGTCGTCTTCGCGGACCCCAACGAAGACGTTGACGGGTCTTCTCGGCGGAAGTTGGATGAGCACTACGAGGCTCATGGTCTCGGATCAGGCTGGAGGAACTTCCGGGCAGCGATGACGAGTCCTCGGAGGAGGAGGATGCTTGAGATGGACAACGATGGTGAGGATGAGAGGGGGCTGCCGACGAGACCACCGACGGTGGCGTTGCCGGGGGTAGCTCGGATACTACTACCGAGGCCAAGAGGAAACGGAAGCAGCGGCGCCCAAACGGGGTCGGCACCACTCGCGACATAATCACCGCGGTGGACGCCAAGACCGGGATTCCTCGCGAGCCCAAGCACGTGGCGAAGGGGTACGGCCTCCAAGCTGGGAGCAATCCTTCGGGACGTCGTCGACGTCAACGAGACGAAACTCCGAACCAAGAAGAAGCAGCATCTGCAGGCCCAACTCCTTGCGCGGCTGCACGCACGGTATGAGTTCCCTGTGGAATACAGGAACGAGGATACCAAGGATAACATCGTGAACAGACGAGCCCTCTCTAAGTTCTCCAAGAACCTCAGCGGTTATAAAACCATGCTGAGGGGGATGCTTGGTGACAATGAGACTTGGGAAGAGATCCGGCGCCACTTCCCGCGGATGACGTCTGGAGCGGTATAATAAATTCTTGGAAAACGAGGAGCTCGAGTACACCAAAAGACAATCGACACGGGGGAAGGAGGCTGGCGGATAAGAACATCGGTCACCACAATCTCGGTTGCCGTGGCTTCGAAGGCAAGCAGCCGGTATGGGACAAGGAGGACCAGGCCTACATAAATGCTGGCCTCGAGCCCCCTTTTGCCAAGTACAAAGACCCACTCTTCAGGGCATATCTCAGGTCCCGATACCATCGAGAATTGGCTGGGAAACGTGTCACAAAACCTGATGTGGTGGTGGGAGTTGAGTTGGTCGCCGACGCGAAGGTGATGGCACTAGAGAAAGCGGTGGTAAGCAATTTACCGGCTTATTAATTTGATACTTGCTCACCAAGTCCATTACATTCTAAAATTGTTCATGTTACTTCGGCGGTTGGCGGAACAAGCAGCCGCCGAATCAGGCTGGCTCCTCGTCCCCGGACGTCGGCGGCAAAGTCCCGTGGGACACGCCTTTTATCAGGGGTCCGAACACCGTGAAGGCGCGGCCGCTTTGGACAAGCCCCACCGTGTGCCCGGCGCCGGAGGAGGTCGCAAGCTTGCCGACTATGGCTTGGACGTGCCCTCAAGCACTAGGGAGTCGCGGCGGGCGCGGAAGGACAGGGAGCACGAGGCTCTTCCGAAAAAGGTGGCCGACACTGGAAACAACCATGGAGCAACGCGTCGGTGCCGAGGTTCAGCAACGAGTCGGTGCCGAGGTTCAGCAACGCGTCGGTGCCGAGGTTGCTACCGGGGTCGATGACGCGGCTGGCCAACGGGGTCAATGAAATCATCCCCGATCTTGTGCTGTCGATGAAGAATTACTTCGACGCCGGCGGTAGGGACCGATGCCGGTTATCAGCCTAGGCGCCGGCAACTCGGACAACCGGCCTCCAACTAGACACGCTCAATGCACACCCAACTTGGTGACTCCACCCGCCGGCAATGTCGGCGCTAGAGAGGATTCGCCGGACACTGGGGAGCCCGAGTACTAGCCCCTCAGTCACCTGCACGCCTGGCCTCGGTCCTTCAACGCGAGCCGAGCTCGACGCCCTCACGGTAATTAATTTAGTATCTCAAGCTCTACAAATTAGTTACTTTGTCGTCGCCCCTCTCGACATACACATGTTTTCACGGGCGAACGCGACTCCTTGCACCTTGCTACTGAATGTGGACAACAAGTTGAAGGCTGTAGCGAGCGGCGGTGTCATCCTGCCAACACGGCGGATTTTCCCTTTGCGTCGGGATGGATGATAGCTTGAGCCGGGTTCGCGTGAACCGGTCGTTACCGGGATGCCAAGACCTCCATCCTCCTTATCAACCCCGGAAACGGAAACCCCGCTCACTCTCGGGGACCTCAAGAATCACATCCTTCTATGGCCGAAAGCCCTAATTCGGCTGAACACCGCCTCGGGTTCGGAGGCAAGCTATGGCATGGTCACTCCTCGGGATGCAACGGATGCCCCGAGCCAAGCCAAGGTCCCAGCTCCAGCGGCGCTTTGACGGCAGGCAAAGGCAGGGCCGATGCTCCACCGGCTTATGATCAATTTGAGCCCGATAGTCGGCCCGATAGTCCGCACGAGAGTCGGCCACGACAAGGCGTTGGACATCGATCAAGCTCCCATTGATACGTTCATCGCCGAGCTCGACGCCGACGCGGTTTCTCCTTACAAGCCACCCGCCGGTCATATCCTAAAGAAGAAGTTGTTCCTTTCACAAGAAACGCCCGAGCGAGGAGGACACTACCGCCTTCACCGCTCCGCCCGGAGTTGGGCTTACCCCGAGGACACTCCTTGGTGCGACCACGGAAGGTATGAAACAAAACGCCGCTCCGGCCGGTTGCGGTAAGAAGAAGGGCAGGAAGCGGAAGAAGTCGGGAGATGTTGCGGCAAGCAAGATAGTGGTTAATGACAAGTTGCCGACCCCGTGGAGGAAGTTGCATCACTTAGGCGAGCCGATGCTTTGCCAGGCACACTATGTCAACAAGTTGACGCCGGATATGAGGAGCGTGCATGATGCTATTCTAACAAAGGAGAAGCTACTTCTTAAAGATAGAAATCCCTCGTACCCGATTTTGATCGCCAAGGTGCCCACGGCTTTGGCTTTGTCAACACATACCCTGCGGACTTGATATTCATTCGGTACGAAGACATCTTCGAGGCTCTTGCACATGCAACAGCTAGACCGAAGCTTGGTCCGCCTCATATCGCTCGAGCATGGCGCACGATATCGCCATGGAGAACACAACGCACATCGCTATCATGGACCCCTACTACATGACTCCAACGTCAGCCCGGACCGAACAAGCGTTTCTCGCCAACTATATCAAGAATTTCTTGGTGTTAAACAAGGATAAGAGTTGCTTTGTCATACCATATTTCCGCGAGTAAGTATTTGGTTACTAAAGTACCCTATATTACATTCTTTCATGAATTTCCTTAATAGCTGAGTATGATGGTTTATTTCCATTTTGCGCGAGTTTCAAGTATTGCACCCTCCTCCTCTTTTACCCGTATCATTCCGATGTCACTTATCTCGACTCCGGGCTTGATAAGGAGAAAGACTTCACCGACCTTAAGTCTACACTTGATAAAGCCCTCAGCGGCTTCATAGCTGAGGTTGGCGTCAACAAACTCAGGCATGAGAAGAAAGTTAAGGGTTTCCATGTGTGCAACCACATAACCAAGTTCCCCTGCCTAAAGCAATCGGCGGATGACAATGGGATGGAGGCATGGTTTGCCATCCTACGAGATGAGGGCGGTTGTAAGGTCTCGGAACGATCTCTTGTTGCCATACTGTCTGCGGGGAAGTTCGTGAACATGGCGGACACCACCGATGAAAACGTGAGAGCCGACTTCCGTGCCATCCAGCGGACCATTTGCACAATACTGCGGAGGGATGTCATCATGAATGGTGGCTTGTTCAACTATGCCTCCGCACTTTCTAATTCCGAGATAGAAGGCCGATTAGAAGATGGATGTGACGACAGAACATTCAACACGCTCGAGGGCATCCGTCCCTTCCCGCCGAAGTAGACTTGAGTCAAAAACTTTTGTGTCACTGCAAATGTTAGTCATAAATTACATAAGTATTTTTTATGTTTGTTCTTTTGCACACCTATATGTTATATCTCTCTCTATGGATGTACTAACAACTTACATTTCTTTGTTGTGTGTTTGCATAGATGACGTACTATGTCGTCTACCACGGCGAGGGTTCCTGGAGTCTACGAGGGCCGGGAAGGCCGTAGGAGGCGGAGTCCACCGTTTCGGCGGCAACGGCTACAAGGGGTACACCACTTTGGAGGAGGCGGAAACTCGATACGCCAACTTTCGAGCGGGACGAGAGGAGGGAGATGTGGAGGACCCCTTTCATCGTGATGATGCTTGCCGCTACCGCCTCTCTAGTTTACTATGTCATTGTTGTTTAGCTAGGTCGTCGATCTGGACTTGTATGTATTTGTGTAATATGTGCTACTTCGAGTCGTGATGGTTGAACCATATGGTCGACACTTGTGTTATTGATGCATGCATGCATGTTATGGACATTTCGGGACTTTCTAATGATGTGTATCTTGCTAATGATGTGTATCTTGCTAATGATGTCTATTTTACTGTCATTCGGTAATTGCCTGTATATTCTATGTATATGCTATGAATTCCGGTGTATATACTTGTGAAATTCGAGTTTTTTATTTTTTCTCCTGTTAATATTACCCTGGCGAAATTTTCATGTATCCCTGGCGTTTTCCAAATCGCCGGCACTCACGACCTGATACCCCGGCGAAATGGGAAGACGCCGGCGGTAAGACTACCCGGCGAATAGGGTAAAACGCCGGCGGTAAAGGCTCTTACCACCGGCGAAGTGGAAGGCGCCGGCGATGAGGCATTACCACCGGCGAGGTGGTCGCCGGCGAATGCAAAAACGCCGGCGGTAAGGGTTTCTGGGGCGCCGGCGGTAGTACATTTCCTAGTAGTGAAACAAGGGATACAATGCATGCACGCACTGTTTACATGAGCTCGAAGGTGATTATTTGGAAAAAGGTCAGAAGGTTCGTATGCACTAGGGCATCGTCGATTTCTTAGGACTACCCATCCCGTAAGAAAGAAAGGCAAGCA
>NC_061514.1:272809775-273026612 GCF_022539505.1 Lolium rigidum
ATCGATGCTTTCCTCTTTGAAGGACCATTCTCTTTTACTTTTATGTTGAGTCGGTTCACCTATTTCTCTCCACCTCAAGAAGCAAACACTTGTGTGAAGCGTGCATTGATTCCTACATACTTGCATATTGCACTTGTTATATTACTCTATGTTGACAATTATCCATGAGATATACATGTTACAAGTTGAAAGCAACCGCTGAAACTTAATCTTCCTTTGTGTTGCTTCAATACCTTTACTTTGATTTATTGCTTTATGAGTTAACTCTTATGCAAGACTTATTGATGCTTGTCTTGAAGTACTATTCATGAAAAGTCTTTGCTTTATGATTCGACTTGTTTACTCATGTCATTACCATTGTTTTGATCGCTGCATTCATTACATATGTTTACAAATAGTATGATCAAGGTTATGATGGCATGTCACTTCGAAATTATCTTTGTTATCGTTTTACTGCTCGGGACGAGCGGGAACTAAGCTTGGGGATGCGTACGTCTCCGACGTATCGATAATTTCTTATGTTCCATGCCACATTATTGATGATATCTACATGTTTTATGCACACTTATATGTCATATTCATGCATTTTACGGAACTAACCTATTAACAAGATGCCGAAGAGCCGGTTCTTTGTTTTACGCTGTTTTTGGTTTCGAAATCCTAGTAAGGAAATATTCTCGGAATTGGACGAAATCAACGCCCGGGGTCCTATTTTGCCACGAAGCTTCCGAGAAGGCCGAAGGAGAATGCGAAGTGGGGCCACGAGGTGGCGGCACACCGGGGCGGCGCGGCCCAGGCCTGGCCGCGCGGCCTGTCGTGTGGGCCCCTCGTGCGGCCCCTCTGCACTGCCCTTCCGCCTACATAAAGCCTCCGTCGCGAAACCCCCGATGCGAGAGCCACGATACGGAAAACCTTCCGCGAGACGCCGCCGCCGCCAATCCCATCTCGGGGGATTCGGGAGATCTCCTCCGGCACCTGCTGGGAGAGGGGATTCATCTCCAGGAGGACTCTTCACCGCCATGGTCGCCTCAGGAGTGATGAGTGAGTAGTTCACCCCTGGACTATGGGTCCATAGCGGTAGCTAGATGGTTGTCTTCTCCTCATTGTGCTTCATTGTTGGATCTTGTGAGCTGCCTAACATGATCAAGATCATCTATACTGTAATACTATATGTTGTGTTTGTCGGGATCGATGGATAGAGAATACTATGTTATGTTGATTATCAAGTCTATTACCTATGTGTTGTTTATGATCTTGCATGCTCTCCGTTATTAGTAGAGGCTCACGGCCAAGTTTTTGCTCTTAACTCCAAGAGGGAGTATTTATGCTCGATAGTGGGTTCATGTCACATAGAGCAGTTTTAACATAATTATTCTTAATAGAACAAGGAATAGTAGGTATACCTGGGTCGCCCAACTTATTTGGAACTTTGCCATTGAAAGAGTAATTAGCAAGCATAGTGGAAATTTCCTCATTGGGGATTTTCCTTTTGTTAGTAACAATATCTTTCATATACTTTGAATAAGGAGGCAATTTAATAGCATCAGTCAAAGGGATTTGCAAGAATAAAGGTTTCATCCAATCACAAAATTTATTATAGTGTTCTTCTTCCTTTGATTTTAGTTTCTTAGCAGGAAAAGGCATTTGCTTTTGCACCCAAGGTTCCCTTTCATTACCATGTTTCTTAGCAATAAAATCTTCTTTAGTATACTTTTTATTTTGGGATTTCTATTTTCGTGCCCTCGGGTCCTTAGTTGTGCTCAGTTTTCCCCAGCTCCTTAGTTTTTCCTCAGTTTTACTCAAGCGTTTGTCTTAAACCATCACACGTGATGTAACGGCCGGTTGCCCGACGGTTGACCGTTATCTTCGACTAGTGGGGCCACGTAGAGCCTGCAAAGACACGTCGGACCATCCATCTTTGTTTGACCGTAAGCATCGCTGTATCCCCGACCAAAACGCGAACGAGTGGGGCTTCGGTATATCAAATGACAAGTGGGGCCATGACGCCGATACAAGGGGCAATACACGGGTAGGATTAGATTTTTAAACGGAGCTCTACGAGCGATGGCACGGAGGAGGTGGCATGCGGGGTGCCGAGATGAGATCGACGTCCACAAAGAACTGCATGTGGCGAGACCGGACGCATTAGATAGATATGAACTAGACGCGTTTAACCATGCAAAGAAGAGAAGAAATGGTCGACGACATCGACGACCACCTCAAAACTTTGACCGACCGTGTCGGACACGAACGCATGCAATGTAGAGAAAACTAGTGTCTCTCCTTTCGGCGTGTATAGGTGGGTGCTAGGAGAGTGTGGTGGCGAAGGGAAAGACCTCGCGGCGGTACGTGGCGTCCGAGCATAGCGGGTCGGCGTGGCCGTGCCCACGGCGGCGTGCATGCATGTTCGGCATTGGCATCGGCATGTACGTTCGGCATTGGCCTCGGCGGTATCTCCGGTGTGTCGGTGATCGAATGAGGGGACGGGATTGAGGGTGCATCCCGACGTTGACCTAGCGAGTGGCGGCGAGCATAGCCGTTCTGACCATGCCGATATCGGCATCGGCATCGTTTGGAGGCTGTGGTGCTCGAATCAAGTTGGGATTTGTTTCTTGTAGGCCAAAATGAATTTGAAACAAGTTTCATGTTGAAGGTTAGGTAACAAAAGTTTGTAACTATCCCAAAATTATACTAGCGCCATGGTGAGGTTCTTTTTGATAGAGCTATACGGTTGGGCAAACTTTTTGACACTTTTTAGATAGGGTTCCTTGTTGTTACACGTATGGCATCATGTATGGAAAATTTGGGGTCATTTGGAGATGTTCGAAAAAATCACTTTGCTTAAGCGCATGCCGTTTCGTCTCGCTGAAACCAGCTTTTCTAACAAGGTGATTTTTTCTACCTTCTCTAAATAACCTCAAATTTCATACAGCTGATCTTCTATACATAGATAGATAGATTGTTTCGTTTTTACATTTTTCGAACTTTTTATTTCCCTTTACAATACCCAATTGATTTTCAGGTCAAAACCTCGAAAAACAGCATCATGTATGGCATCATTTTCACCCTAAATTTCAAATTTTCTGAAACTTTCCCTTTTTTTTCTGCGTGAAAAGTAATGGCTACAACAAATTGTTGATGGTTTATCATTTTTTTGCGTGAAAAGTAATGGCAACAACAAATCGGTGATGGTTTATCATATTTTTTGCGTGAAAAGTAATGGCAACAACAAATTGTTGATGGTTTATCATTTTTTGCGTGAAAAGTAATGGCTACAACAAATTGTTGATGGTTTATCATTTTTTGCGTGAAAAGTAATGGCAACAACAAATCGGTGATGGTTTATCATTTTTTTTGCGTGAAAAGTAATGGCTACAACAAATTGTTGATGGTTTATCATTTTTTTGCGTGAAAAGTAATGGCTACAACAAATTGTTGATGGTTTATCATTTGTTTGCGTGAAAAGTAATGGCAACAACAAATCGGTGATGGTTTATCATTTTTTTTGCGTGAAAAGTAATGGTAACAACAAATCGGTGATGGTTTATCATTTTTTGCGTGAAAAATAACGCCTAAAAGAGTTTATAATTTTTAGCGCGTGAAAAATAATACGAGAAAACCGCCCTTCGGCATACTTAGAGGGTGGAAGCTAATTAACCGCCAACGAGAGAGAGAGGGGGTTATCACTGCCCGTTCCCTATATCATACGATCAACGGTCGGCGGGCACGATCCGCGTGACATGGGCTAGACCAATCGGGGCGATGATGCACGTCCGCGAGAATTTGTGAAGAGAGAGGGCAAAGCTGAGTACTATCAAGAAACCAAGGGCACCTGAGTAGTAAATAGACTAAGGGATTCAAATATGAGATTTAAAAAATGGAAAATGCGTGTTTTGTACAAGGAAACCCATCTTGGCCTACCTCAAACTATTTGCAATACCAATATACATCGGTGTGAGAATTGTGGCCTCATTTAGACAAAGTATGATTTGGGGGAAGTCTGTTTTGGGAAGGGCTTATTGTGGAAAACCATGCACCTTCATAGCTACTAGGTGATTTGAGAAGTGGCAATTTGTGGTAAAACTTGATTTATCTATGATTTATCTATGATTTGAGAAGTGGCAATTTGTGGTAAAGACTCCATGAGTAAGTGCCACTCTTTTTAGGATTTTTTTGCACATTAAATGACTCATTTAACTAGTTAATCCCATTTGTTGACTCTCTGTTGACCAGCCACTTGAGGGTAAAACTGAGTATATTGCACTAGCCGAGTATTAGCACTCGAGGGGAAAATTGAGCACACAAAAAATGCTAGTATAAGACTCGAGGGTATACCTGAGTATATCTAAATTTCCAGGGTTAGACTCGAGCACACGTGCAATTGTTGACGCGTAGACGCGGGTCGCGGTGGAGAAGTCGAGACGTGCAATCGTGGACGCGTGTCGCATTGCAGAAGTCCAAGACGTGCAGACGTGCACCTGTGCACGCGTAGGACGCGGGTCGCATTAACCACCCCTCGCCTTTATAGACGCCTCCTCGCACTCTCTCTGTCACTCTCACTCGCTCACGCATCGCCAACTCTCTCACGTCCCATCACCTTCTCCAAAGCAAAAAACCCTCTCCCTCTCCCTCTTCCTCTTCCTCCGCCGGAGAGATGGACAAGGAGAATGCCAATCCAATCGTCGAGGTTGGCTCGAAGCGCGACGCCTCCATCTTCGGCGCCGTCCCCTCGACGGACGACGCCGCCGCCGCCGTCGCCGGTGCATCGGAGGCTGCTGCCGCCGGTGGCAGTCAGATCCCGGCGGGATGGGACCCCTACGACCCCGTGCCGTACGTCCCGCCCCCGAACCCCTACGACACCTCCCTGGAGGACCCATGGAACGAGGTAACTACGATTTGCTTCCTTTTTTGTCCCCATTCCTTTTTGAACCCTATTTTTGCTGGTGTAGATGGATCTGTAGATGGATGAGTATTGGGCTAATATTTGCGCCGATTTTATTCCATTTTGTTTTGATCACTTCTTGATTTCGTTTAAGATTTGGGGTTCGGCTGTTCGGTTAATTTATGCAAGTAATATTGGATCTCAATCGGTTAATTTATGCAAGTAATCATGGGATCTCAATCAGTCATTTTATGCACTAATCAAAAGATATCAACCGTTTAATTTTGCAAATAATCTCGAATATGTTCAAGTTCGGATCTAGTTCGGATCTAGAATCTGTTTCTTTGCCTATGATGAATGGTTGGGCACAAATTTTTACGGGGAGGGTTCAGCGAACCATTGCCGTGTACAAATCTGTTGTGCATGAGCTTTAGTTCGCTAAAACCTTCCCTGTAGATATATAATCATGTCCACTCTAACTGAGGCTGACTCTGTTTTTCTTAACTTTGTTATCATGTACGTTAGTCATCGTTGCAACTCATTCACTAGTTTCTGTTTGATATGGATCAGATGTATGGCAGCGACGTCGGCAGCGACGAAGAGGAGGAGGACGTCAAGACTCGCCGAGGTGCTCGCGGAGGCTGCGGGTCGGCCAGTACATCTCCTACTTCGCCAAGGAGGTGTACAGGTGCCCCTTCGCACCGGGAGACTCGGCGCCACGGACTTCAACTGCCTCGTCACGCATGCCGAGAACATCAGCAACACCTTCCCCAAGGTCGGCACGACGGTGAACGTCCACTCCTTCCGCGCCAAGCACAGGGCGCTCGGCATGCACCTCCGCAGCTTGCGGCGGGTGGAGATCTCCGCCGGGCGCATGCCTCCGCTCAAGCCCAAGGCTCCCAAGGGGAGCAAGAGCAACAAGTGGAGGCGAGCCGGATGGGGTAGGCGGAGTCCCGGACGTGTGCTTCGCTGCTGCTGCTGCCTCCTAGTTTGTTGTTGGGATCCCTTTGTTGTTAGCTAGGGATCCCTTGTTGTTATGTTAGTATGATGGTGCTTGTGAAGAACTCTGTTACTATGTTGGCTGCTGTGTATGCAGCCTATTATCTATCCATATTATCTAGGGATTATCTATCCCTAGTCTACTATATTTTGTTGGCCGTACTTAGTTTTCTTGATTTACTATGATCTGTGAATTTATCGTACATTATCCTGGAGACTTGCTTCTAGATTTAACTACATACATATGGACCGGAGGGAGTACTAGATTTGCTGCCATATTGGGCAAACAACGAGGGCCAAAAGGCACAAATAATTGAAGAAAGTCAGAAATGCAAGCTTCTCTAGATTTTATACTAATTTGGTGAAAAGGACGAGAGAGAAAGAGGGGAAAAAGGTGCACTTAATAATGTCAATTTGGGGCCGAGAGAGACAGAACCCAGCTCCTGCTCACGTGCAACCAAACGCTTCTCGTCCTGTCCCACGCGGTCCCTTTCTACTAGCCCCACGCGACGCGGGCCCACACGATGCGGCCCCACAAGACGCGGCCCCACACGTGACAGAACGGTCAACTAAACGGGAATCCTGCCGTCTGAGCTGCTTCTGCGGGTTTCAAACAAGGGCTTGGGGAAAACTGAGGAAAAACTAAGGAGCTGGGGAAAACTGAGTACAACTAAGGACCGGAGGGCACGAAAATAGAAATCCCTTTTATTTTTATCTTGCTTTTCAGGTTCATCTTCAACCTCTTCTTTATCAGAAACATCATTCTTATCATTACCATTATTATTATCATGTTCATTACCACTTTCAGTTTCAGCATCAGAAATAGAAATACTATTAGGGTCATTAACAGGTTCAGAGGATTCTACAACAGTTTTATGTTTCTTTTTCTTTTTCTTAGATGGAGCACTAGGTTCAATGCGTTGAGAATCTTGTTCAATTCTTTTGGGATGCCCTTCGGGATATAGAGGATCCTGGGTAGAGACACCACCTCTAGTTGTTACTTCATAAGCATGTTTCTCTTTAGAATTATTTTGTAATAAGTCATTTTGCACTTTAGTGAGTTGATCAATTTGAGTTTGAACCATTTGAAAATGTTTAACAAGCATCTTAACATCATTGGAGGTTCTCTCCACAATATCATGCAAATTGCTAATAGCTTGAGAATTTTCCATTAGATGATTCTCTACTCTCATATTAAAATTTTCTTGCTTAACAATATAATTGTCAAACTCATCTAAGCATTGCGCGAGGAGGTTTTGAATACGGAATATCTTCCCTAGTAAAGCGGCTGAAGGGAGTTTACCTCAATCATGGATGAAGGGGGAATTATCTCACATATATCTTCTATGGGAGGTAGATTCTTCACATCTTCGGATTTAATACCTTTCTCCTTGAGAGACTTCTTGGCTTCCCTCATATCTTCATCATTCAATTTAATTAAACCCCTCTTCTTCAATATTGGCGTTGGAATTGGTTCGAGGCGTAGTCCAATCATCATGATTCCGGCCTATTTTAGCCAATAATTCTTCGGCTTACGTCCGGAGTTCTTTTCCGAAAACACAACCAGCACAACTATCCAAATATGCCCTAGACTCAATGGTTAGTCCACTATAAAATATATCAAGTAAATCATTCTTTTCTAAATCATGTCCAGGTCGAGCTCTGATAAGAGAACAAAATCTTGCCCAAGCCTCAGGCTTCTCTTCATCTCCCTGGTCAAATCTATAAATTCTCTGTAAAGCAATATGTTGAGCACTAGCAGGAAAGTATTTTCGAAAGAAAACATCACGCAAATCAGTTGGACTTTTAATAGAACCAGGAGGCAAATTATTATACCAAGTTTTAGCATCATCCTTTAATGAGAAAGGAAAAAATTTAGCGACAAAATAAGTACGCATCTTGATATCATCAGAAAACAAACTACTCATAGAAGAAAGTTCAATCATGTGTTCTACAGACACTTTCTTTTTCATTACCACAAAAGGGTGCTTTCTCTACAATAGCTATATGAGATAGATCAAGAGAAAAATCATAATCTTTATCCTTAATGCATATAGGAGATGTTGCAAATTTAGGATCGGGAGATAACTTATGTCTAACGAGTATATTGTGTGAGAAACTTTTTAATTTTACTTGCATCAGCGGTAGCATTGCATCTATTAATAAAATCATCATTAAGCTCCACATAATCTTCATCGGGATCATCACTAGAATAATCAAGTTCAGGTGAATTAACAGGTGTAGTAGCATCAGGAGTTTCAGCATTTTCAATTTGTCTAGACCTAGCAATTGTAGCATCTAGAAAGGATCCCAATGAACCACTATCATCAAGCATAGCAGAAACATTATCAATATTATAAGAATTTTCAGATTCAGCAGAAGTACCAGCAAGTGAAGCATGTGGTGGTGAAACAAGTTTATCATTCACAGATGGTGAATCAAGAGCGACGAGAGGTACTCGAGTTGTACCTTTTCTTGTAGTGGATGGTAATATGGCGACTTTAGGATCGCGAGTTTTACCCATGATGGAGAATTTGCAGCGAACAATATCAATCCAAGTGAACTTCCAAATAAAGCTACGCTCCCCGGCAACGGCGCCAGAAAACGGTCTTGATAACCCACAAGTATAGGGGATCGCAGCAGTCTTCGCGGGTAGTAAAACCCAATTTATTGATTCGACACAAGGGGAGCCAAAGAATACTTGAAAGCCTTAACAGCGGAGTTGTCAATTCAGCTGCACCTGGAAACAGACTTGCTCGCCAGAGTTTATCAGTAGTAACAGTTTTATAGCGATAGCGGTAGTGAAATAACAGCAGCGAGTAACGGAGACAGCAGTAGTGATTATAGTAAACAGCAGGATTAAAATACTGTAGGCACGGGGACGGATAACGGGCGTTGCATGGATGAGAGAAACTCATGTAACAATCAAGCAGGGCATTTGCAGATAATAATAAAACGGTGTCTAAGTACAAAGCAATCAATAGGAATGTGTTCCAATTATAGTCGTACGTGCTCGCAATGAGAAACTTGCACAACATCTTTTGTCCTACCAGCCGGTGGCAGCCGGGCCTCAAGGGAATCTATCTGGATATTAAGGTACTCCTTTTAATAGAGTACCGGAGCAAAGCATTAACACTCCGTGAACACATGTGATCCTCACATCACTACCATCCCCTCCGGTTGTCCCGATTTCGTCACTTCGGGGCCATTGGTTCCGGACAGCGACATGTGTATACAACTTGCGGGTAAGACCATAAACAATGAATATCATGATGAAATAATAACATGTTCAGATCTGAGATCATGGCACTCGGGCCCTAGTGACAAGCATTAAGCATAACAAGTTGCAACAATATCATCAAAGTACCAATTACGGACACTAGGCACTATGCCCTAACAATCTTATACTATTACATGACCAATCTCATCCAATCCCTACCATCCCCTTCGGCCTACAGCGGGGGAATTACTCACACATGGATGGGGGAAACATGGCTGGTTGATGAAGAGGCGTCGGTGGTGATGGCGGCGATGATCTCCTCCAATTCCCCGTCCCGGCGGAGTGCCAGAACGGAGACTTCTGGCTCCCGAGACGGAGTTTTGCGATGTGGCGGCGTTCTGGAGGGTTTCTGGCGACTTCGACTTCTCTCTGTGCATTTTTAGGTCGAAGGCGATAAGTAGTCCGAAGGAGGGCGTCGGAGGCCGGCCGAGGGGGCCACACGCTAGGGCCGCGTGCCCCCTCCTGGGCCGCGCCGCCCTAGGGTGTGGGGCCCTCGGGCCTCCACCTGACTTGCCCTTCGGCTCCGTGAGTCTTCTGGAAAAATAGGTCCTTTCGTATAAATTCCGGGGATTTTCCTGAAAGTTGGATTTCTGCACAAAAACGAGACACCAGAACAGTTCTGCTGAAAACAGCGTTAGTCTGTGTTAGTTGCATCCAAAATACACAAATTAGAGGCAAAACAATAGCAAAAGTGTTCGGGAAAGTAGATACGTTTTGGACGTATCAATGACCTACTAAAGGCTCGTCAATAGCCTAAACATTGGTGTATATAACATCAAGGAGAACATTATAAGCAGAGTTGCTAAATGTCTCTTGGTCGATCCCTCGAAATCATTTCTCCGGTGACAACAACTTCGTTCGAAGAAATTTCACTTCCCGCGGATCCTTGGCACTTCTATAGCCAGTACCCTTCCCTTTCCGTTGGTATTTACCTGAAATTCTAATCAATTCACACGTTGTGTGAATTCGTCAGTCATCTAGGCCCTAGCCTTTTGAGTAGACAACAATCATTTCATGTACCCTTACCAAAAGAGTGACCATGATTCTTAAATTCAAAGTTGCTATGGTTGGATAATCATTTGTGCTTCCACGAATCACCCTCTCATAAGATTGCCTCGTTATGGTATCAAAGGCAGATCAACTCCTCACTTCTTGTTCCTCCTTATTGTTGTCAAGTATGGAGCCATTGTCTACCAAATTTGAAACTTCCTCTGTCTTCTCCGTTACCTCGATATATTTCATGGTTGTCATCTCAAGAGTTGTTTTTAAACACTCCTTCCATGAGTTGACCTTGAGATACTCGATCTTTGTAAAGATCCACCGTCCAGTGTTATTCCCTCTTTCCTTTAGGTGCAGTTGAGCAACAACTTCAAAGGAAGAACATGAAGCGCTTCATTCATGGTGTTGTGGGTCAACTTCATTCATGATGTCGTGGATCAACTTCCTCAACAAAGAAGATCATCATGGTATCAACAAGCTCGTTGAAGACCGTCGTAGTCCTTGTTACCTTCTCTTTTCCTACCTTAGGAATCTCGGGGACGAGATTCTTGTAAGGGGGGTAGAGTTGTAACATCCCTACTTTGCTAAACCTTAATTAAGGTTGTTTTGTGCATCATGAGCATCATATAAATGCATTAAGAAAAATTTGCAAATAATTTAAAGTAGAAACCCTAGGTTTATGCAAGTCTTTCTCTATTTGAAATATGTTCAAATGTTTGAAAACCTCAAAACCAAAAATATGTGGACTTTCAATTATGATTAGGAATTCCACAAAATATTTTGCCTAAAATATTTGAGCTATTTTGGATCCCTACAAGGTTGCAAAATGCCAAAATCTATTGCTTTTAGCCCTGTTTTTAATTGTTTCAAGAAAACAGAAAAGGGCAGGGGGCTAAGGGCAAAATGCCCTTGTCTTCTTCCTCTCTCTCTCGTGCGTGTCGTGCTCCTGGGAGCGGACAGCTCCACCTCCTCCTTGCCGATGAGGAGAAGCTCCTCTTCTCTTCTCTTCCCTGCTCCCTCTCTTCCCTATCCTCTTCCTCTCTCCCTCACTGGCGCTGTTCCTCCCTCTCTCTCTCCTCACCCCGAACCAAACCCTACCCTCGCAGACGTCGTCGGCCGCCGCCTTGCGCCGCCTCTACGGCCATCCCCCGGACATGCCGCCGACACCATTAGAAGCGCCTCGTCGCCCTCTCCAACCCTGCAAAAGGAATCGGCCCGGGTCGTCGTGAATCGCCGCCGCCATCGCCATTTCCGACCATTGCCGGCGGCCACCTCGCCGTCGATTCCTCCGCCGCCCGGCCTCCGTTCGCCTCGACGTCACCTCCCCTACGTTGCTGGTGAGCTGGCCGATCTCCGGCGCCCCTCGGCCCTCTCCCTTTCTTCCCCTACCGCCCCCGCGCCGTTGCTCTGCGCCGGCCACCGCGCGAGCTCGCCGTCGGCCCAGCTCCGGCGGCCAATAAATGGCGGCACCGCCACCAGGAGGTAGCCCGCGACCGTGCGCGTCCAACGCACGCAGCAGCGCGCCCTCTCGGGCGCCGTATCGACGAGGCCGTGTGCGACCAGGGAGGTTGAGGCTCTGATGACGTCATGCTGATGTCATTATGACGTCAGCCTCCCTTTTCTTTTTCTGTAATTTATTTTCAGAAAATGGTTAAATCAATAAGTAATTCATTTTAAATTAGAAAAATATGTGTAATATACCGAAATGTTCAGAAAAACATTCTCTACAAGTTTAGATGTAGTTCATGCATCATTGCAACAATTAAAACTGCATAAGTAGTGAAACCCTAATTAACCACTCTCATATGTCGGGGTCCGATGTCGATACCCCTTAAATTGAGCAATGCACCTAGGGTTACTTCAATTCCTCTAATATGACATGTCATTCATATTGTCTGCGCATTGCATTATACCATGTGTTGATTGTTCTTTACCTTTCCGGTATTTGCTTCTTCGCGATCGATAGAGCACGAGTCCGAGATGATGAAGATCAACGACACTGATGATCAAATCTTGTCCACCGACGAACAAGTCAAGCATGCATCGAAGATCCACATTGGTTGGTCAGGGACAAAGGCAAGCCCTAGCCTGGTTCATATATGATTTCGAACTGCTTTTACTCTGGTTCCTACATATCGCATACGATTCAACTGTCTTTTATCGATAGGTAGAGTTATCCTATCTATTGCATGTTCCACCCTTGTAGCCTCAAATACCTGATCCACTCGCTCCTAGCATAACTAGGTTGGGCACGTGTGCGTCGATAGAGCCTTTATCTCTTTATGCTTAGCCATGCTTAGTTTGTTACGCTACTACTCTGGTCTTCGGACTGGAGCCATACAATGAATGAATCTAGCATGACAGGTTGACGTGGTATGTGTAGAGATGTTGTTAAACATGATTAAAGGTTCAGACGAGAGGCCACATTGGGATGTGGTGGGTTGTTTCGTTTCTGCCGACCCTAGGAACCGAGTTCTCGCCTCTTGAACCAAGACCGAGCGTACAACCACACGAGGCCCTATTATGGTACCCTCTCGACTCACTAACTTGCCTAGTAGATTCCATGAGTCACATAGTTTGCGCGTTATCTGGACATATGCATTGCATTCTTCTTTGGGGGTAAAGGTACATAACAGGTAGGTAAGCGTGGTCATGGTGGCTGGGGGTTGCGGACTCTGGGGAAACCCACCTCGGCTCACATCGTTAAGGACCGGCTTCGGGACTTGACCCGTTACGGCGGAACAATCCTTAGCGCGTGACTCATGGTCTCGGCGACAGCAAGGTAAAGGTCGTGGTCAACCACCCTCTGCCGGCTTTCCAAGGAAGAGAGCTAATGTCTGGCATTAAGAGTCGGTTGGTACGTGTGGGTAAAGTTGTGCACCCCTGCAGGGTTAAATCTTTTCGAAAAGCCGTGTCCACGGTTACGGACGACTTGGGAACGGACGTGGAGATCATAGAGAACATGAACCTAATCGTAAAACTTGGCAACCAATGTGTGTTTACGGATACCTTCATCGGGTGTTGAGGGGGTGATCCGAGGATAGTGGTTCGAGATGATGAAGATTGGTGGATACAATATGATGATCAATAGAGATAGAGATGTCGCTCTCTTATCCCCTTTCAAAGGTTCTGAGTAGTCGAGCTTCTCTTCTCTCTTATCTTACAAAGGAAAACTGGCTTTACGCAAAAGAAGATCTACCAGAAAGCCCGCATACCCGCTTTGCTAAAAGGTTGTACTAAGTCTTGCTGAGTCCCTGTACTCAGCTTTGCATGCTTTTGTTTCAGAAGAAGTCGCTCCAATAGATGGTGGTTTCTAGTCGACATCGACGAGTAGCTTGGGGTTCCCAGGTGGCAGCCTGGAATCTATGGGCTGGGACGTCGTCGTTATGCTCCTGGCCTCTTAGGCCTTTTGCTATCTTGCTATGTCTAATAGCATAACTTCGCTTTCGTTGATTGATGTATGTCAGGTCAGTGACCTCTGCTTGTAATACTTTGGTTCTTCGCTCAGTTATGAGCTTGTATTACTTCTTGAGTCGTAGAGTCACTGTTGTGTTACCGATTCTCTCACTGTAGTCTCTCGAGCTCTAGGTTAGGCTTGTGTCAGACGAAGATCTGATATTTGTCTAACCCTGATCCCGGGGGTGCCACATCTCTTCCCATTTCCATTCTGGGATTGGTAAAGGTTGTAACTTTCCTGCCGGACTCTGATGTTCAGCTTTCACTCTTTGGAAGGTATGGCATTCCGCCACGTATTGTGCTATCTCTCTCTTCATGTTATTCCACCAGAATAGTTCTTTGAGATCCATGTACATCTTTGTACTTCCCGGATGTATAGAGTATGGTGTTTGATGTGCTTCCCGGAGTATAACTTCCTTGATCTCATCAATATCCGGAACGCAAATCCTCTTCTGGAACCATAACGATCCAGACTCTCCTCGGTGAAATTCTGATGGTCTACCCTCATCTATCCTTCTCATCTCCTCTACGATGAACGGATCGTCCAATTGACCCATCATTATCTCATTCTTTAAGTTAACACTTAGCTCATCGGCTACTTGTAAAGCCGAAAGTCCTTCATGAGCTTCTTTCTCCCAAAGTTGTATTTGGGCTTGGCTTATTTCCTTCCTCAACTCTGTGATAACTCTTGTTCCACTCCTCCAAAGTGCTCTTCCTACTCAAGGCGTCCGCTACAACATTAGCCTTTCCTGGAGTATAATTGATGGTCAAATCATAATCCTTGATCAGTTCAAGCCATCTTTTCCGCCTCATACCGAGTTCCTTCGAGTGAAGAAGTACTTGAGACTCTTATGATCCGTATAGAGCTCACACTTGGCTCCATAGAGAAAATGTCTCCAAGTTTTAAGTGCAAATACTACTGCTGCTAATTCTAAATCATGTGTTGGATAGTTCACTTCATGAGGTCTGAGTTGCCTCGATCCATAATATATTACTTTCCGATCTTGCATGAGTACGCAACCCAATCCATGTTTGGATGCGTCACGGTACACGGTGTAACCCTTGCCAACTTCCGGGACTGGTAACACCGGTGCTGTGGTGAGTTTCTCTTTCAGAGTTTGAAAACTCTTTTCACACTCATCAGACCACACGAACGGTGTGTTCTTCCTTAACAGCTTAGTCATCGGTCCTGCTATCTTGGAGAATCCTTCAATGAATCTCCGATAGTATCCTGCCATTCCTAGGAATCCTCGGATTTCCTTGACAGTCTTTGGTGCTTCCCAGTCTAAAACTGCTGCTACTTTGCTTGGGTTAACAGCTATTCCATCCTTGCTAATAACATGACCAAGAAATTCTACTTGATCTAGCCAAAATTCACACTTGCTAAATTTGGCATAGAGTTGGTGTTCTCTTAGTGTTTGCAACACTATCCTCAGATGCTCAGCATGTTCAGCTTTATCTTTGGAATAAATCAAGATATCATCGATGAATACGATGACAAACTTGTCTAGACATGGCATGAAGATCTTATTCATAAGATTCATGAAGATTGCTGGGGCATTGGTTAATCCAAAAGGTACTACTAGATATTCATGATGCCCGTACCTCGAGACAAAGGCTGTTTTCGGAACGTCTTCCTTCTTGATCTTTATCTGATGATAACCGGACCTTAGATCAATCTTGGAAAAGACTCCCGCGCCTCTAACTTGATCAAATAGATCTTGTATTCTAGGAAGTGGGTACTTGTTCTTGATAGTAACATTATTCAAATTCCTGTAGTCTCCGCACATCCTTCTGCCTCCATCTCTTTTATCCACGAAGATCACAGGTGATCCCCATGGTGAGATACTCTCCTGTATGAATCCTTTCTGTTCTAAGTCATCCAGTTGCTCCTTGAGTTCTTTCAACTCTGTAAGAGCAAGATCCGTGTCCCGTGTTTTGTGTGTTTGATAACAAAACTCGAACAATTCTAACCGTGCACAAAGATTATCTTTGATGGATTTGTAGGTGTACGGTGCCCTCGCTGACACACCATGATCGGAAGACTGAAGCGTAGATCTTAGGTTTTCTGGTTTTGTGTGTGTGTCGTGAGGTAACATGGGGAGAGGAAAAGAGGAAAAAGCTGTTTTAGCCATAGCGGTACTACCGGTACCAGGAGCGGTAGTACCGCTACCCCTACTGGTACCGCCCGAGATACCGCTCTGAGGATTGCACACAAAAATGCCCCACAGAACACGTTGCGGTACCTTTACGGTACCATGAGCGGTAGTACCGCTTGAGAGCGGTAGTACCGCCCACGGTACCGCTCAAGTACCGTAACGCGTTACGGTCGTACCGCCGTGGTAGCCGCTTCGGTACCGCTTCGAGTCCGAGTAAGCTCTGGACCCTGTTGCGGTACCCCGAGCGGTACCGCAAGCGGTAGTACCGCAGTGTGTCCACGTGGACAAGTTCAGTGGGGATTCGAACTCAGAGCGGTAGTACCGCTTCCAGAAGCGGTAGTACCGCTTAGGCCAAAACAGCAGGTAACAGTTGGATTTGGAGGGACCTATATAAACGCCCCTTCTTCCCCAGCTTGCCCTAGCTCTTCTCTCTCTCTCCTCCATTGTTGCTGAGCTCAAAATTGAAGGGATCTCCTCATCCACCCAACCAATCTTGCTCATAATTTGAGAGGTGGTGGAGGAGACCCCGATCTATCATTCTACCAAGAGAAAGTTCACCAATTCGTGGTAGTCCTTAGTGGATCTTGGTGTTAGGGTTCCTTTGGTGGAAGAGCTTCTTGGTGGAGCCTTGGAGGAGCTTCTTGGTGGAGCCTTGGAGGAGTTTCTTGGTGGAACCTTGGAGGAGCTTCTTGGTGGAGCATTGGAAGAGTTCCTTTGGTGGAGCATTGGAGATGGGTTCCTATGGTGGAGCATTGGAGATGTGCAGCTATGGAGTCTAGCTTGGTGATGTACTAGCTCCATAGGGTGTTGGGAGCATCCTTGTGTGTGGAGCTAGCCCCAACCTTGTGAAGGAATCACCGCCTCGACCGGTGCCTTAGTGGAAGAGGGAGAGCACCTTCGTGGAGTGATGACGCGTAAAGCACACGCCCGTTGGGAACCCCAAGTGGAAGGTGTGATGCGTACAGCAGCAAGTTTCCCTCAGTAAGAAACCAAGGTTTATCGAACCAGTAGGAGTCAAGAAGCACGTCGAAGGTTGATGGCGGCGGGATGTAGTGCGGCGCAACACCGGGGATTCCGGCGCCAACGTGGAACCCGCACAACACAACCAAAGTACTTTGCCCCAACGAAACGAGTGAGGTTGTCAATCTCACCGGCTTGTCTGTAACAAAGGATTAGATGTATAGTGTGGATGATGATTGTTTGCGAGAAAACGAGTAGAACAAGTATTGCGAGTAGATTATATTCGATGTAAAAGAATGGACCGGGGTCCACAGTTCACTAGAGGTGTCTCTCCCATAAGATAAATAGCATGTTGGGTGAACAAATTACGGTTGGGCAATTGACAAATAGAGAGGGCATGACCATGCACATACATGATATGATGAGTATAGTGAGATTTAATTGGGCATTACGACAAAGTACATAGACCGCTATCCAAGCATGCATCTATGCCTAAAAAGTCCACCTTCGAGGTTATCATCCGAACCCCTTCCAGTATTAAGTTGCAAACAACGGACAATTGCATTAAGTATGGTGCGTAATGTAATCAATAACTACATCCTCGGACATAGCATCAATGTTTTATCCCTAGTGGCAACAAGCACATCCACAACCTTAGAACTTTCCGTCACTCGTCCCAGCATTTAATGGAGGCATGAACCCACTATCGAGCATAAATACTCCCTCTTGGAGTTAAGAGTAAAAACTTGGCCAGAGCCTCTACTAATAACGAAGAGCATGCAAGATCATAAACAACACATAGGTAATAGATTGATAATCAACATAACATAGTATTCTCTATCCATCGGATCCCAACAAACACAACATGTAGCATTACAGATAGATGATCTTGATCATGTTAGGCAGCTCACAAGATCCGACAATGA
Source organism: Lolium rigidum (assembly GCF_022539505.1). Classification (NCBI taxonomy): domain Eukaryota; kingdom Viridiplantae; phylum Streptophyta; class Magnoliopsida; order Poales; family Poaceae; genus Lolium; species Lolium rigidum. The sequence goes on from NC_061514.1 coordinate 272,827,437, forward strand.
AGCACATGAGGAGAAGACGACCATCTAGCTACCGCTATGGACCCATAGTCCAGGGGTGAACTACTCACTCATCACTCCGGAGGCGACCATGGCGGTGAAGAGTCCTCCGGGAGATGATTCCCCTCTCCGGCAGGGTGCCGGAGGCGATCTCCCGAATCCCCCGAGATGGGATTGGCGGCGGCGGCGTCTCCGGAAGGTTTTCCGTATCGTGGCTCTCGGTATCGGGGGTTTCGCGACGAAGACTATATGTAGGCGGAAGGGCAGCCTCGGAGGGGTCACGGGGCCCCACACGCTAGGGCCGCGCGGGCCCCCTGGGCCGCGCCGCCCTAGTCTGGCGGCGCCCCGTGGCCCCACTTCGTCTTCTCTTCGGTCTTCTGGAAGCTTCGTGGCAAAATAGGCCCCTGGGCGTTGATTTCGTCCAATTCCGAGAATATTTCCTTACTAGGATTTTTGAAACCAAAACCAGCAGAAAACAGCAACTGGCTCTTCGGCATCTCGTTAATAGGTTAGTGCCGGAAAATGCATAAATACGACATAAAGTATGCATAAAACATGTATATATCATCAATAATGTGGCATGGAACATAAGAAATTATCGATACGTCGGAGACGTATCAGCATCCCCAAGCTTAGTTCTCGCTCGTCCCGAGCGAGTAAACGATAACAAAGATAATTTCTGGAGTGACATGCCATCATAACCTTGATCATACTATTGTAAGCATATGTAATGAATGCAGCGATCAAAACAATGGTAATGACACGAGTAAACAAATGAATCATAAAGCAAAGACTTTTCATGAATAGTACTTTCAAGCCAAGCATCAATAAGTCTTGCATAAGAGTTAACTCATAAAGTAATAAATCAAAGTAAAGGTATTGAAGCAACACAAAGGAAGATTAAGTTTCAGCGGTTGCTTTCAACTTATAACATGTATATCTCATGGATATTGTCAATGTAAAGTAATATAACAAGTGCAATATGCAAGTATGTAGGAATCAATGCACAGTTCACACAAGTGTTTGCTTCTTGAGATGGAGAGAGATAGGTGAACTGACTCAACATAAAAGTAAAAGAAAGGCCCTTCGCAGAGGGAAGCATTGATTGCTATATTTGTGCTAGAGCTTTGGTTTTGAAAACAAGAAACAATTTTGTCAACGGTAGTAATAAAGCATATGTATCATGTAAATTATATCTTACAAGTTGCAAGCCTCATGCATAGTATACTAATAGTGCCCGCACCTTGTCCTAATTAGCTCGGATTACCGGGATTATCATCGCAATACACATGTTTTAACCAAGTGTCACAAAGGGGTACCTCTATGCCGCCTGTACAAAGGTCTAAGGAGAAAGCTCACATTTGGATTTCTCGCTTTTGATTATTCTCAACTTAGACATCCATATCGGGACAACATAGACAACAGATAATGGACTCCTCTTTAATGCATAAGCATGTAGCAACAATTAATGTTCTCATATGAGATTGAGGATATATGTCCAAAACTGAAACTTCCACCATGGATCATGGCTTTAGTTAGCGGCCCAATGTTCTTCTCTAACATTATGCATGCTCTAACCATTAAATGAGTGGTAAATCTCCCTTACTTCAGACAAGACGGACATGCATAGCAACTCACATGATATTCAACAAAGAGTAGTTGATGGCGTCCCCCAGGAACATGGTTATCGCACAACAAGCAACTTAATAAGAGATAAAGTGCATAAGTACATATTCAATACCACAATAGTTTTTAAGCTATTTGTCCCACGAGCTATATATTGCAAAGGTAAAGAATGGAAATTTTAAAGGTAGCACTCAAGCAATTTACTTTGGAATGGCGGAGAAATACCATGTAGTAGGTAGGTATGGTGGACACAAATGGCATAGTGGTTGGCTCAAGGATTTTGGATGCATGAGAAGTATTCCCTCTCGATACAAGGTTTAGGCTAGCAAGGTTATTTGAAACAAACACAAGGATGAACCGGTGCAGCAAAACTCACATAAAAGACATATTGTAAACATTATAAGACTCTACACCGTCTTCCTTGTTGTTCAAACCAATACTAGAAATTATCTAGACTTTAGAGAGACCAAATATGCAAACCAAATTTAGCAAGCTCTAGGTGTTTCTTCATTAATAGGTGCAAAGTATATGATGCAAGAGCTTACACATGAGCACAACAATTTCCAAGTATCAAATTATTCAAGACATTTTAGAATTACTACATGTAGAATTTCCCGATTCCAACCATATAACAATTTAACGAAGAAGATTCAACCTTCGCCATGAATACTATGAGTAAAGCCTAAGGACATATTTGTCTATATGCAACAGCGGAGCGTGTCTCTCTCCCACACAATGAATGCTAGGATCCATTTTATTCAAACAAAAACAAAAACAAAAACAAACCGACGCTCCAAGCAAAGCACATAAGATGTGATGGAATAAAAATATAGTTTCGAGGGAGGAACCCGATAATGTTGTCGATGAAGAAGGGGATGCCTTGGGCATCCCCAAGCTTAGATGCTTGAGTCTTCTTAAAATATGCAGGGGTGAACCACCGGGCATCCCCAAGCTTAGAGCTTTCACTCTCCTTGATCATATTGTATCATCCTCCTCTCTTGTTCCTTGAAAACTTCCTCCACACCAAACTCAAAACAACTCATTAGAGGGTTAGTGCATAATAAAAATTCACATGTTCAGAGGTGACATAATCATTCTTAACACTTCTGGACATTGCACAAAGCTACTGGACATTAATGGAACAAATAAATTCATCCATCATAGCAAAAGAGGCAATGCGAAATAAAAGGCAGAATCTGTCAAAACAGAACAGTCCGTAAAGACGGATTTTATTGAGGCACCAGACTTGCTCAAATGAAAATGCTCAAATTGAATGAAAGTTGCGTACATATCTGAGGATCACTCACGTAAATTGGCATATTTTTCTGAGCTACCTACAGAGAGGCAGGTCGAAGTTCGTGACAGCAAAGAAATATGTTTCTGCGCAGTAATCCAAATCTAGTATGAACCTTACTATCAAAGACTTTACTTGGCACAACAATGCGCAAAACTAAGATAAGGAGAGGTTGCTACAGTAGTAAACAACTTCCAAGACTCAAATATAAAATAAAAGTACTGTAGTAAAAACATGGGTTGTCTCCCATAAGCGCTTTTCTTTAACGCCTTTCAGCTAGGCGCAGAAAGTGTATATCAAGTGTTATCAAGAGATGAAGTACCAACATCATAATTTGTTCTAATAATAGAATCAAAAGGTAACTTCATTCTCTTTCTAGGGAAGTGTTCCATATCTTTCTTGAGAGGAAATTGATATTTAATATTACCTTCCTTCATATCAATGATAGCTCCAACAGTTCGAAGAAAAGGTCTTCCCAATATAATGGGACAAGATGCATTGCATTCAATATCCAAGACAACAAAATCAACGGGGACAAGGTTATTGTTAACGGTAATGCAAACATTATCAACTCTCCCCAAAGGTTTCTTTGTAGAATGATCAGCAAGATTAACATCCAAATAACAATTCTTCAATGGTGGCAAGTCAAGCATATCATAAATTTTCTCAGGCATAACGGAAATACTTGCACCAAGATCACATAAAGCATTACAATCAAAATCATTGACCTTCATCTTAATGATGGGCTCCCAACCATCCTCTAACTTTCTAGGAATAGAAGTTTCAAGTTTTAGTTCCTCCTCTCTAGCTTTTATGAGAGCATTTGTAATATGTTTTGTAAAGGCCAAATTTATAGCACTAGCGTTGGGACTTTTAGCAAGCTTTTGTAAGAACTTTATAACTTCAGAGATGTGGCAATCATAAAAATCCAAACCATTATAATCTAAAGCAATGGGATCATCATCCCCAATGTTGGAAAAAATTTCAGCAGTTTTATCACAGGCAGTTTCAGCAGTTTTAGCAGTTTCTGGCAGTTTTGCAGGCTTTGCATTAGAAGTGGAAACATTACCAACACCAATTCTTTCACCATTATTAGTAGGAGGTGCAGCAACATGTGGAGCATTAGCATTGCTAGTGGTGGTAATAGTCCAAACTTTAGCTACATTATTCTCTTTAGCTAGTTTTTCATTTTCTTCTCTTTCCCACCTAGCATGCAATTCGGCCATCAATCTTATATTCTCATTAATTCTAACTTGGATGGCATTTGCTGTAGTAACAATCTTATTTTCAATATCCTTATTAGGCATAACTTTCAATTTCAAAAGATCAACATCAGAGGCAAGACTATCAACCTTAGAAGCAAGAATATCAATTTTATTGAGCTTTTCCTCAACAGATTTGTTAAAAGCAGTTTGTGTACTAATAAATTCTTTAAGCATAGCTTCAAGTCCAGGGGGTACACTCCTATTATTGTTGTAAGAATTCCCATAAGAATTACCATAACTATTACCATTAGCAGAAGGATATGGCCTATAGTTGTTACCAGAATTATTCCTATAAGCATTGTTGTTGAAATTATTATTTTTAATGAAGTTCGCATCAACATGTTCTTCTTGGGCAACCAATTAAGCTAACGGAACATTATTAGGATCAACATTAGTCCTATCATTCACAAGCATAGACATAATAGCATCAATCTTATCACTCAAGGAAGAGGTTTCTTCGACAGAATTTATCTTCTTACCTTGTGGAGCTCTTTCCGTGTGCCATTCAGAGTAATTAATCATCATATTATCAAGAAGTTTTGTTGCTTCACCAAGAGTGATGGACATAAAGGTACCTCCAGCAGCTGAATCCAATAGGTTCCGCGAAGAAAAGTTCAGTCCTGTATAAAAGGTTTGGATGATCATCCAAGTAGTCAGTCCATGGGTTGGGCAATTCTTTACCAAAGATTTCATTCTCTCCCATGCTTGAGGAACATGCTCATTATCCAATTGTTTAAAATTCATTATGCTACTCCTCAAAGATATAATTTTAGCAGGGGGATAATATCTACCAATAAAAGCATCCTTGCATTTAGTCCAAGAATCAATACTATTTCTAGGCAGAGATAGCAACCAATCTTTAGCTCTTCCTCTTAAGGAGAAAGGAAACAATTTTAATTTTATAATGTCACCATCTACATCTTTATACTTTTGCATTTCACACAATTCAACAAAATTATTGAGATGGGCAGCAGCATCATCAGAACTAACACCAGAAAATTGCTCTCGCATAACAAGATTCGATAAAGCAGGTTTAATTTCAAAGAATTCTGCTGTAGTAGCAGTTGGAGCAATAGGTGTGCATAAGAAATCATTATTATTTTTGGTTGTGAAGTCACACAACTTAGTATTTTCAGGAGTACCCATTTTAGCAGTAGTAAATAAAGCAAACTAGATAAAATAAATGCAAGTAACTAATTTTTTTGTGTTTTTGATATATAGAGTGCAAGACAGTAAATAAAGTAAAGCTAGCAACTAATTTTTTTGTGTTTTGATATAATGCAGCAAACAAGAAAGTAAATAAAATAAAGCAAGACAAAAACAAAGTAAAGAGATTGGATTGTGGAGACTCCCCTTGCAGCGTGTCTTGATCTCCCCGGCAACGGCGCCAGAAATTTAGCTTGATGACGCGTAAAGCACACGCCCGTTGGGAACCCCAAGTGGAAGGTGTGATGCGTACGGCGGCAAGTTTCCCTCGATAAGAAACCAAGGTTTATCGAACCGGTAGGAGTCAAGAAGCACGTCGAAGGTTGATGGCGGCGGGATGTAGTGCGGCGCAACACCAGGGATTCCGGCGCCAACGTGGAACCTGCACAACACAACCAAAGTACTTTGCCCCAACGAAACAGTGAGGTTGTCAATCTCACCGGCTTGCTGTAACAAAGGATTAGATGTATAGTGTGTATGATGATTGTTTGCAGAAAACAGTAGAACAAGTATTGCAGTAGATTATATTCGATGTAAAAGAATGGACCGGGGTCCACAGTTCACTAGAGGTGTCTCTCCCATAAGATAAATAGCATGTTGGGTGAACAAATTACAGTTGGGCAATTGACAAATAGAGAGGGCATGACCATGCACATACATGATATGATGAGTATAGTGAGATTTAATTGGGCATTACGACAAAGTACATAGACCGCTATCCAAGCATGCATCTATGCCTAAAAAGTCCACCTTCGAGGTTATCATCCGAACCCCTTCCAGTATTAAGTTGCAAACAACGAGACAATTGCATTAAGTATGGTGCGTAATGTAATCAATAACTACATCCTCGGACATAGCATCAATGTTTTATCCCTAGTGGCAACAAGCACATCCACAACCTTAGAACTTTACGTCACTCGTCCCGGATTTAATGGAGGCATGAACCCACTATCGAGCATAAATACTCCCTCTTGGAGTTAAGAGTAAAAACTTGGCCGAGCCTCTACTAATAACGAAGAGCATGCAAGATCATAAACAACACATAGGTAATAGATTGATAATCAACATAACATAGTATTCTCTATCCATCGGATCCCAACAAACACAACATATAGCATTACGGATAGATGATCTTGATCATGTTAGGCAGCTCACAAGATCCGACAATGAAGCACATGAGGAGAAGACGACCATCTAGCTACTCGCTATGGACCCATAGTCCAGGGGTGAACTACTCACTCATCACTCCGGAGGCGACCATGGCGGTGAAGAGTCCTCCGGGAGATGATTCCCCTCTCCGGCGGGGTGCCGGAGGCGATCTCCGAATCCCCCGAGATGGGATTGGCGGCGGCGGCGTCTCCGGAAGGTTTTCCGTATCGTGGCTCTCGGTGCGGGGGTTTCGCGACGAAGACTATATGTAGGCGGAAGGGCAGCCTCGGAGGGGTCACGGGGGCCCCACACGCTAGGGCCGCGCGGGCCCCCCGGGCCGCGCCGCCCTAGTGTGGCGGCGCCCCGTGGCCCCACTTCGTCTTCTCTTCGGTCTTCCGGAAGCTTCGTGGCAAAATAGGCCCACGGGCGTTGATTTCGTCCAATTCCGAGAATATTTCCTTACTAGGATTTACTGAAACCAAAAACAGCGAAAACAGACAAGCGGCTCTTCGGCATCTCGTTAATAGGTTAGTGCCGGAAAATGCATAAATACGACATAAAGTATGCATAGAATATGTAGATATCATCAATAATGTGGCATGGAACATAAGAAATTATCGATACGTCGGAGACGTATCATGGAGCTCTCTCGAGGATGAGGGTGAGGCCTTCCTTCGTGGTGTGGCCACCTAGTCTCTTGTGTGAGACTAGCACCTCCTCAACGCAGACGTACTTCCTTTAGTGGAAGGAACTGCGGGAAACAAACCTCGACTCGCCTCGCGCCCCCCCGGTTGTCTCGCTCCTTACTCTCGTTATCTTGTTGATTCCTTTACTTGTTGCACATGTCCTAGCATCATTGTAGGAACACCACTATTGCAAAAGTTATCACCTTTACCTTCCGTTGCACTAAAATTGAGAAAGGTTAAAACTTGCCGTAGCGCCATTCACCCCCCCCCCCCTCTTGTTCGCTACGATCCATTCAAGTGGTATCAGAGCGGGGTTTTCTTGCTCGGGCTTTTCCGCCTAAGAAATGGCCGAACAAGAGGTGGTTGTGAATGGAGTCCTTCCCCGTGAGCAATCATCTCCATCATCAAGTGCCGATAATACTCTGGCTACTTTGGATGATCTCAAGAAATTGGAGTCATCCATCGTATCTCAATTGAAGGCTATGATGATGGAGTTGATTACTCCAAAACCAAACCTCATCATAGATTCTAAGTGTGGTGTCAACGTTTCCCCACCACAAGTTAACTCTTGTCCTTGTGTTAAGGTTGTTGAGCAATCAACAAATCCACATCGGGAAAAGGACCTTGAGAATGTTGACACCTCATCAAAAGGGAAGGATGTATCTCCGGTTGCGGGAAAATTAATGGATATTCATGTGGTGTTCTCACCAAGTGATTGTGCCTTAAATTTCCCAATACCCATGCCATGCATTTTACCTCATGGTTCTCCACCTCTACTACTTGATTATAATCGGTTTGGTGATTGGAAATTCTTAATGCGTTCCCATATGCGCAGTGCCTCCACCGAGTTGTGGCGTATCATTGAGGAAGGCTATTCACCACGAGACCGAATGAACTTGATGATACGTCTCCAACGTATCCATAATTTTTGATGTTCCATGCTTGTTTTATGACAATACTTACATGTTTTGCTTGCACTTTATAATGTTTTTATGCGTTTTCCGGAACTAACCTATTAACAAGATGCCACAAGTGCCAGTTCCTGTTTTACTGCTGTTTTTGGTTCCGGAAAGGCTGTTCGGGCAATATTCTCGGAATTGGACGAAATCAACGCCAAAGATCTTATTTTTCCCGGAAGGCTCCGAACACCGAAGGGGAGTCGGAGGAGGGCCGAAGGCCACCACACCATAAGGCGGCGCGGCCAGGCCCGGGCCCGCGCCGGCCTATGGTGAGGAGCCCCGAGCGCCCCCTTGTGCCGCCTCTTCGCCTATTTAACCCCTTTCGACCTAAAAACTCGATACCAATTGACGAAACTCCAGAAAGACTCCAGGGGCGCCGCCACCATCGCGAAACTCCATTTCGGGGGACAGAAGTCTCTGTTCCGGCACCCTGCCGGGACGCCCGGAAGCCATCTCCATCAACGCCATCGCCTCCATCATGCTCCGTGAGTAGTTCCCCCATGGACTACGGGTTCTAGCAGTAGCTAGTTGGTACTCTCTATCCCATGTACTTCAATACAATGATCTCATGAGCTGCCTTACATGATTGAGATCCATCCGATGTAATCGGTGTTGTGTTTGTTGGGATCCGATGGATGATACATTATGATTAGTCTATCTATAAAGTTTGTGAAGTTATTGTTGCTGCAATCTTGTTATGCTTAATGCTTGTCACTAGGGCCCGAGTGGCATGATCTTAGATTTAAGCTCTATAATTGTTGCTTAGATTGTATCTACAAGTTGTATGCACATGTCACCGTCGGGAACCAAAGGCCCCGAAGTGACGAAATCGGGACAACCGGAGGGGATGGCGGTGATGTGAGGATCACATGTTTTCACCAAGTGTTAATGCTTTGCTCCGGTACTCTATTAAAAGGAGTACCTTAATATCCGGTAGATTCCCTTGAGGCCCGGCTGCCACCGGCTGGTAGGACAAAAGATGTTGTACAAGTTTCTCATTGCGAGCACGTATGACTATATATGGAAAACATGCCTACATGATTAATGATCTTGATGTTCTGTCTTAATGCTATTTCAATCCTATCAATTGCCCGACTGTAATTTGTTCACCCAACACTTGTTATTGGAGAGTTACCACTAGTGTAGATAGCTGGGAACCCCGGTCCATCTTTCATCATCATATACTCGTTCTACATGACATTGGAAGTAGTATCAACTATTTTCTGGTGCCATTGCTCTCATATTACTATTCATTGCTGTCGTGTTACTTGTTACTACTTGCTCTCATATCACTGCTACTTTCACATCACCCCTGTTACTAGTGCTTTTCCAGGTGCAGCTGAATTGACAACTCGGTTGTTAAGGCTTATAAGTATTCTTTACCTCCCCTTGTGTCGAATCAATAAATTTGGGTTTTACTTCCCTCGAAGACTGCCGCGATCCCCTATACTTGTGGGTTATCAAAACTTTTTTCTGGCGCCGTTGCCGGGGAGGCATAGCTCTACTCATAAGTTCACCTGGGGAGTACACTCTACCTCTCTCTCTGTTCTTGTTTTCTTTTATTTTGTTTTGCTTAGTTTACTTTTGTCTAGCTTATTTGTGCTTAGTTTATTTCTGCCTAGTATTATTTTGCTTAGTTTATATTTGTCTAGTTTCTTTTTGTTTTGTTTTATTTTCCTCATATACCCAAAAATCCATAAAAATTTGAAAAATCAAAAAATTAAAAACTATTATGGGAGAACCTACAACCTACTTGGAGCTTATAGAATATTATAATAATTATAGAGAATCAAGAGCGGGAAAAGTGATGAGTGCTGTGATAGAAAAATTGAATACAATTGCTAAAATCTTGCTTAAACGCCATGATATAAACTGTTGCTCTCAACAGGACACTAAACATCTTAAATTTCAATGTGGCTTTAGTGAGGAATTTTTAATTAAGAACTATAATCGGAATAGCTATATTCATTTTGGGTTTGAAGAGGTAGAACAATTTGTCATATTTATGGGAGCCTCTGAGATAGAATCCTTCATGGTTAAAAATTATGAAACTTGTGTTGTTTGTAAGGACCTTAAAGATTATGTCTCTTCTATCCTTAATTTTTGCAATGAATGTGTTGCGGTCAGAAACCCACCGGCGGGCAGCGACTGGCAACACCGTAGAGCCGGGAACAACTAGGGCTGCGGCTGGCCCTAATCCCTCAGAGCGACGGCCCGCAAAGCCTTCTGGTCACACGTCCGATGCTGTCGCAAGGGCGTGCCACCTGACCTATACCTGGTCAGGAAGGTGTTGGATGATGCCTCGCTTAGTTCCCGCATGGCATACACGTAAACATTAAATACGAGCCTCGATCGGCTCTCAGGTTGTCCTGTGAATCGGCTCAAAGAGCCGATCCACCCATGATTCGTACGAGGTGTACGAATATATGGTGGTCCTGCTTGATCAAGATAAAGCTAACGCGATCTACGACGATTTAGGGTTTTCACCGCATAATCGGATCATCCTACTCACGATTGGGCCTCGCGCTCGCGTACGGTGATCGTAAGCCGATCCTAGACAGGGCCTAAAAACCAACACGAGGTTGATCCCCGGAACATCCTGTCTAGGGCCAGCAAACTACACCCTACACGCCGTTGGATCCTCCAACCCTTTGTAAGGCCTAACTATTGCGGATGTTAAACTAATCCTTGAAGAACAAGGAGCAACCGTAACGGATCGGATCTACTAAACAATGATCAAGCGGGGTGCCGCCCCTACACCTAAGATAGGTGTAAGGGCGGCTAGATGTATAAGGGTTGCACTACGACAAGCATATGATACGAGGAACAATGCTAACCCTAACACATCTAAGATAACTACGTTGCTCGCCATCAAAAAGGCTTCAAGCACGAGCAACGCATGAACAACGTGAAGCTTGTGCTGCCTAGATCGCAAGATGCGATCTAGGCAGCATGGTGCTTACCAAGTAGAAACCCTCGAGACGAAGGAGTTGGCGATGCGCCGAGATTGATTGTGTTGAACGTTGGTTGTTGTTTATTTCATAAACCCTAGATACATATTTATAGTCCAGGGACTTTCTAACTCAAGCGTGCACCTAACCGTGCACGGGTAAAACTCTAACTCTTAACCGACACGTATCCTACTATGGTACAGATACACGGGCAATTAGCCCAAACTTGGTACACAAGGCCGATTCACGTATTTCTTTCATGTATATTCTTCAAACCCATCTTGATCGCGGCCCACCTCTGACTCGGTCAAATTCTGGTGATAACACATGCCCCCCTGGTTTTGGAATTGATAATTCCAAAATCACTCTGTTTTCCTTCGTCGGGTCATGTCATGGCAGAGCAGAACCGTCGCAGCATTCCTCATCATGATGCCCTGTTTTCTCAACTATTCCGCGTGATTTGACCGCTGCGGGCACCGCGTGATTTGGGCACCGCCTCCTCGGAAACTGCTGTGGCATTGAACTTCTACTATAGCCCCTTTATTTAAACGCCCTGAGCAGTTTGCCACTTCATCCCTTTGCTCTGTACTGGCCATCGGCACCCAAAAAACCCCAATCTCCCAAAGCCATGTCTTCCTCTTCCTCCTCCTCCACCTCGTCGGTCTTCTCTGACTCTTCCTCATCTCGCGAGCCGACGCTGGAGTGGGGCTCGTTGGCGGCGCACGACATTCTCGCCCCGACGACGTGGGACAAAGAGGAACATGATTCCTCCATCTGGTCTGAGGATGACAAATCCCTGACCGATGGAGAGGGCGACCTTCAATTCCTCGTAGAAGGGGAAGAGGAGGCGGAGAGCGAGGACGACCGCTTCTCCTGGGACGATTTCACCTCCTCCGAGGAAGAAGCGGAGGAGGACGACGATGACTCCCTTGAAGGTTACCCACCAGCAAAGCGCCTCCGCACCTGGTGGGACGACGACAGCGATGACGATGATGATGAGGATGAGGCTCCCGTAGAAGGCTACGGAAGCTCCGATGAGGAACCTATCAGCAGCTGCGCCGGAGGCAGCGACGACGAGGGCAGCAACGGCCCCTAGATTAGGGACCAGTAGTAGTAGTTGGCTTTTGCCCTCTTCTTTCCTGAGCAATCGGCTCTTTCTTTGTAAGAAATCCCTCTATTAATGAAGAAAATATTCCTCAATTAATTTTGCTTCCTTGTCGACTTTGCCAATCGTCGAATGGAATCGCCGTCCAAAGAGCCGATGGTCGGACATCGGCTCACATTTCGATCTGTGGCCAAGCTGTTGCCTAACCGCGCGGTCCAACATGTCTTACTAGGCCTAATTCTCGTCCAAACCATCAGATTGAATTCCTCAGCAATCTCACATCATGACCTCTGGTCTGAACCGATTCCGTTAACTTGCTAATTTGAGCTTATTCCTCTAGAGTCGATATCAATGTATCAGCTTTGTTATTCTGAAGTCGATGCCTGTGCATCGGCTGTATTTGCATACTGTTATCTCCATATGTTTTCTCAAGTCGATGTCTGCGCATCGGCTGTGATTTTTATTTTTTTACTGGCCGATTTAAAATCGGCCTCCATACCTTACTGCCCATCATCCCACATGCTTGGGAAATACTTCTTGAGGTGTTGACCATTGACGGCTACTGGAAACTTCTCGCCGTCCAACTCTTCCAACATGTATGCATTACCCTTCAAGGCCTGGACGACTTTGTACGGGCCGTGCCAATTAGGAGACCACTTGCCATATGCCTTGTCCCTGGTTCCTAACGGCAACACTGCTTCCCATACTAGATCACCAACTTGAAACTCCTTTGGTTTAACCTTCTTATTGTAGGCACGAGCTACCCTGGCTTTGTTCTCCTTAATCTTCTCCAATGACCAAAGCCTAAGTTCTGTTGCGTCCTCAATAGTGTCACTCATCAAAGCTGCATATTCTTCCGTTGTCAGATCATTCTGAAACGTGACACGTCTTGATCCAGCCGTAATTTCCCAAGGTAATACGGCTTCCTGTCCATAGACAAGCTGGTACGGCGAAGTCTTTATAGCTCCATGGCACGACATGCGGTAGGCCCATAACGCTTCTGATAACTTCTCATGCCAATCCCTAGGATTCTCGTCAATCTTTCTCTTGATCAGCTTGATTAAGCTCTGATTGGACGCTTCAGCTTGCCCATTAGCCTGAGCATAGTACGGAGATGATCGGATCAGTTTAATCCCCATGTCATCGCAGAACTTCTTGAATTCTTTAGAAACAAAAACCGAACCTCCATCGGTCGTGATAGTTTGGGGAATCCCGAACCTATGAATCACGTGCTCTTTCACAAACTTGATCACATCTTCCGATTTCACCTTCTTCATAGGGACGGCTTCCACCCACTTGGTGAAGTAATCTGTGATGGCCAAAATCCATTCATGTTTTTTACTCGACGCCGGATGGATTTTGCCGATCATATCCATGCCCCACCCCCGGAACGACCAAGGTTTGATGATGGGGTTCATCGCTGATGCTGGTACCATCTGAATCTTCCCAAACATCTGGCACGCTTGGCACCCCTTGTAGTAATTGAAGCAATCTTCAAGCATGGTGGGCCAATAAAACCCTGAGCGCCTGATTAGCCACTTCATCTTGTGAGCCGACTGATGAGTTCCACAAGCGCCTTCATGCACCTCATGTAAGAGCCGATTAGACTCAGTTGGTCCCGAGCACTTGAGTAGCAACCCTTCCAACGTCCGTAGAACATGTCGTCTCCTATGAGGACATACTTCATGGCTTTGTATCTTATCCGTTTAGGTGCCCCCGAGCCGAATCTTTTAAGTAATTGAAGATTTCGGCTCTCCAATCATCCTGTTCCGGGAATTGTACACTGAACTTCGACCCGTCGGGTATATCTATGTAGCTCGACGCCATTTGTGCGAGATTGTTGGCCTCGGTGTTTTGGGATCTTGGGACCCAATTAAAGTTGATGTACCGAAACTGTGTCATCAACTCACGGCATTCCACCCAATATGGGAAAAGCGATTCACTCTCGCACTTATATTCATCCGTGAGCTGGTTAATCACCAACTTGGAGTCTCCAAAAAGCTCTACTGCCTCCGCCCGGCTTCCGGTAGCAACTCCATCCCCTTACGTATCGCCTCATATTCTCGCTACGTTGTTGGTGCAAGGGGTAGATAATCCGATGGAGAAGGAGTATTCTGCCCCCGAGGCGACACGAGCGGAATGCCGATGCCACAACCATCGTCGCAAGCCGATCCATCGAAGAACATAGCCCATGCACGTATAGATAGTGCTGCTATATTGAGTACTGATTCGCTCGGCTATGAGATCGGCCAACGCTTGCCCCTTGATCTGCTTTCGCGGCCGATACCGGAGATCGAACTCGACAACGCAAACATCCACTTACCCGGTCGGCCTTTCAACACGGGGGCCGACAGCATGTGCTTGACAACGTCCGACTTGCATATGACGAAGATCTCTGCCGTCAAAAGGATATGATGCAGCTTGGTGCGGGTAAAGAACAGAGCAGAGGCACGGTTTTCGACCTCGGGATACCTTGTTTCCGCGTCCAACATCCTTCCGCTGAGGTAGAAAACGACCTTTTCAACGCCCTCGTAGAGTTGCACCACTACCGAAGCAATGGACGTGTCGGCCATGCGACAAGTAGATGTAGAACGGCCTGTCTTGCTGGGGCGGAACTAGCACGAGCGGCGTCGTCGGATACCGTTTAATTTCATCAAACGCCTTCTCGCCGTTCCGCCCCCGGTGAAACTCGTCATCAGATTTAGTCTTCACCAGTGCCATGAATGGCTCGATTCGTCCCGACAGATTAGAGATGAATCGTCGAACAAAATTGATCTTGCCGATGAGACGTTGGAGCTCCTTCTTCGTGGTGGGCGGTTGCATGGTGCGCACCGCCTCTTGACTCTTCCAGGCCGATTTCAATTCCCCGTTCATGAACCAGAAAACCTAGGAACTGACCAGCCGTCACACCGAAGGCACACTTCTTCGGGTTCATTCTCAGTCCGAACTTCCGAGTTCGGTCTAGGACGCGCCGTAAATCATCCAAGTGTCCCTCTATGGAGACAGATTTGACTACCACGTCGTCGATATAGATTTCCACCAACTTACCGATCAGATCATGAAATATATAATTCATAGCTCGTTGGTACGTTGCACCAGCATTCTTCAACCCAAAGGTCATGACTACATATTCAAACAAGCCTTCTGCCCCTGGTACTCTGAATGCGGTCTTGTGTATATCTTCCGGAGCCATGAAGATTTGGTTATAGCCGGCGTTGCCATCCATGAAGCTCAACACCTTGTGGCCAGCGGCTGCATTGATCATTGTTTCTGCCACAGGCATCGGATACTCGTCCTTCGGAGTGGCTCTGTTGAGATCTCGGAAATCGATGGCCACATGCCATCGGCCGTCCTTCTTCTCCACAGGAACGATACTGGAGATCCACTCAGCATACCTGCATGGCCTGATGAACCCGGCGGCCAACATTTTCTCAATTTCTTTCTTGACTTCTTCCAGAATTTCGGCCCTCATCTGACGTGCTCGTTGCTGGAACGGCCGAAATCCTTTCTTAAGGGGGAGCCGATGTTCAATGATGCTCCTGTCTAACCCAGGCATCTCTGTGTAGTCCCATGCAAAGCAATCTGGGTATTCTTTCGGTAGAGCAATCATCTGACTCCTGAGCTGTGGATCTAACTTCTTGCTGATAAAAGTTGGTCGCGGCTTATCCCCAGGGCCGATGTCGACTTCCTCTAGCTCATCAGCTGAGGTGAACCCGTACCCTAGCTTTCCGCCACCTGTGAGGTCGACGCCAAATACTGGGAGAGCCGGTGGTGCGGGTAATACGGTCCGATCGCTGGAATCGGCCTCCATCTTGATCATCACCAGGATCTTGTGGCAGTGTCGGGGCCGATCGCGTGGACCAGCTCCCTCTTCATCCTTGCTATGAGAGCAGCTGCCCTCATAATTACCCTTACCAGGGCGGTACCCAAGTTCTACCATGTTGGTGCTGATGCCATGGGAGCGGGTTCCGTGGAAAGAGCCGATGAGGTCGGCTTCGATGACTGCTTTGATCTCGTCATGCATCTTCTTGAGCTCGTCAGTCAGATCCTCGTACTTGACCAGAGTGCTTTCCGCCATCTCGGATGTAGATGGCGATGCGGTGGATGTCGAAGAGTGTCCCACCGAGCGTGCCAGAATGTGTTGCGGTCAGAAACCCACCGGCGGGCAGCGACTGGCAACACCGTAGAGCCGGGAACAACTAGGGCTGCGGCCGGCCCCGGTCCCTCGGAGCGACGGCCCGCAAAGCCTTCCGGTCACACGTCCGATGCTGTCGCAAGGGCGTGCCACCTGACCTATACCTGGTCAGGAAGGTGTTGGATGATGCCTCGCTTAGTTCCTGCATGGCATACACGTAAACATTAAATACGAGCCTCGATCGGCTCTCAGGTTGTCCTGTGAATCGGCTCAAAGAGCTGATCCACCCATGATTCGTACGAGGTGTACGAATATATGGTGGTCCTGCTTGATCAAGATAAAGCTAACGGGATCTACGACGATTTAGGGTTTTCACCGCATAATCGGATCATCCTACTCACGATTGGGCCTCGCGCTCGCGTACGGTGATCGTAAGCCGATCCTAGACAGGGCCTAAAAACCAACACGAGGTTGATCCCGGAACATCCCTGTCTAGGTCCAAGCAAACTACACCCTACACGCCGCTGGATCCTCCAACCCTTTGTAAGGCCTAACTATTGCGGATGTTAAACTAATCCTTGAAGAACAAGGAGCAACCGTAACGGATCGGATCTACTAAACAATGATCAAGCGGGGTGCCGCCCCTACACCTAAGATAGGTGTAAGGGCGGCTAGATGTATAAGGGTTGCACTACGACAAGCATATGATACGAGGAACAATGCTAACCCTAACACATCTAAGATAACTACGTTGCTCGCCATCAAAAAGGCTTCGAGCACGAGCAACGCATGAACAACGTGAAGCTTGTGCTGCCTAGATCGCAAGATGCGATCTAGGCAGCATGGTGCTTACCAAGTAGAAACCCTCGAGACGAAGGAGTTGGCGATGCGCCGAGATTGATTGTGTTGAACGTTGGTTGTTGTTTATTTCATAAACCCTAGATACATATTTATAGTCCAGGGGACTTTCTAACTCAAGCGTGCACCTAACCGTGCACGGGTAAAACTCTAACTCTTAACCGACACGTATCCTACTATGGTACAGATACACGGGCAATTAGCCCAAACTTGGTACACAAGGCCGATTCACGTATTTCTTTCATGTATATTCTTCAAACCCATCTTGATCGCGGCCCACCTCTGACTCGGTCAAATTCTGGTGATAACAGAAAGTTACACTGATAATCCTTATATCATTGATTATAAAGAGAGACTCATTAATGCACAAGAATGCACTCACAATTTGCAGGGACCTGTGGAAGAAGAAATTGATGAACCTGAAAGCTCATTGGATGAAAAAGAGGAGGAAATTGATGAACCCGAAAGCTCATTGGATGAAAAAGAAGAGGAGAGTGATGAACAAAAGGAGGAAGAATGGATTAGCTACCCATGCCAACCTTCTAATGAGAGTAACTCTTTATCTCTTACACTATTTGATTGTCCTCCATGCTTACCAAAAGAGGATGAACGTTATGTTCCTGTGGATTCTCTTGAAATATTCCCTATGAGTAAAACTTGTGAGAATAATTATGCTACTGTTATTTATGATAATCCATGCTACTTTGATAAATCTTATGATAATGCTTTGTTTGTGCCTGATGTCGAAATGCATGGTACTAAAGAATTTTGCGTAGCAAATGTTTATGATAAAGCTCTTGATGATGGTCCTATGTTACTTGATAATATTAATTGTACTACTAATGAAAATGGGATTGGAGAGGTCTTGACATTATCTATGAGTCCCATATCTCTTGAGATTGATCAACCATCTTGTTATATTATTGATAAAAGTGTGTTTGAAAGTTTTAATCGCACTATTTTTGAGCTTGATAAAAATTATGTGTTTATGGATCATGAAAAGCATGCTATATGTGATAGTTATATTATTGAGTTTGTTCATGAAGCTACTGAAAATTATTATGAGAGAGGAAAATATGGTTGTAGAAATTTGCATGGTACTAAAACACCTCTCTATATGCTTAAAATTTTGAAGTTACTCTTGTTTTATCTTTTTTTTTGAAGCTAACTACTGCAGGGGAGTCCCCCACAGCCTTTTATTACTCAGAAACAAAAAGAAAGTACAATATTTACAGGATATATACAAGAGATCTAATCTAGATGCTAACTATTATACAACAAATTGTCAATCCATGATGACAAAAAGGCTACAGTATTATCTTTTACCCTATGCTTAAGCAGGGTAATATCATAAATGAAACCCTCTTTCCAGTTCCTAAAAGTTGGTCGTATATTCTTGAAGATCTTATTATTCCTCTGCTTCCATATATTCCAGCAAGCCAAGATTATAATCTCCACAAAATAGGGTCCCTTAAACTTTTCTTAGTATTTTTCAGCATTTCTGGTCTAGAACCTGATGTCCAATTAACTTGTAAATATATCCAGACCCTGACACTAAAAGTGCATTCAAAGAATAAGTGTGACCAATCTTCCAGAGCATCAGCACAACATAAAACACATCTGTGATCTGAAGTAACTTGCCAGTGTCTTCTTCTTAACATATCTTTAGTATTAATTCGATCATGCAATATAAGCCAGGCAAAGAATTTATGCTTAGAGGTACACTTGCTCTTCCATATCCATTGTGATGGAAAGTGTGAACCGATCTCGTTGGAAGCTCAATCTATAAACTTGGCTTGGGATAAAAATTCCTGATTTATTGCTTGTAATAAGCCATTGATCATTGTCATCCGATGTAACAACCCCTGCTAACATATGTTGAAGTGTTCTTAACTCTGCAGCAGCCTCAGCTGAAATAGGCAGATGAAAAGCCTGTGCAGGATCCGTGATTTGTAATGCCTCTTTAACTGAGATGAATTTGTCCTTTGCAAAAGATGAAAGTCTGGGCAAAATGTCATCAATGACCCCATTATTCCAATTATCTGACCAAAAAAGAATTGTCTCCCTAGAGCCAATCTTGCAATGTGTCACTTGTCTGTATAGATCAAATATTTTCATAATGCTCCTCCACCAAAAGGAACCACAAACAGTGACAGCATGAGGTACTTCCTTATAGTAGTATGAATTCCTTATTAGTTTGACCCAAGGAAGATCCACATTATTATAGAATTTATGTAACTGCTTCATCATAAGGCACTTATTCTGAATCTTCAGATTGATGATACCTAATCCTCCTTTATTCTTTGGTTTGCATATCATATCCCAAGATGCCAAAGAGTGCACCTTCTCATCATCCTTTCTTTTCCTCCACAAGCAATTCCTTCTGGCTCTATCTATAACATCAATCACTCCATCTGGTATATCCAGTGTGCTAAGGTAATGAATAGGCATTGATGACAAAACTGAATTAACCAAAATTAATCTGTCTCCATAGGACAAGAAAGATGCTGAAGCAGTGAGCCTTCTTTCAATTCTGTCAGTGAGTGGAGAAAGATCTCTAATTGTTGGTTTGGTTGTGCCCATAGGAATACCAAGATATGGAAATGGCATGGAAGCAATATTACACTGTATTTGTGCTGAGAGTGCCTCAGATTCCAATTGGGAAATATTTATTGGTATGAGTGATGATTTGTGGTAATTGACCTTGAGCCCAGTGAAGGCTGTGTACTCACCAAGAACTTCCTTCAAAATCTGTAATTGTTGTACTTCAGCAGGTAACATAATAATGGTGTCATCTGCATATTGCACTATAGGATAATCAGAACTGCCTCTATTTGGAATTGGTGCCTTTAATCTCCCTTCCCTGTATGCATGGTTAATATAGCTTTGTAATAAATCCCCACCTAGGACATACAAAAGAGGAGATAGAGGGTCTCCCTGTCTGACCCCTCTTCTGCAAACAAAAGTTTTACCAGGGACACCATTCAACAGAATTGCAGAAGAACCAGAGGCAAGAATCTCAGTGACCCACTTAATAAAAATTGGATCAAAACCTTTAAGCTCCATTATCTTGATGATGGCTTTGTGTTCAATTGTATCAAAGGCCTTTTCAAAATCTAATTTTAGCACAATGATTTTCCTCTTAGATTTTTGACATTGATATAAGTACTCAAAAGTCCATGGTAAGCAGTCTTGGATAGTTCTTCCCCTTATAAACCCATACTGATTTTCATGAATGCATCTTGTAATTTGGATCTGAAGTCTGTTAGCAGCTAACTTTGTCAGAAATTTCAGACATGTATTTGTCAGTGAAATCGGCCTGAAGTCATTCACTGTCTCTGGAGTCAAATTTTTTGGAATCAAAGTTATGTATGAGCTATTGATACTTTCCAGAGGAGCTTGTCCCTTATGAAAATCCCTGCACAGGTTGATGAAATCATCCTTTATGATAGACCAACATTTCTTGACAAACAACCCATTAAAACCATCTGGGCCTGGAGCTCTGTCAGTTTTCATATATTTTACCACACCCTCTATTTCCTCTGCTGTAAACTCTTTTGACAAGATATCCAATCCCTCCACTGGGAAGATAAGGTGAGATATGTCAGCTTGTGTGGCAGAGACATTGGTAACTCCCATTCTAATTTTATAACATGCCCAAAAAGCATTAGCCTTCTGATTATGCTCCACCATGGAGTTGCCTTGCTCATCCTTTATGACTGAGATAACATTATATCTGTATCTTTCAGTTGCTTTTGCATGAATAAACTTAGTATTTTCTCCCCCAAGTTTAATCCATCTAATGGTGCATCTATTCTTCCAATATGCTGACTGTATACCCAATAATTTTTTTAGATGTACCTTCACTATATTCCTGAAATTGAATTCCTCCCTGCTCAGATCCCTGGAATCCTCCAAATTGTCAAAGAAGAAGATGACCTTATTGCATTGCTGAATTAGCAGTTTCAGATGAGACAGATTTTTCCCCCATTTCTTCAGAGCATATCTGAGATTTTTAAATTTGGCAGCCAAAACAGAGGCAGCATTATTTTTTTGAGTTGGTAATTCCCAAGCCCTTTGCACCACATTCATGAATCCTGGTTGATCTACCCAAATATTCTCAAATCTAAATTTTTTTGCCTTTGGAATGGAGGTAGAAATAGACACCACACAAGGAAGTGGGTTAGACTTAGATGTTTTATCTTCTTATGCTTGTCACTTTGTTCTTCATGAATTTATTTGTGTACAAGATTCCTATGCATAGGAAGTGGGTTAGACTTAAATGTGTTTTGAATTTTCTTTTTGATGCTCTCTTTTGCTTCAACTATTTCTTGCGAGTGCATCATTAAAACTGCTGAGCCCATCTTAATGGCTATAAAGAAAGAACTTCTTGGGAGATAACCCATGTGTTTATTTTGCTACTGTTTTGTTGTGTCTTGGAAGTTGTTACTACTGTAGCAACCTCTCCTTATCTCTATTTTATTGCAATGTTGTGCCAAGTGAAGCCTCTAATCGAAGGTTGATACTAGATTTGGATTTCTGCGCAGAAACAGATTTCTATCTGTCACGAATCTGGGCTGTTTTCTCTGTAGGTAACTCAGAAAATTATGCCAATTTACGTGCGTGTTCCTCAGATATGTACGCAACTTTCGTTAGTTTTGAGTTTTCTGATTTGAGCAACGGAAGTACCCCTTTTAAATTCGTCTTTACTGGCTGTTCTGTTTTGGCAGATTCTATCTCTGTTTTTTGCATTGTCTCTTGCGGACTTTAAGCAAGGCTTTCTACACATGGAGAGCTGTAGCTAATGTTTTATTGAGTTATTGCAATGTGTCACTACAGGACCAAGGTGGATTCAAGTTTTTAAGTACTAACCCCTCTAATGAAGTTTATGAGAAGTTTGGTGTGAAGGAAGTTTTCAAGGGTCAAGAGAGGAGGATGATATATGATCAAGAAGAGTGAAAAGTCTAAGCTTGGGGATGCCCCCGTGGTTCATCCCTGCATATTTCAAGAAGACTCAAGCGTCTAAGCTTGGGGATGCCCAAGGCATCCCCTTCTTCATCAACTTATCAGGTTTCTTCTATTGAAACTATATTTTTATTCGGTCACATCATATGTGCTTTACTTGGAGCGTCTATGTGCTTTTATTTTTTTTTTGTTTGAATAAGATCGGATCCTAGCAATCCTTATTTGGGAGAGATACACGCTCCGCTTTTTCATATGAACACTTGTTCTTCGTTTTACTTTTAATGTTCAATGATAAAAGTTGGAAGCTACATCACTTATGGTTATTTGGTTGGAAACAGAAAATGCCTCATATTGTCTTGAATAATTTGACACTTGGAAATTGTTTTGAGCTCTCAAGTAGATCATGATTAAGTTTTTTCATGTAGTTTAAACCTATTAGTGGAGAACTACCGTAGAGCTTGTTGAAATTGGTTTGCATGATTGGTCTCTCTTAAGGTCTAGATATTTTCCGGTAAAAGTGTTTGAGCAACAAGGAAGACGAGTGTAGAGTATTATAATGCTTGCAATATGTTCTTATGTAAGTTTTGATGTACCGGTTCATACTTGTGTTTGCTTCAAATAACCTTGCTAGCCCAAAGCCTTGTACTGAGAGGGAATGCTTCTCGTGCATCCAAAACCTTGAGCCAACCACTATGCCATTTGTGTCCACCATACCTACCTACTACATGGTATTTCTCCGCCATTCCAAAGTAGATTGCTTGAGTGCTACCTTTAAACAATTCAAAATTTATCACCTCTGATTTGTGTCAATGTTTAATAGCTCATGAGGAAGTATGTGGTGTTTATCTTTCAATCTTGTTGGGCAACTTTCACCAATGGACTAGTGGCTTCATCCGCTTATCCAATAACTTTGCAAAAAGAGCTGGCAATGGGATTCCCAGTCCCAAATTAATTAACAAAAAATAGACACTCCTCCATGGTATGTGATTGTTGGACGGCACCCGAAGGATTCGGTTAGCCATGGCTTGAGAAAGCAAAGGTGGGGAGGAGTGTCATCATAATAAAACTAAAATAAAAAGGCACTCCTTCATGGTATGAGATTGTTGGCAGTGCACCCGAGGATTCGGTTAGCCATGGTTTGTGAAAGAAAGGTTGGAAGCGAGTGCCACACAAAAATAAAAATAAAATGGGAGCCGCTCTTTGAAGGTTTGTCTGGCAAGGGGGTTAGAGTGCCCACTACCATTCGTTGACAACAACAAACACCTCTCAAAACTTTACTTTTATGCTCTCTTTATGTTTTCAAAACCCAAGCTCTAGCACAAATATAGCAATCAATGCTTCCCTCTACGAAGGGCCATTCTTTTACTTTATGTTGAGTCAGTTTACCTACTTCCTTCCATCTTAGAAGCAAACACTTGTGTCAACTGTGCATTGATTCTTACATACTTGCTTATTTGCACTTATTATATTACTTTATGTTGACAATTATCCATGAGATATGCATGTTGAAAGTTGAAAGCAACTGCTGAAACTTAAATCTTCCTTTGTGTTGCTTCGATGCCTTTACTTTGAATCTATTGCTTTATGAGTTAACTCTTGTGCAAGGCTTTTGATGCTTGTCTTGAAAGTACTCTTCACGAAAAGTTTTGCTATATGTTATCTATTTGTTAGCAACTATAGATCATTGCCTTGAGTCACTTCATTCATCTCATATGCTTTGTAATAGTATGATCAAGGTTATGTAAGTAGCATGTCACTACAGAAATTATTCTTTTTATCGTTTACCTACTCGAGGACGAGTAGGAACTAAGCTTGGGGATGCTGATACGTCTCCAACGTATCCATAATTTCTGATGTTCCATGCTTGTTTTATGACAATACTTACATGTTTTGCTTGCACTTTATAATGTTTTTATGCGTTTTCCGGAACTAACCTATTAACAAGATGCCACGAGTGCCGGTTCTCGTTTTCTGCTGTTTTTGGTTCCAGAAAGGCTGTTCGGGCAATATTCTCGGAATTGGACGAAATCAACGCCAAAGATCTTATTTTTCCCGGAAGGCTCCAAAACACCGAAGGGGAGTCGGAGGAGGGCCAGAGGGCCACCACACCATAAGGCGGCGCGGCCAGGCCTGGGCCCGCGCCAGCCTATGGTGAGGAGCCCCCAGGCGCCCCCTTGCGCCGCCTCTTCGCCTATTTAACCCCTTTCGACCTAAAAACGCGATACCAATTGACGAAACTCCAGAAAGACTCCGGGGGCGCCGCCGCCATCGCGAAACTCCAATTCGGGGACGAAGTCTCTGTTCCGGCACCTCGCCGGGACGGGGAAGTGCCCCGGAAGCCATCTCCATCAACGCCATCACCTCCATCATGCTCCGTGAGTAGTTCCGCCATGGACTACGGGTTCTAGCGATAGCTAGTTGGTACTCTCTATCCCATGTACTTCAATACAATGATCTCATGAGCTGCCTTACATGATTGAGATCCATCTCGATGTAATCGGTGTTGTGTTTGTTGGGATCCGATGGATGATACATTATGATTAGTCTATCTATAAAGTTTGTGAAGTTATTGTTGCTGCAATCTTGTTATGCTTAATGCTTGTCACTAGGGCCCGAGTGGCATGATCTTAGATTTAAGCTCTATAATTGTTGCTTAGATTGTATCTACAAGTTGTATGCACATGTCACCGTCCGGAACCAAAGGCCCCGAAGTGACGAAATCGGGACAACCGGAGGGGATGGCGGTGATGTGAGGATCACATGTTTTCACCAAGTGTTAATGCTTTGCTCCGGTACTCTATTAAAAGGAGTACCTTAATATCCAAGTAGATTCCCTTGAGGCCCGGCTGCCACCGGCTGGTAGGACAAAAGATGTTGTACAAGTTTCTCATTGCGAGCACGTATGACTATATATGGAAAACATGCCTACATGATTAATGATCTTGATGTTCTGTCTTAATGCTATTTCAATCCTATCAATTGCCCGACCGTAATTTGTTCACCCAACACTTGTTATTGGAGAGTTACCACTAGTGTAGATAGCTGGGAACCCCGGTCCATCTTTCATCATCATATACTCGTTCTACATGACATTGGAAGTAGTATCAACTATTTTCCGGTGCCATTGCTCTCATATTACTATTACTGCTCGCTGTGTTATCGTTACTACTGCTCTCATATCATTGCTACTTTCACATCACCCCTGTTACTAGTGCTTTTCCAGGTGCAGCTGAATTGACAACTCAGTTGTTAAGGCTTATAAGTATTCTTTACCTCCCCTTGTGTCGAATCAATAAATTTGGGTTTTACTTCCCTCGAAGACTGCCGCGATCCCCTATACTTGTGGGTTATCACTTGACAAGAAGAGAAGTGGTGGACAACCAACTCAACTCAACGCCATCGCCATCAACATGATCCACTTGGCCATTACTCCCAAGGATCGCGCTCATATCTACTCGCTCAAGACCGCCAAGGAAGCTTGGGACAAACTTGACATGCTCTTCCTCAAACATATGAACATCGAAAGCTCTTGCTTGAATGAAGTGAACAACATGGCCTCGACAAAGTCAATGGCCATATCTAAGAAGAATTTGGAAGACCATGTTGCTCACCTACACTCTACCCGCAAGCTTGAGTTTGCATTGTATCGTGAACAATGGCCCCGATCACCAAGAGTTTTTGGGAACGAATCAAGAGACGAAGCTCAAGATCATCTTGCTACAATTGTGGAGACAAAAGGCATCTTGTTGCGGAATGTATCTTTGAGAGAAGAGATGAACACGATGGAAAGCTCATTCGCAAGAGCGGGTGTAGTCCTCTTCCCAAAGGGCTCCCCAAGCTATTCCACAACAACGAGGTCACCAAGATCTCCTCCACCGAGAAGCCTAAAACTAATATGCTTGGAGATGAAGACCAAATGGTGGAAAATGAAGGACTTGAAAAGAAGATGGAATTGGAGCTTTTCTCTCTCACCCAAGCTCATTAGGAAGAAGTGTGCATGCGTATGACTCTTGAAACTAGTTCTCTTATTCTTGAAGACTACAACAAATCTCTTATCTCCCAACTCAAGGATCGAGATCATGCTCTTGGTTGGTTGGACAAGCTCAAGACAAATACGGATTATCTTGAAGAAGATCATGAATGGTCAATTGAGGAAGTTGCAACCTTTGCCAAGAAGAAAGAAGATGAATGTCCTAACTCATGTTGTGACAAGCTCCTTGATGAAGTATGCTTCTTGAGAAAACACAATGCAAAGTTCTTGGATGTCATTTCAACTCAAGAGGAGGCCTTAGATGAATACTATCGCTTGAGTAAAGAGAAGGTGCAATGTTGTGATCATGAAGAAGTGATTTCCACTCTAAAGAGACACAAGGCCAAGCTAGTTGAAGTGAATGATAGGCAAAATGAGTCCTTGATGGAGTACTTTCGGTTGAGTAAAGGAAAGGAAACTTGTTGTGACCATGAGGACGAAATTGCTACCCTCAAGAAAAGAAATGACAAGCTTATGGTGATCAAGACCATGTATGAGGAAGCCTTGATGGAATATAAACGAGCTAGCAAAGACTATATTTGTCGCAATCATGAGGACGACATTGCCACTTTGGAGAGACACAAGCATTCACTCTTGAGAAGGAATTCTCTTCTTGAGGAAGCTCTAGTGGACCGAGAAGATGAAGCTAATGACTTGAGGTCCGAGATTGAGAGTCTCCAAATTCAAGTCCAATTCTTGGAAGGGGTCATTGAAGCCCACGAGGACTTATGCAATGAAGGAGAAGTGGCAATTATGCCAAAGAAGATTGAGAGAGAAGGAAGGATCAATGAAGCAAAGAATATGAAGGTAGAGCCCATTGAAAAGTGGGCTCCTATTTCCAACTCTTGATCCATGAAGGGCCTTGCTTTCGGAGGTGCTTATTGGGTGGTTATCTTGAAGTCACAAGTCTTATGTCCGGAAGCAAGGAATTCATTGTCGTCATCAAGTCCTTATCTCCATTTTTTTATGATGACAACACAAGCGAGCTCAAAGGTATTGGAGGCTTGACAAGGTGGTGATCAAGTCCTACCTTATCAAGACTCTCTCATATGTACTCTTTGTTCATTACTCTACACTCTTGGGTCTTTGTACCTACTATTATGAACATGTAGTGGTCCTCTTGTGGAGCTAGTATCTTCAAGAGGCCACGGTCTAGGACTAATGGAATTTGCTTCTTTGTGTAGAGATTGTATTTTGTAGGAATTGTGTCTCAAACAAGTTCTATGACATAATCCTTGCAAGAAGAAGCAACAATGGAACGGAGTTTGTTCTCAAGATCTTTGATTTCTTCATTGGCAAAGAAGGAATCCACTCTTTGCTCCTAGCCATACTCTTACCCTAACCTCATAGGGTTGCCGGAAGTGACACTCAAGCATGATGATAGAGTATGAGTCTATTGTGAAGTTTGTGGTATTGTGTGATGAGACATTTCGATGATAGTTCTTTGAAGGAGGCGAAGTGCTTCTTGTGAGAAAGGAGATGCAATTCCCCCGATTACCATAGGAAGGATGAGTGTTGGCACACGCCGATCTCAAAAGCTACCTTCTATGTGTACCGGGGAAGGACGAAGTTCCACCTATGTGGAGTCATCTACACCACAAGGCCAAGTCTTTTTCATTGGACAACCAAGTGCTAGGTCACCTATTCCAC
Organism: Lolium rigidum; assembly: GCF_022539505.1. Classification (NCBI taxonomy): domain Eukaryota; kingdom Viridiplantae; phylum Streptophyta; class Magnoliopsida; order Poales; family Poaceae; genus Lolium; species Lolium rigidum. The sequence continues at coordinate 272,855,313 of NC_061514.1, forward strand.
AACCTAAAGTTCGGCATCAACAACAATAAGGTCAAAGCGAGGACCCAAATCATGATGAAAATCAAGAAACTTCACAAGAACCTATCCTCTTGATCGATTCTCGCCGGGATGCTAAAGTGCCAAGACTCTCTCATAATTCAAGCAAGATCAAGACATACTCAAGAGCAAGATATGGTGGGATTCAACGGTATAGCAATCCCAAGTATCAATTCTTCCCGAAGGCACCCAACAAGACAATGGACTCACTCTCTATCGATTATCGTCAAGGTTTGTCCCTCTACCTTTGTGCTTCTCATCCGGACATTGTGTCATAAGTGGATACCTATACCACTCTTGTGCCATATGTCTAGGTGTAAAGCACGCATAAACATAGGGGGAGTGCAGTTTAAATTATTGAGCTATCCCTCCCCCCATGATGCACAAAGAAACCCAAAAGCATATGCCATTCGTCAATCAAGTGACTATGAGCTTCATGTTGAGTTGTAGTCGTGAGTCCTAGGTCTCTAGGCGACCTCACACTACCAAACTCTTACACGGTGGCTTCGGCCACCAAATCTCCTTCTCAAGGAGTATTTGTTCCTTTTGTTCTCTTTTCGTTTTCTCTCCTTGGTTTTGTTTGTCATTTCTTCTTTTCTCTTTGTTTCTTCTCGGGAGATTCACCCAAGCTTGGCTTCTAATTGCTATGTTTCTTGCAAGCTTGGTTGGGTAGTACCTTAATAGTTTCGTAATCTAATCCTAAGCCATCATCTATCTCTTGAGCCAACTCAGTCTAAAAGCACAAGTCTACACCAAAATCCGAGGTCTTTGAATTTGGAGGACGGTACTACCGCTACTTGGGCCGGTACTACCGCTCTGGGGCAGTTCTCTGACGAAACTGAACAATTATCCCCAGAACGGTACTACCGCCCGAAGTACCGGGCCAGTACCGGTAAGCGGCACTACCGCTTCTAGAAGCGGCACTACCGCTTGCACCTTTTGACAAGAGGTACCGGTTGGGGTCGAGTTTTCCCCAAATCATCACTTCTCCTCTTCCACCTCAAGTCAAAAGCTCCTCCAAGCTCAAGAACTCGAGGAGATCGGCCCCGATCTCCTTTTCCAGCCGCCGCCGGCCAAATCTCCTCCGTGGAGAAGCTTCCCCAACCTCTTCTCCGCCATGTCCTCCGGTATGAGCCCTGATTTCTCTCTCTAGGGTGTGTTGAACTCCCTAGATGCATATGCTAGGGTTTGTTGGAGTTTTGTGGTGGAGAAGCATTCTTGGAAGCTATTCATGTGCAGGGATACTAGCTAGCAACAATGTGTGACTCTAGATCGATTTTCACCTGGAACCCGATCTCGATTTGGCTATGCGGAGCTTAAGCGGTAGTACCGCTCATCCTCGGGCGGTACTACCGGTCAAAGCGGCACTACCGGACTGAATTTGCGGTAGTACCGCTCTGTCTAGAGTCACCAATGTTGCTTGTTAGTGTCCTCTTTGATTCATAATCTCTCGGCTTGTGCACTTATCCCCTATTCCCTCCCAAACCTTTGCTATTCACAGGAGCACCTAAGACCCGTGGTGGCAAGGTCAAGCCATCCTCTCGTCGTCATCGAGAGGAAGTGCAAGAGGAGATTGTACCGGCAAGAACCACTAAGCGACAGAGAGAAGCTTCAGCAGGGGCAAGGGGACCTCAAAAATCAATGCTTGATGTAAAGAAAGGCCAGTTCTTAGAGGTGGGGGGGGGGGGGCAATCCTTATTTGCTCCCAAGAAATGCTCGCCAATGCCCCAATGCTTATTTTCATCATGTCAATCAAGAGAGGATCTACACTGAGGTCTATGGGGCCAAAGAGTTCAAGTGTTGCCCCCAATACTCCATAAGCATGGACAAGCTCAACTCCGACCTCGACTACTTTGGAGAAGCACTTGAAATATGTGAGGAACAAGGTCTCATTCCTATTATGACCTTTTCTCATGATTTCTCCCGGAAGGTGATTTGCCAATTCTATGCCATGGTCGTCTCTCTTGAGGATGATGGAGGCTATCGCTCTTTGAAGTGGATGACAAAGGAGCATGTGATGGAGGCCTCATGGCAAGACTTTGCTAGAGGCCTTGGGTATGAGCTCCCCGAAGACGACGCCAACACCTTCCGCATTCATCTCCAAGCCAAGCCAATGGCCAAGGAGAAAATGGCCGATCTCTACATTCGAGGGAGGATGTTGCGTGGAAGCACCAAAGGCCTTCTACCCGTCTACGACATCATGAACCGCATCTACCGGAGCACCATCAACCCCAAGCATACCAACCACGATGAGGTGCATGGGTTCCTTGTGAATCTCCTTGTGCGCACACATGAGATGAGGGGCAGTGGCAAGCAACTGGACAACATGGATTACATTTGGCATGAGATGCGTGATTGTGCATTCCTTCGCAAGCTCCCTCAGTATGCTCCTTACCTCATGGGGCTCATTTGTATCAAGTGGAGTCAAGAAGGGCGAGGAAATCTTCTGGAACAATGCCGACCCAACGTCACAACCCACAAGGAGAAGAGTCCTCTTGTCAAGGACCATGACCTTCCTAGGTTTGGCAAAGGTGCTCCCAAGGACAAGGATGAAGACGAAGCCGATAGCGACGACTCCGACTATGTGCCCAACTCCGTCAAGACCAAGGGCCTCTTCGCCAAGCTCACCGCCCGCCTAAAGAAGTCCTTTTGTTTCAAGAGGGATCTCGAAGATAGGATGTATCAAGCTCATCACGACAACAAGAAGATCCGCCAACGCCAAAAGGCGATGATGAGGCACATGCAACTCCCCGTCTCCGAAGGGTCCGAGGACAACATCACTCCTCCCGTTGAGTGGAAGTACGAAGCTCACTTGGTCAAGTTCCGAAGACTCTATCCCCGAGCGCATTGTTCGTCCATCTCCACCACCTCATGGCAAGGGCCTTGCTCAAGATGGAGACGATGATGATGAAGACGAAGATGAAGAGGAGGAGGATGTCGAGGATGAAGGTGATGACAACGAGGATGATGATGATGACGAGGAGGATGACGACGACGAGTGATTCTCTTGGGACGCTAGTATGCTCCTTCTTCCTTTTTGGTGTCTCGATGCCAAAGGGGGAGAAGTTGATCTATTAGGACGGGAATTTGCAAGGGGATGCCCAGGGCTTGGTGGCTTGGCTTTGTTTTGGTTCTTTCGGCCTTGGCATCAAATCTTTCCCCTAGTTATTCGAAACTTTCTCATATGTGTTTGCTACTCTATTCGTGGATCTCCCGATCCCCTCCCCGTTTGTACTAAGACTTAATCGTGCGTAGCTTATTGGTCAATGGTCTCCACTATTTATTCTTTGATTGGCCACATTATTCCTATGGAGGCACTCATTATGATGAGTTTGGGTTTTCTCAAGGCAAAGGTATGAAAAGGTTCATCCAAACTCCTCCATATACAATTGCTCTTGCCTCTATAGTGTACTTGTGCTACATAATCTTGTCATATGTTCTTCTTAGCACTTGTGCTTTGTTTGTAGAATTTAGGGGGAGTTCTCTCTAGGATGAGTGCATTTGTACACAAATGCATATTTTAAATATGCACACATCTAGGGGGAGCTTTGCCTATATTTTCAAACCAAATTCTCTATCATAATATCCTATGAATTATTGCAAATTCGTGTGTTGTCATCAAACACCAAAAATGGGGAGATTGTAAGAGCAAGATCCGTATCCCATGTTTTGTGTGTTTCATAACAACACTCGAACAATTCTAACCGTGTACAAAGATTATCTTTGATAGATTTGTAGGTGTACGGTGCCCTCGCTGAACACACCATGATCGGAAGACTGAAGCGTAGATCTTAGGTTTTTTCGTTTTGTGTGTGTGTGTCGTGAGGTAACATGGTAGGAGAGGAAAATAGGAAAAAGCTGTTTTAGCCATAGCGGTACTACCGGTACCAGGAGCGGTAGTACCGCAACCCCTACTGGTACCGCCCGAGATACCTCTCTGAGGATTGCACACGAAAATGCCCCACAGAACACGTTGCGGTACCTTTACGGTACCATGAGCGGTAGTACCGCTTGAGAGCGGTAGTACCGCCCACGGTACGGCTCAAGTACCATAACGCGTTACGGTCGTACCGCTGTGGTACCGCTTCGGTACCGCTTCGAGTCCAGTAAGCTCTGGACCCTGTTGCGGTACCCCGAGCGGTACCGCAAGCGGTAGTACCGCAGTGTGTCCACGTGGACAAGTTCAGTGGGGATTCGAACTCAGAGCGGTAGTACCGCTTCCAGAAGCGGTAGTACCGCTTAGGCAAAAACAGCAGGTAACGGTTGGATTTGGAGGGACCTATATAAAGGCCCCTTCTTCCCCAGCTCGCCCCAGCTCTTCTCTCTGTCTCTCCTCCATTGTTGCTGAGCTCAAAATTGAAGGGATCTCCTCATCCATCCAACCAATCTTGCTCATAATTTGAGAGGTGGTGGAGGAGACCCCGATCTATCATTCTACCGAGAGAAAGCTCACCAATTCGTGGTAGTCCTTAGTGGATCTTGGTGTTAGGGTTCCTTTGGTGGAAGAGCTTCTTGGTGGAGCCTTGTAGGAGCTTCTTGGTGGAGCCTTGGAGGAGCTTCTTGGTGGAGCCTTGGAGGAGCTTCTTGGTGGAGCATTGGAAGAGTTCCTTTGGTGGAGCATTGGAGATGGGTTCCTATGGTGGAGCATTGGAGATGTGCAGCTATGGAGTCTAGCTTGGTGATGTACTAGCTCCATAGGGTGTTGGGAGCATCCTTGTGTGTGGAGCTCGCCCCAACCTTGTGAAGGAATCACCGCCTCGACCGGTGCCTTAATGGAAGAGGGAGAGCACCTTCGTGGAGCTCTCTCGAGGAAGAGGGTGAGGCCTTCCTTCGTGGTGTGGCCGCCTAGTCTCTTGTGTGATACTAGCACCTCCTCAACGCAGACGTACTTCCTTTAGTGGAAGGAACTGCGGGAAACAAACCTCGACTCGCCTCGCGCCCCCCGGTTGTCTCGCTCCTTACTCTTGTTATCTTGTTGATTCCTTTACTTGTTGCACATGTCCTAGCATCATTGTAGGAACAGCGCTATTGCAAAAGTTATCACCTTTACATTCCGTTGCGCTAAAATTGAAAAAGGTTAAAACTTGTCGTAGCGCCATTCACCCCCCTCTTGTTCGCTACGATCCATTCACCATGCCAACCTTCTAATGAGAGTAACTCTTTATTTCTTACACTATTTGATTGTCCTCCATGCTTACCAAAGAAGGATGAATGTTATGTTCCTGTGGATTCTCTTGAAATATTCCCTATGAGTAAAACTTGTGAGAATAATTATGCTACTCGTTATCTATGATAATCCATGCTATTTTGATAAGTCTTATGATAATGCTTTGTTTGTGCCTCGATGTCGAAATGCATGGTACTAAAGAGTTTTGCTTGGCAAATGTTTATGATAAATCTCTAGATGATGGTCCTATGTTACTTGATAATATTAATTGTACTACTAATGAAAATGGGATTGGAGAGGTCTTGAGTTTATCTAGGAGTCCCATATCTTTTGAGATTGATCAATCATCTTGTTATATTATTGATAAAAGTGGTTTTGAAAGTTTTGATCCTATTATTTTTGAGCTTGATAAAAATTATGTGTTTATAGATCATGAAAATCATGCTTTATGTGATAGTTATATTGTTGAGTTTATTCATGAAGCTACTGAAAATTATTATGAGAGAGGAAAATATGGTTGTAGAAATTTGCATGGTACTAAAACACCTCTCTATATGCTGAAACTTTTGAAGTTACTCTTGTTTTATCTTCCTATGCTTGTCACTTTGTTCTTCATGAATTTATTTGTGTACAAGATTCCTTTGCATAGGAAGTGGGTTAGACTTAAATGTGTTTTGAATTTTCCTTTTGATGCTCTCTTTTGCTTAAACTCTTATTTCCATCTGAGCATCATTAAAATCTACTGAGCCCATCTTAATGGCTATAAAGAAAGAACTTCTTGGGAGATAACCCATGTTTTTATTTTGCTACTGTTTTGTTGCGTCTTGGAAGTTGTTACTACTGTAGCAACCTCTCCTTATCTTTGTTTTATTGCAATGTTGTGCCAAGTAAAGTCTCTAATAGAAGGTTGATACTAGATTTGGATTTCTGCGCAGAAACAGATTTTTAGCTGTCACGAATTTGAGTAAATCTCTCTGTAGGAGACTCTAAAAATTCTGCCAATTTTCATGCGTGTTCCTCAGATATGTACGCAACTTTCATTAGTTTTGAGTTTTCTGATTTGAGCAACGTAAGTACCCCTTAAAAATTCGTCTTTACTGGCTGTTCTGTTTTGACAGATTATGTCTCTGTTTTTTGCATTGTCTCTTGTGGACTTTAAGTGAGGCTTTCTAGATGTGGAGAGCTGTAGCTAATGTTTTATTGAGTTCTTGCAATGTGTCACTACAGGGCTAAAGTGGATTAAAGTTTTTTGAGTACTAACCCCTCTAATGAAGTTTATGAGAAGTTTGGTGTGAAGGAAGTTTTCAAGGGTCAAGAGAGGAGGATGATATATGATTAAGAAGAGTGAAAAGTCTAAGGTTGGGGATGCCCCCGTGGTTCATCCCTGCATATTTCAAGAAGACTCAAGCGTCTAAGCTTGGGGATGCCCAAGGCATCCACTTCTTCATCAATAACTTATCAGGTCACCTCTAGTGAAACTATATTTTTATTCGGTCACATCTTATGTGCTTTAATTGGAGCGTCTGTGTGTTTTTATTTTTGTTTGTGTTTGAATAAATTCGGATCCTAGCAATCCTTGTCTGGGAGAGAGACATGCTCCGCTTTTTCATATGAACACTGGTGTTCTTCGTTTTACTATTAAGGTTCAAGACAAAAGTTGGAAGCTATTGCACTTATTGTTATTTGGTTGGAAACAGAAAATGCTTCATATTGTCTTGAATAATTTGATACTTGGCAATTGTTTTGAGCTCTCAAGTAGATCATGCTTAAGCTTACACCATGTAGTTTGAACCTATTAGTGGAGAACTACCGTAGAGCTTGTTGAAATTAGTTTGCATGATTGGTCTCTCTAAGGTCTAGACATTTTCTGGTAAAAGTGTTTGAGCAACAAGGAAGACAGTGTAGAGTCTTATAATGCTTGCAATACGTTCTTATGTAAGTTTTTCTATACCGGTTCATACTTGTGTTTGCTTCAAACAACCTTGCTAGCCAAAGCCTTGTACTGAGAGGGAATGCTTCTCGTGCATCCAAAACCTTGAGCCAAAACCTATGCCATTTGTGTCCACCATAACTACCTACTACGTGGTATTTTTCTGCCATTCCAAGTAAATACTTCATGTGCTACCTTTAAACAATTCAAAACTTTATTACTCCTTATTTGTGTCAATGTTTTATAGCTCATGAGGAAGTATGTGGTGTTTTATCTTTCAACCTTGTCATTTACTCTTGACAACTTTCACCAATGGACTAGTGGCTTCATCCGCTTATCCAATAATTTTGCAAAAAGAGCTGGCAACGGGGTTCCCAGCCCCAATTAATTAACCTTCATTAATAATTCTCTTCACATGTTTTGCCCTGATTCATCAGTAAGCAACTTAATTTTGCAAATAGACACTCCTTCATGGTATGTGAATGTTGGAAGGCACCCGAGGATTCGGTTAGCCATGGCTGGTGTAAGCAAAAGGTTGGGAGGAGTGTCATCCATAAATAAAACTAAAGTACATGTGTAAACAAAAGAGAAGAGGGATGATCTACCTTGCTGGTAGAGATAACGTCCTTCATGGGAGCCGCTCTTTGAAAGTCTGTTTGATGAGGGGGTTAGAGTGCCCACTACCATTCGTTGACAACAACAAACACCTCTCAAAACTTTGCTTTTATGCTCTCTATATGATTTCAAAACTTAAAAAGCTCTAGCACATGATTTAATCCCTGCTTCCCTCTGCGAAGGGCCTTTCTTTTACTTTATGTTGAGTCAGTTTACCTACTCCCTTCCATCTTAGAAGCAAACACTTGTGTCAACTGTGCATTGATTCTTACATACTTGCTTATTTGCATTCATCATATTATTTTGTGTTGACAATTATCCATGAGATATGCATGTTGAAAGTTGAAAGCAACTGCTGAAACTTAAATCTTCCTCTGTGTTGCTTCAATGCCTTTACTTTGAATTTATTGCTTTATGAGTTAACTCTTGTGCAAGACTTTTTGATGCTTGTCTTGAAAGTACTATTCATGAAAAGTTTTGCTATATGTTATCTATTTGTTAGCAAACTATAGATCGTTGCCTTGAGTCACTGCATTCATCTCATATGCTTATTTACAATAGCATGATCAAGATTATGTAAGCAGCATGTCACTACAGAAATTATTCTTTTTTTCGTTTACCTACTCGAGGGCGAGTAGGAACTAATCTTGGGGATGCTTGATACGTCTCCAACGTATCTATAATTTCTGATGTTCCATGCTAGTTTTATGACAATACCTACATGTTTTGCTCACACTTTATAATGTTTTTATGCGTTTTCCGGAACTAACCTATTAACAAGATGCCACAGTGCCAGTTCCTGTTTTCTGTTGTTTTTGGTTCTAGAAAGGCTGTTCGGGCAATATTCTCGGAATTCGACGAAACGAAGACCAAGTATCTTATATTTCCCGGAAGGTTCCAGAACACCGAAGGAGAGTCGGAGGCGGGCCAAGGGGCCACCACACCACACCTGGGCGCGGGCCCAGGCCTGGCCGCACCACCAGGTGGGGAGGGCGCCTTGGTGCCCCTCCTGCGCCGCCTCTTCGCCTATATAAGCCATTGCGACCTAAAAACGCGATACCAATTGATGAAACTCCAGAAAGACTCCAGGGGCGCCGCCGCCATCGCGAAACTCCAATTCGGGGGACAGAATCTCTGTTCCGGCACGCCGCCGGGACGGGGAAGTGCCCCGGAAGCCATCTCCATCGACGCCACCGCCTCCATCATGCTCCGTGAGTAGTTCCCCCATGGACTACGGGTTCTAGCTGTAGCTAGTTGGTACTCTCTCTCCCATGTACTTCAGTACAATGATCTCATGAGCTGCTTTACATGATTGAGATTCATCTGATGTAATCGGTGTTGTGTTTGTTGGGATCCGATGGATTGTTACATTATGATTAGTCTATCTATAAAGTTTGTGAAGTCATTGTTGTTGCAACTTGTTATGCTTAATGCTTGTCACTAGGGCCCGAGTGCCATGATCTCGGATCTGAATATGTTATTGTTTCATGATGATATTCATTGTTTTATGATCTTACCTGCACGTTGTATACACATATTGCTGTCCGGAACCCGAGGCCCCAAAGTGACAAGAATTGGGACAACCGGAGGGGAAGGCGGTGATATGAGGATCACATGTGTTCACGGAGTGTTAATGCTTTGCTCCGGTGCTCTATTAAAAGGAGTACCTTAATTTCCAGTAGATTCCCTAGAGGCACGGCTGCCACCAGCTGGTAGGACAAAAGATGTTATACAAGTTTCTCATTGCGAGCACTCATGACCCACAAGTATAGGGGGTGTATCGCAGTATCTTCGATAAGTAAGAATATCGATCCCAACGAGGAGCAGAAGGTGTTGACAAGCAGTTTTGATGAAGGATTCACTGTAAATGCTCACAGACAAGTATTCAGGAGGTTTTGATGTAACAGATGAATAAAGTACGAGTAAGTAAAGTGCGAGAGTAATAATTGCAGCGAGTGGCCCAATCCTTTTTAGCACAAAGGACAAGCCGGTTTGTTTACTTATAATAACCAAACGTTCTCGAGGACACACGGGATTTTAGTCTAGTGCTTTCGCTACATACGGCTAATTAATCTTCATTGTTTTGATAAGTGTTGTGTGGGTGAACCTATGCTAATGTACCGCCCTTCCTAGGACTAATACATACTTGTGATTATACCCCTTGCAAGCATCCGCAACTACAAGAAAGTAATTAAGATAAATCTAACCACAGCCTTAAACTCGAGATCCCGCTATCCCTCCCGCATCGATATACCAACGGGGGCTCGTGTTTCTGTCACTCCGGCAACCCCGCAATTGGCAAACGAGTACAATATGCATTCCCCTAGGCCCATAAAGGTGAAGTGTCGTGTAGTCGACGTTCACATGACACCACTAGAAGAATAACACCACAACTTAAATATCATAACATTGAATATTACTCAACCATACTTCACTACTAACATTTAGACTTCACCCATGTCCTCAAGAACTAAACGAACTACTCACGAGACATCATATGGAACATGATCAGAGGTGATATGATGATGAATAACAATCTGAACATAAACCTTGGTTCAACGGTTTCACTCAATAGCATCAATAACAAGTAGAAATCAACACCGGGAGAGTTTCCCCTATCAAACAATCAAGACCAAACCCAAATTGTTACAGCGGTGACGGTGTGCAGCGGTGGAGACGGCGGTGATGATGATGAAGATGATGGTGATGGTGATGGAGATGATGTACAGCTCGATGACGGTGACGATGGCGTCGATTTCCCCTCCGGGAGGGAATTTCCCGGCAGATCTCAGCCTCGCCGGAGAGCTCTTTCTCTCTCGGTGTTCTCCGCCCCGCGAGGCGGTTGTGGCTCTTCGCGACGTACCCTCGGAGCTTAGGTTTTCGGGACGAAGGCGTACGCGAAGAAAAGGAGGCGAGAGGGGCCGTGGGCCCCCTCCTCACGGGCGGCGTGGCCGGGCAGGGCCCGCGCCGGCCCGTGAGGGGGCCCATGGCGGCCCTCCTCGGCTCCCCTTCCGGCTCCCTTCGTCATCCGGAAAAATAGGATTTTTCATATAATTTTCGTCAACCGTTGATCTTCCGAAATATTGCATTCCGACGGTGCTTTTTCCAGCAGTAATCCCGGCTCCGTGCGCGATCCCCAAATAATCATGAAACATGCAAAATAGATGAAATAACATAAGTATCATCTCCAAATATGAAATATATCAATGAATAACAGCAAATTATGATATAAAATAGTGATGCAAAATGGACGTATCAACCCCCCCCCCCCCAAGCTTAGACTTCGCTTGTCCCCAAGCGAAACTGAACTCGGTAAACAAGACCACATGTTTATGGAGTGAAGGGTCGATAAATAAAATACGGACAAGAAGCATCATATTCATTCACACAAGACATTCTAGTAAACAACTTCCTCATATAACTCAACTTGAAAAAAGTATAAGGTAATCACAAATAAAGGTGCATAAGAAATCATAGTTGGTGATGGCAAACTTCGTTCTTGGTCAGAGAACAGTTAACAAATTATACTTATCTATTGAGCAGCGCTTTCATATTAAAGCTTATGGTAAACTTGCATACTCAATCATAATGATCATTGACAACTTGCAAAGCTATATTCATTCAGATAAAACTTGTAATAAACAAGGAAGAGTAAAGACATGATGAAACAAATCACAATATAATGGTTTGATCACAACAACTCAAATGCTTGCTTGAGATGGAGGGAAATAGGTTTACTGACTCAACATAAAGTAAAAGACAGGCCCTTCGCAGAGGGAAACAGGGATTAAATCATGTGCTAGAGCTTTTTCAGTTTTGAAATCATATAAAGAGAATAAAAGTAAAGTTTTGAGAGGTGTTTGTTGTTGTCAACGACTGGTAGCGGGTACTCTAACCCCTTTGCCAAACGTGACCTCCAAAGAGCGGCTCCCATGAAGGAAGTTATCTCTACCAGACAAGGTAGATCATCCCTCTTCTCTTTTGTTTACACATGTACTTTAGTTTATTTAAGGATGACACTCCCCCCAACCTTTGCTTACACAAGCCATGGCTAACCGAATCCTCGGGTGCCTTCCAACAATCTCATACCATGGAGGAGTGTCTATTGCAAAATTAAGTTGCTTACTGATGAATCAGAGCAAAACATGTGAAGAGAATTATTAATGAAAGTTGATTAATTAATTGGGGCTGGGAACCCCGTTGCCAGCTCTTTTTGCAAAATTATAGGATAAGTGGATGAAGCCACTAGTCCATTAGTGGAAGCTACCTAACAAGACTGAAAGATAAAACACCACATACTTCCTCATGAGCTATAAAACATTGACACAAATAAGAAGTAATAAATTTTGAATTGTTTAAAGGTAGCACATGAAGTATTTACTTGGAATGGCAGAAAATACCATGCAGTTGGTAGACATGGTGGACACAAATGGCATAGGTTTGGGTTCAGGTTTGGATGCACGAGAAGCATTCCCTCTCAGTACAGGTCTTTGGCTAGCAAGGTTAATTAGCAAGCATAAGAGTTGAGGGAAACAAACAAATATACATGTGATAGACATAATCATGCATCTTTCTTGCAAGCACAAACAATTTTAACTTCAGAATAATAAGCTATGAGCTAACAAGAAAGGAAGACAATGAAACAACTATATGTATTTCTCTTTTCTACTTAAACCTCAAGGTGTTGTTGCTATTGACCAATGCTAAGTTTGCCAAAACCAAATAGATTTACTCAATGCTCCCAAAGTGGCACCAATACTAAAATCAAGATCAATCATATAATAGAAATTGCAAACTAAAATAAGGTGTGCAATATGTAAATGATAAGACTTCTCATTAATATTTTATAACGATAACTCACACCAAGGGATACATGGACAACCAACTAAAGGAGAGATACTTCCACACTGCAACCCATCTTATATGATAACTTCCCTAATCATGATATGACACTACTTGATAGTAAAAAGTAAAAAGGTAGTGATGATGTGGTACCGCGGCACTCCCCCAAGCTTGGAACAAACCAAGGGGATGCCAATACCGATGATGAATTACTCCTTTGGCGGTGGCGGTGACGAATTCCCAACAAGCTTCTCCACAAGCTCCCGAAGCTCATCAATCTTGTACATGAGGTTGCGGATCATCTCCGAATTGTGCTCGACGCGATTAAGAAGTATGTCCGACGGCGAGTCCCAATTCTTGGAGTTATTTCCCCACCCTTCAGCTTCAGGCTTCGTCCTTCCTGCAGTGTTAGAACGATCTATATCCCAATTGCTAGGCAATGCTGCCTTGGGAGTCCTTTCAATTTGATTATTGTAGATTATATTGCGGAAGGGATGGTAAGTGCCTGAAGAAGATGTCTTTGGAGCTAGGTAATGAAGGAGATATGCCCTAGAGGCAATAATAAAGTGGTTATTATTTATATCTTTGTGTTTATGATAAATGTTTATATATCATGCTATAATTGTATTAACCGAAACATTAGTACATGTGTGATATGTAGACAACAAAGAAGTCCCTAGTATGCCTCTTAAACTAGCTTGTTGATTAATGGATGATTAGTTTCATAATCATGAACATTGGATGTTATTAATAACAAGGTTATATCATTGTATGAATGATGTAATGGACACACCCAATTAAGCATAGCATAAGATCACGTCATTGAGTTATTTGCTATAAGCTTTCAATACATAGTTACCTAGTCCTTATGACCATGAGATCATGTAAATCACTTATACCGGAAAGGTACTTTGATTACATCAAACGCCACTGCGTAAATGGGTGGTTATAAAGGTGGGATTAAGTATCCGGAAAGTATGAGTTGAGGCATATGGATCAACAGATGGGATTTGTCCATCCCGATGACGGATAGATATACTCGGGCCCTCTCGGTGGAATGTCGTCTAATGTCTTGCAAGCATATGAATAAGTTCATAAGAGACCACATACCATGGTACGAGTAAAGAGTACTTGTCAAGAGACGAGGTTGAACAAGGTATAGAGTGATACCGATGATCAAACCTCGGACAAGTAAAATATCGCGTGACAAAGGGAATTGGTATCGTATGTGAATGGTTCATTCGATCACTGAAGTCATCGTTGAATATGTGGGAGCCATTATGGATCTCCAGATCCCGCTATTGGTTATTGGTCGGAGTGAGTACTCAACCATGTCCGCATAGTTCACGAACCGTAGGGTGACACACTTAAGGTTAGATGTTGAAATGGTAGAACTTGAATATGGAATGGAGTTCGAATATTTGTTCGGAGTCCCGGATGAGATCCCGGACATCACGAGGAGTTCCGGAATGGTCCGGAGAATAAGATTCATATATAGGAAGTCATATTCCAAGTTTGGAAATGATCCGGTGCATTTATGGCAGGTTCTAGAAGGTTCTAGAAAAGTCCGGAAGAAATCACCATGGAAAGTAGAGTCCCGGAGGGACTCCACCTTGCATGGCCAGCCAACCCTAAAGGGGAGGAGTCCAAGGTGGACTCCTCTAGGGTGGCCGGCCAACCCACCTCAAGGAAAGGTGGGAGTCCCACCTTGGGTAGGACTCCCTCCTTGAGTAGGTTTCCCACATATGGGAGGTTTTAGTGTTGGGGTCTTATTCGAAGACTTGGACTAGAACTCTTGGGGCTTCCACCTATATAATGAGGGGCATAGGAGAGGGGGCTGGCCACTTGAAGCCTCAGCCTTGGCCGCACCCCTTAGAGGGCCTCGCGCCCAACCCCTCTCTCTCCCCAAACCCTAGCGGTCTCTCTCCTCCACCACATCCCGCACGCTTAAGCGAAGCTCCGCCGGATTTCTCCACCACCACCGACACCACGCCGTCGTGTCTGTCGGATTCAAGAGGAGCTACTACTTCCGCTGCCCGCCGGAACGGGGAGGTGGACGTCGTCTTCATCAACAACCGAACGTGTGACCGAGTACGGAGGTGCTGCCCGTTCGTGGCGCCGGAAGCGATCGTGATCAAGATCTTCTACGCGCTTTTGCAAGCGGCAAGTGAACGTCTACCGCAGCAACAAGAGCCTCATCTTGTAGGCTTTGGAATCTCTTCAAGGGTGAGACTCGATACCCCCTCGTTGCTACCGTCTTCTAGATTGCATCTTGGCTTGGATTGCGTGTTCGCGGTAGGAAATTTTTTGTTTTCTATGCAACGTTATCCTACGAGTGGTATCGAGCCGTGTCTATGCATAGATGGTTGCACGAGTAGAACACAATGGTTTTGTGGGCGTTGATGCTCTTGTTATCTTTAGTTTGAGTACTTTGCATCTTTGTGGCATAGTGGGATGAAGCGGCCCGGACTAACTTTACATGACCGCGTTCATGAGACTTGTTCCTCGTTCGACATGCAACTTGTATTGCATAAGAGGCTTTGCGGGTGTCTCGTCTCTCCTACTATAGTGAAGATTCAATTTACTCTTCTATTGACAACACTAGTATCACCGTTGTGGTTCATGTTCGTAGGTAGATTAGATCTTACTCGAAAACCCTAAACCACGTAACATATGCAAACCAAATTAGAGACGTCTAACTTGTTTTTGCAGGGTTTGGTGATGTGATATGGCCATGATATGATGATGAATATGTATGAGATGATCATTATTGTATTGTGGCAACCGGCAGGAGCCTTATGGTTGTCTTTAATTTTCATGTTGAGTAGTATTTCAAAGTAGTTGTAATAGTTGCTACATGAGGTGAACAACCATGAAGACGGCGCCATGGACCTTGACGCTACACCGACGATGATGGAGATCATGCCCGAAGATGATGGAGATCATGTCCGTGCTTTGGAGATGAAGATCAAAGGCGCAAAGACAAAAGGGCCATATCATATCACATATGAACTGCATGTGATGTTAATCCTTTATGCATCTTATTTTGCTTAGATCGCGATGATAGCATTATAAGATGATCCCTCACATTAATATCAAGATAATAAAGTGTTCTCCCCTCGTATGCACCATTGTAACAGTTCGTCGTTTCGAAGCATCTCGTGATGATCGGATGTGATAGATTCAACGATTCACATACAACGGGTGTAAGCCATGTTGCACACGCGGAATACTTGGGTTTGCTTGACGAGCCTAGCATGTACAGACATGGCCTCGGGACAACGGAAACCGAAAGGTTGAACACGAGTCATATGGATGATATGATCAACATGTTGATGTTCACCATTGAAGCTACATCATCTCACGTGATGATCGGTTTTGGTGTAGTGGATTTGGATCGTGTACCACTTAACAACTATGAGGGATGTTGTATTAAGTGGGAGTTCATTAGTAATTAGATTAAAACATGAACTAATTATCATAAACATAGTCCGAGTAGTATTTTGAATTAATTTTGTAGTATTGGCATCCGTTTTCTACCATCCGCTAGTCTTGTTATTGAGATAGAAATACTGTTAAAATCGACAAGAAACTTTACGGATTGGTACCGTATTGTTAAAGAATCAAGAATTGATTAAGTCCTATTGCAAACTTTTAGTAAACCTCACATTGTTGATTCAAAGAGCTATGGTTTCAATTAGTACCTAAAGTTATCTTGTCTCCGTAAAACTTGAAGTTCAAATCTGTTTGAAAAGTAAGGAGCTGAAAATTTAGTTTTCAGAAATAATCAAGGTATGAGATATATGTGATATCTAAGACCTTATTGCAAGATGATAGAATATATTTTGGTGAGACTACATAAACTCATAAGTTTTATGGGAATGTACGAAGGTTGAAGACGCAAGGCGTCCCAATCCTCCAACTATTGGGGCACTAACGATATTCGCATATCCATGAAGTGATTGTCCTTAGTATGCACCGTTGCTAAGACTCGTCGTTTCGAAGCATCACGTGATGATCGGGTGTTATAGATTCTACGTGTGCTTACAACGGGTACAAGCCAGATTTGCACATGCGAATACTAAGGTTAAACTTTATGAGCCTAGCATGTACAGACATGGTCTCAGAAAGTTGTCATAAATTAATGGATAAAATTATGAGTGAAATTGTTCATCGTATTACAAAGTTACTAATAAGTGAAATCTAGAACACTTGTCATATGATGATCAACTTCAAAGTAAGAACCTCAAGGTTATTGGTATTTGACCAAGAAACCTAGAAGTTATTGATGTTGAAGTGTTTTTCTGAATAATGAGGAAAGCTAAAAGAGAAACTGCATAAGATATTCTGGCAGAAAGAAAGAAAAGACTAAAAAGTCTAGCTCAGGTGTATATAAATGATATACATGTTATGGATGTATTCCTAGTTTAGTCACGCAATGAAATTCTTGGGTATTAGTACTATATTGGTTGGTATGAAGTGTCATACAAAACAACGCAATACAAGAATACAATGGCCTAAGTGACTAACAAGGAATATGATAGGAATACACGTCTGGAACAAAATAAAGTGTTATTGTGTTCGTCGTTGGCATTCTATCTAGCCCTTAGAATTTATAATAAAGAACTTAATAATTGTTATTTTGCTTCGGTCAAATGAAAACAATGAGTTGTTCAAATTATGACATTACTCCATGTACGATGGATAAGTTATTATAAATCTTAATGGTGAAACACACATACATAAAACCGACGCTAAAATGCCATAAGGCAAATGATTTGAATTCCGCTTATTTGTGGAACCGCCATTTAGGTCATGTTAGAAAGGAACGCATGAAGGAACTCCATGCAAATGGATTTTTGGAGTCACTTGATTTTTGAATCATTTTACACTTGCAAATCTTTTCTAAAGAGAATGATTAAAATACTGTTCATAGGCCAAAAGTTGAACGGGCAACTAACTTAGTGGAAAAATACATGATGATGTATGTGGTTCACTGGGCATAGTTGTGTGCGGGAGATTCTTCTACTTCATGAAAACTTTCAACAATGAATTGAGTATATATATGTGAATATATTCAATAAGGAAGAAGTTTGAAACATTTGAATGGATTCAAATAATTTTCAGCATGAAGTGGAAATCATCGTAATAGAAAAGTCAAATATCTATGATTGGATCATGGTAGAAATATTTGAATTACGAGTTTTAGCAAACATCTAAGAGAGTTATGAAATTGTTCTACAACTCACATTTCTTGGAGTATCATAATGATGATATAGTATCCGAGATATGTATCCAAACCTTGTTGGATTAATGATGAGATAAAATATTATGACGCCATTATATTTTTGTGGATTATGCTTTAGTGACTACCGCTTTTACACTGAATAGAGCATCATCATGATCCGTTGAAATGACACCATACAAGTTATGGTATGGGTATAAACCCTAATAGTCTTTCTTTAAATTTTGGTCTAAGAGTTTACAACCAAAATCGGATGAATGTCTTTGTTGGTTATCCCAGAGATTTAATTGGGAATTCTACCCACGAGACAAAGACAAAAGTGTTTGTCAATGTTTCTTATTTCCGAGAAATTGTTTATAGTGAAATTTTTGAGTGGGAGGACAATATAATTTGATAAGGTTTATGAACCTCAGCATAATGATCAGAGTAGCGCAGCATCGGAATTTGTTTCGGAAGCGGTCACGACGATCATGGCTCCCATGACTACAAAGTGTTTTAGCCATGGAGATCGAAGTACATATTGAACCTTGTAGGTATGGTTTACTTTGTGATCAAATAAATGATTTGTGAACAAAGGATTGATTTTGAACAATGATAAACCAACTACAAACAAAGAAGTTATGATGGGCCCTGACTCCGTTAAAATGGCCATGCGTCATGAAATCCATAATAGATGAATACTTTTTGAAAGCAAATGGATCTATAGACTTGGATGAAATATCCTTGAAAGAGCTCGACTTGTCGAAAAATTGTTTACGACAAAGTTCAAAGAGTTGACTACGATAAGATTAGATCTTCCGTAGCAATGCTTATAGTCTATGTGGATTATTCTAGTAATCACTACATATTTCTTTTATGAGATATGCTAGTAGGATGGCAAAATACATTACTTATCAGAAGTATGTATTAAAGGTGTATACAAAATACTACCAAGAGTTTTGCCTGTCCGTAGAATACTAGATAGGTATACAAACTTCAATTGGATGAAGTGAGTATCGCGGAGTTGGAATCTTCACCAGATGAAATAGTCAAAGAGTTTTTGATTTCATCAAGAGACAATGAAGAGGCTTGCATTTGCAAGAAATTAAGTGGGAGCGCTGAGACATATTTATAATACTTTATGTAGGTGACATATAGTTGGTTATAAATGATGTAATTATATACTTGATTAAAAGGTTTCATTGAGAAATTAATTTCAATGAAAGAATATGGACTGAAACATATTTAGTGTCAAGATCTATGAAGATAGATTGAAACACATAATAAGTTTAAGTCAAAGTACATAGAATGGATATTGAAGTAGTTCAATATATAAATATTAAGAAAATGTTCTTGTCATGTTAAGTTTTAACAAGACTTGAATGTATCTGACACTCAATGAGTAAAAACACATGAGTGATTATAGATCACGAATAATATGTACACAATCAGATGTCATGTGCTATAAAGTGTTATGAGCATATACCAGAATGATTCATATGATGATCATTGGACGACAGTAAGAATATCCTTGAGTACTTTAGAAGAACTAAGGATATATATATATATATAGTTTTGTATGAGGAAATGACAAACAAATCGCTGTAAGGTGTTACACCGATATTGGTTTTGTCACATATAAAATATAATTTTAATCTCAAATTAGACTAAGTGTTGTTTAAAAGGTAGCACAATGAGCTAGAAGTTGTTTATGCTAGATTTAGAAGAGTTCTAAATATTGTGACGGATTCTACAAAAGAAGGCAGAGTATGTCATTGTTTTGACAATGACAAAGGATGTTAAGTCAAGAGGTTCTTTGAGAACTTGGTGTAGTTCCGACAGAATCAGAACTTTGAAGCTATATTGTGTGTGACAATATTAGTGACATATTTCAGACCGCGGAATTATGGTTCCACCAGAAGACCAAACATTTTTAATACCGACTCATTTGGAAATGAGTGATGCGTTGAGACGCAAATGAATTACAAAATACATACGTTTCTGAGCGTGTCAGATCCGTTGACTAAAACCTCTCCCGTGAGCAATACATGATAAAGCACAGAAGGCCAAGGTGTTATATCTTTACAAATGTAAACTAGATTATTGACTCTAGTACAAGTGGGAGACTGAAGGAGATATGCCCTAGAGGCAATAATAAAGTGGTTATTATTTATATCTTTGTGTTTATGATAAATGTTTATATATCATGCTATAATTGTATTAACCGAAACATTAGTACATGTGTGATATGTAGACAACAAAGAAGTCCCTAGTATGCCTCTTAAACTAGCTTGTTGATTAATGGATGATTAGTTTCATAATCATGAACATTGGATGTTATTAATAACAAGGTTATATCATTGTATGAATGATGTAATGGACACACCCAATTAAGCATAGCATAAGATCACGTCATTGAGTTATTTGCTATAAGCTTTCAATACATAGTTACCTAGTCCTTATGACCATGAGATCATGTAAATCACTTATACCGGAAAGGTACTTTGATTACATCAAACGCCACCGCGTAAATGGGTGGTTATAAAGGTGGGATTAAGTATCCGGAAAGTATGAGTTGAGGCATATGGATCAACAGTGGGATTTGTCCATCCCGATGACGGATAGATATACTCTGGGCCCTCTCGGTGGAATGTCGTCTAATGTCTTGCAAGCATATGAATAAGTTCATAAGAGACCACATACCATGGTACGAGTAAAGAGTACTTGTCAAGAGACGAGGTTGAACAAGGTATAGAGTGATACCGATGATCAAACCTCGGACAAGTAAAATATCGCGTGACAAAGGGAATTGGTATCGTATGTGAATGGTTCATTCGATCACTGAAGTCATCGTTGAATATGTGGGAGCCATTATGGATCTCCAGATCCCGCTATTGGTTATTGGTCGGAGTGAGTACTCAACCATGTCCGCATAGTTCACGAACCGTAGGGTGACACACTTAAGGTTTGATGTTGAAATGGTAGAACTTGAATATGGAATGGAGTTCGAATATTTGTTCTGAGTCCCGGATGAGATCCCGGACATCACGAGGAGTTCCGGAATGGTCCGGAGAATAAGATTCATATATAGGAAGTCATATTCCAAGTTTGGAAATGATCCGGTGCATTTATGGCAGGTTCTAGAAGGTTCTAGAAAAGTCCGGAAGAAATCACCATGGAAAGTAGAGTCCCGGAGGGACTCCACCTTGCATGGCCAGCCAACCCTAAAGGGGAGGAGTCCAAGGTGGACTCCTCTAGGGTGGCCGGCCAACCCACCTCAAGGAAAGGTGGGAGTCCCACCTTGGGTAGGACTCCCTCCTTGAGTAGGTTTCCCACATATGGGAGGTTTTAGTGTTGGGGTCTTATTCGAAGACTTGGACTAGAACTCTTGGGGCTTCCACCTATATAATGAGGGGCATAGGAGAGGGGGCTGGCCACTTGAAGCCTCAGCCTTGGCCGCACCCCTTAGAGGGCCTGCGCCCAACCCCTCTCTCTCCCCAAACCCTAGCGGTCTCTCTCCTCCACCACATCCCGCACGCTTAAGCGAAGCTCCGCCGGATTTCTCCACCACCACCGACACCACGCCGTCGTGCTGTCGGATTCAAGAGGAGCTACTACTTCCGCTGCCCGCTGGAACGGGGAGGTGGACGTCGTCTTCATCAACAACCGAACGTGTGACCGAGTACGGAGGTTCTGCCCGTTCGTGGCGCCGGAAGCGATCGTGATCAAGATCTTCTACGCGCTTTTGCAAGCGGCAAGTGAACGTCTACCGCAGCAACAAGAGCCTCATCTTGTAGGCTTTGGAATCTCTTCAAGGGTGAGACTCGATACCCCCTCGTTGCTACCGTCTTCTAGATTGCATCTTGGCTTGGATTGCGTGTTCGCGGTAGGAAATTTTTTGTTTTCTATGCAACGTTATCCTACAGGTAATGACGTGGAACTCCTCCTCCGGTGCTAATCCGTGCACTCTTCTTGGCGTTGAACGGGTTTGACACCACTCCGATGCTTGCAATGGCGGTGCGCGGGCGTACTCGCGGAACTTCTTTGACTTCCTCATCATCCTCCTTGACTTCTTCCTTCAACTCGGGGTCCTGGATACCTTCCTCCGAAGGCTCCTTGTCCTTGTTGTTGGAGACCATGGTGCTCCTAGATTGAAAATAGATCCTGGCAGAAACAGCTCGAAATAAAACACGTCGAGAAAACGATATACGGACCTCCAGGGGTCCAGGGGATTATATAGCATGAATTTTTATGCCAAAAGGAAAGTACCAGGTCGAACCGGAGTCGGAAAGGTGCGACGAGGCGGCCAGCTCATAGGGCGGCACGGGCCAAGGCCTGGCCGCGCCGGCCTATGGGGGCACGCCCTCGTGCGTCTCCTCCACTCCGTTTCGATCTCGTAATTTTTCATATTCCAAAAACAGCAAAAACATTGTTCGGAAAGTAAATTGCGAACTTTTTATTACATGTACTGTTACCTATTCAAAGTCGAGTTCTGGCGGACTGTCAATTTGACCTTTGATGAAAGCCTCCGGTGTTTCCACTCGAATAACATCAACATCTACATTATAAGAATCACCTGAGATATAATGCTTGAGTCTTTGTCCATTCACCACTTGCGTGGCATTGCCTTGGAGAGAACTAATTTTAATTGCTCCTGAACGATACACCTCCTCAACAACATACGGTCCTTCCCATTTCGAGAGTAATTTCCCTGCAAAGAATCTGAGACGAGACCGATACAATAGGACTTTATCCCCAATATTAAACTCTCTTTTGATAATCCTTCTATCATGCCATTTCTTAACTTTCTCTTTAAAGAGTTTAGCATTTTCATAAGCTTCACTTCTCCATTCATCTAGAGAACTTAATTGCAGCAACCTCTTATTACCGGCTAGTTTAGGATCTTTATTTAGTTCTCTAACAGCCCAATAAGCCTTGTGCTCTAGTTCTAAAGGTAAATGACAAGCTTTTCCATAAACCATTTTATAAGGTGACATTCCCATGGGGTTTTTATAAGCAGTTCTATAAGCCCATAGTGCTTCCTTCAATTTACTAGCCCAATTCTTTCTAGTTTTATTAACGAGTCTTTTGCAAGATAGATTTAATTTCTCTATTTGATAGTTCTACTTGCCCACTAGTTTGAGGATGATAAGCGGAAGCAATTCTATGATTAATACCATATTTAGCAAGAGTTTTTCTAAAACCACCATGAATAAAATGAGAACCTCCATCTGTCATAATATATCTAGGCACTCCAAATCTAGGAAAAATAATGTCTAAAAGCATTCTTAAAGAGGTCTCACCATCAGCACTATTTGTAGGTATAGCTTCCACCCATTTAGTAACATAATCAACAGCAACAAGTATATGAGTGTTACCTTCTGAAGAGGGAAAAGGTCCCATGAAGTCAAAACCCCAACAATCAAATGGTTCAATAACAAGAGTATAATTCATAGGCATCTCATTGCGTCTGGAGATATTACCAACCCTTTGACATTCATCACAAGATAAAATAAACTTCCTTGCATCTTTGAAGAGAGTTGGCCAATAAAAACCTGATTGTAGAACCTTTGCGCGGTTCTATCTCCGGCGTGATGTCCTCCATAAGCACTACCATGACATTTACTCAATATCTCTTGTTGTTCATATTCGGGAACACACCTTCGCAGAATACCACCCACTCCTTCTTTATATAAGTGTGGGTCATCCCAAAAATAATGCCTCAAGTCATAAAAGAATTTCCTCCTTTGCTGAGCTGAAAAGGTTGGAGGCAAGTACTTGGAAACAATAAAGTTAGCATAATCAGCATACCAATGACTGTCTCGCGAGCTCACCTTTATTACAGCCAATTGTTCATTTGGAAAACTATCATTAACAGGAACAGGATCATAAGCAATATTTTCCAATCTAGATAAATTATCAGCAACAGGATTATCAACACCTTTCCTATCTACAATATGTAAATCAAATTCTTGCAAAAGAAGTACCCATCTAATAAGTCTCAGTTTAGCATCTTTCTTTGTCATAAGATATCTAATTGCAGCATGATCAGTATGAATTGTAACTTTTGAATCAACAATATAAGATCTAAATTTATCACAAGCAAACACTACAGCTAACAATTCTTTTTCAGTAGTAGCAAAATTTCTCTGAGCAGCATCAAGAGTTTTACTAGCATAATGAATAACATTCAGTTTTTTATCTACTCGCTGTCCAAGAACAGCGCCTACAGCAAAATCACTAGCATCGCACATAATTTCAAATGGTAAATTCCAATCAGGAGGTTCAACTATAGGAGCGGTTGTTAAGGCTTTCTTTAGAGTTTCAAAAGCTTCCTTACAATCATCATCAAAAACAAAAGGTACATCTTTTTGAAGAAGATTAGTAAGAGGCTTTGAAATCTTGGAAAAATCTTTAATAAATCTCCTATAAAACCCAGCATGACCAAGAAAACTACGAATACCTTTAACATCCCTAGGATAGGGCATCTTCTCAATTGCTTCAACTTTAGCTCTATCAACTTCAATACCTCTCTCGGAAATTTTATGTCCCAATACAATTCCTTCATTAACCATAAAGTGGCATTTCTCCCAATTAAGAACAAGGTTAGTTTCTTCACATCTCTGCAAAACTTTATCAAGGTTTCGCAGGCAACTATCAAAAGAATTTCCATAGACGGAAAAATAGTCCATGAATACCTCTACAATACTCTCACAAAAGCCATGAAAAATAGCAGACATGCATCTTTGAAAAGTAGCAGGAGCATTACATAAACCAAAAGGCATACGCCTATAAGCATAAGTTCCATAAGGACAAGTGAAAGTGGTTTTCTCTTGATCTTTAGTTTTAACGAGCAATTTGTGAAAACCCGAATAACCATCAAGAAAGCAAAAATGAGTATTTTTAGATAACCTTTCTAACATTTGATCAATAAAAGGCAAAGGGTAATGATCTTTCTTAGTAACCTTATTAACTTTTCGGTAATCAATGCACATTCTATACCCTACAACTACTCTTTGAGGGATGAGCTCATCATTATCATTAGGCACAACAGTCATTCCTCCTTTCTTAGGAACACAGTGCACATGACTAACCCATCTACTATCAGCAATAGGATATATAATACCAGCTTCAAGGAGTCTTAATACCTCATTTCTTACCACATCCTTCATCTTAGGAATTATACGACGCCGAGGTTCAACAACGAGCTTCGCATCATCTTCCATATTAATGGCGTGTTGGCAAATAGAGGGAGAAATCCCCTTCAAGTCATCAAGAGTGTAGCCAATAGCACCTCGGTGTTTCTTCAGTATTTCCAATAACCTTTCTTCTTCAAACTCTTAAAGCTTATAACTAATAATAACAGGATATATTTTCTTATCATCAATATGAGCATATTTAAGATTATCATGCAATGGTTTTAAATCAAAGACAGGATCTTCCTTTGGTGGTGGTGTTGTACCCAGATCTTCCACCGGTAAATCATGCTTAAGAATAGGTTGACGAAGGAAAATTTCATCAAGTTCATCTCTTTCTTCCCTAAAAACTTCACTCTCACTATTCTCCAAATGTTGCTGCAAAGGATTACTAGGAGCAAGAGCAATAGATGCACACTGTTCAACTTTAAAATCACTATTAGGCGAATCAATTTTATAAGGGGTTTTGGTAAATTTAGAGAAGTTAAACTCATAAGATTCCCCAGCAAATTTAGTCAAAATTTTCTCTTTCTTGCAATCTATAATAGCTCCACAAGTATTTAGAAAAGGTCTACCAAAAATGATAGGACAATATTTACTAGCAGCCAGAACCAAGTACCAAAAAGTCAGCAGGATATTTAATCTTACCACATAGAACTTCCACATCTCGAATAATACCAATTGGACGAGATAGTTTCTCTATTAGCCAGCCGAATAACCACATCAATATCTTCAAGTTCACAAGAACCAATTTCGTGCATAATCTCCGTGTAAAGCTCATAAGGAATAGCACTAATACTTGCACCAATATCACATAAACCATAATAACAATGATCACCAATTCTAACAGATAGCATAGGAACACTAGCTTTCCTAGACTTATTAGGATGCGAAACAATATTAGAGGCATCTTCACGTGAAAATGATATGACCATCCTCTACATTTTCAGTCACAAGATCTTTAATAATTGCAACAAGCAGGTTCAACTTTTATTTGTTCTTCAGTGTTCTATAGGTTTCTTTTCACTTTTATGAACCGCACTATTTATAACAGAGTACTCCTTCATTTTAGCAGTGGAAAGGAGTTTTTTCAATATAAGCTTCGGGAATAACATGATCAACAGTTTCAACTACAACACATTTATTTATAGATGAATCAATTTTATCTTTATACGGTTCATGATACTTATCAAAGTTCTTCTTAGGAAATTCATAATGAGAAGCAAAAGCCTTATAAAGATTTGCAAGCAACTTGAGAATCAAGACCATAAGTAGCACTCATATTAAGAAATTTATCAAGCATCCATAAAAGCTTCAATGCATTTATAATCATAATTTATACCCGATTCTCTATCCTTGTCGTTCTCCCATCCTTCAGTATTTTCTTGGATCCGATTAAGAAGGTCCCTTTTAAACTCTTCCTTATTGCGTGTAAATGATCCAGTAACAAGAAGTATCCAAGCAAGGTCTTGTCTTGAAAAGAAAGTCTTGCATAGAAATTATCAATAATAATATTACCATGAAGCTCATGAATGGGGCATTTGAGCATTAAAGACTTCAATCTCCCCCAAGCTTGGGCAATACTTTCTCCTTCATGAGGCCAAAAATTATATATGCGATTCCGATATTTGTGAATCTCACTTGGAGGATAGAACTTAGAATAAAACCGGGGCACAATATCATTCCATTCAAGAGAATCCCCATTATCCAAGTAATTTATACCAATGCGCCGCTTTACCGCATAGCGATACAGAGAATATTTTCTTCCTCACTTCATCCATAGCAATACCTGCACACTTGAATAAACCACATAATTCATGTAAGAACAGTAAATGATCTCCAGGGTGGACAGTTCCATCCCTTGTATAACGGTTATCCACTACACGTTCAATAATTTTCATAGGTATTTTGTATGGTATTTCTTCCTTACCTGGCGCCTCATCCACTACCTTTGCAGTAGTAGTAGATTTCCCAAATAAACACTCAAGAGAAGATCTCTCCATAATGAATTATAGCAGCAGAGCAGAAATAAAATCAGCACAAACAGTAGAAATTCCCCTTACCAACTCCACTTACCAATAGCGCTTCACTCCCGGCAACGGCGCCGTGAAAATAGTCTTGATGACCCACAAGTATAGGGGTGTATCGCAAGTATCTTCGATAAGTAAGAATGTCGATCCCAACGAGGAGCGTAAGGTGTTGACAAGCAGTTTTGATGAAGGATTCACCGTAAATGCTCACAGTACAAGTATTCGTGACGTTTTGATGTAACGGATGAATAAAGTACGAGTAAGTAAAGTGCGAGAGTAATAATTGCAGCGAGTGGCCCAATCCTTTTTAGCACAAAGGACAAGCCGGTTTGTTTACTTATAATAACCAAACGTTCTCGAGGACACACGGGATTTTAGTCTAGTGCTTTCGCTACATACGGCTAATTAATCTTCATTGTTTTGATAAGTGTTGTGTGGGTGAACCTATGCTAATGTACCGCCCTTCCTAGGACTAATACATACTTGTGATTATACCCCTTGCAAGCATCCGCAACTACAAGAAAGTAATTAAGATAAATCTAACCACGACCTTAAACTCGAGATCCCGCTATCCCTCCCGCATCGATATACCAACGGGGGCTCGGGTTTCGTCACTCCGAGCAACCCCGCAATTGGCAAACGAGTACAAGATGCATTCCCCTAGGCCCATAAAGGTGATGTGTCGTGTAGTCGACGTTCACACGACACCACTAGAAGAATAACACCACAACTTAAATATCATAACATTGAATATTACTCAACCATACTTCACTACTAACATTTAGACTTCACCCATGTCCTCAAGAACTAAACGAACTACTCACGAGACATCATATGGAACATGATCAGAGGTGATATGATGATGAATAATAATCTGAACATAAACCTTGGTTCAACGGTTTCACTCAATAGCATCAATAACAAGTAGAAATCAACACCGGGAGAGTTTCCCCTATCAAACAATCAAGATCAAACCCAAATTGTTACAGCGGTAACGGTGTGCAGCGGTGGAGACGGCGGTGATGATGATGAAGATGATGGTGATGGTGATGGAGATGATGTCCAGCTCGATGACGGTGACGATGGCGTCGATTTCCCCCTCCGGGAGGGAATTTCCCCGGCAGATCTCAACCTCGCCGGAGAGCTCTTTTCTCTCCGGTGTTCTCCGCCCCGCGAGGCGGCTGTGGCTCTTCGCGACGTACCCCCGGAGCTTAGGTTTTCGGGACGAAGGCGTACGCGAAGAAAAGGAGGCGAGAGGGGGCTGTGGGCCCCCTCCTCACAGGGCGGCGCGGCCAGGGCAGGGCCCGCGCCGGCCTGTGAGGGGGGACCATGGCGGCCCTCGTCGGCTCCCCCTTCTGGCTCCCTTCGTCATCTGGAAAAATAGGATTTTTCATATAATTTTCGTCAAGTGTTGATCTTCCGAAATATTGCATTCTGACGGTGATTTTTTCAGCAGAATCCTGGCTCCGGTGCGCGATCCCCAAATAATCAGAAAACATGCAAAATAGATGAAATAACATAAGTATCATCTCCAAATATGAAATATATCAATGAATAACAGCAAATTATGATATAACATAGTGATGCAAAATGGACGTATCAAGCACGTATGACTATATATGGAAAACATGCCTACATGATTAATAATCTTGATGTTCTGTCTTAATGCTATTTCAATCCTATCAATTGCCCAAATGTAATTTGTTCACCCAACACTTGTTATTGGAGAGTTACCACTAGTGTAGATAGCTGGGAATCCCGGTCCATCTCTCATCATCATATACTCGTTTCTATATGACATTGGAAGTAGTATCAACTATTTTCTGGTGCCATTGCTCTCATATTATCGCTACCGCCGTTGTGTTACCGTTACTACTGCTTCGATATTATCGTCGCTTTCACATCACCCCCGTTACTAGTGCTTTTCCAGTGCAGCTGAATTGACAACTCAGCTTGTTAAGGCTTATAAGTATTCTTTACCTCCCCTTGTGTCGAATCAATAAATTTGGGTTTTACTTCCCTCGAAGACTGTTGCGATCCCCTATACTTGTGGGTTATCACTCGCGCAGATTGAACAGCTGGAACAATTCACTCATATGAACTGTTACATAGTAATGTTTGAAGTGATGCTCATGTCTAACTTCCGCATAAATATATTCTTTGCTGGCGTTAGTTTTTATGTAACCCTTGTACCAACGTAGCAGATTTTTCATTTGTGCAGGTAGATCCTCTTCCCGCGCAGGCTCGACGAGAGGCCCATTCGGCACATATGTAATTACTGGTTCACTCATTGGCGCCTCCTCAAGGCCTAACACTGCACAAAGAGTCATACCGATCTGGGTCGCTTGTTCTCTGGCACCCGTTACAGTCATTCCCTGTGCTGCCGCAGCTGCTATGATAGCAGGGTCCATTAGTTCAGCATCCGGACCGGCGGCTTTCACTATGAGCGGGGTGATCGATTGTTTACTTTGTTTCCCGAGCTGGGCAACTTGTTTCCCCCCTTTTTACTTTCTTCTTTATCGGCCTCCTCCAAGGCTTTCTTCTCCTCCTTCTCCTTCAATATGAGTGCTTGCCTACGAAGTTCACGTCCATAGTCGTCAGGCATATTCTTCTCGGCTTGGGACGGTGTGCTCAAAAATGACTTAGGCCACTTCTTTTCCTTCTCAGAAAATACTGGCTTGGGCTTGGGCTCTCTTTTCGCCTTGCATTCCGCCTTCCATTTCTCATGGTGAGCAGTCGCGGCCGCGTCGACTTCCTCGGCACTACGTTCCCAAGGCCTTGTGGGGAGAGGCTTCAGTGATGGCTCCGGTACCTTTGTGGTCTTAGGTACATAAGGGTCCGAGTTAATAGTCCAGGACTGCTTCTGCTACTTCTTCGGAGGTGGATTGGGGGCCGGCGTACCCGCCGGAGGCGGACTGGGGGGCAACGTCTGCTTACCCGCCGGAGGTGGATTGGAGGGCGGCGTCGGCTGACGCGAAGGAGGTGTAGGTGAACCACCACCACCACCACCGGAGGGGGGTGGAATTGTTGGCCTTGGCGCCTCGCCTGAAAACTTGATAAACTTCTTTTTCCATAAAATGAACTGGCGCTTGACATCTCCAAGTCTTCTCTCCCCTTCGAGTGTAGCATAGTCAATCTCCAGGTCCTCAAACCCTTGGACTATGTCCTCCACCGTGACACGAGCATAGCCATCTTGAATGGGGTTCTTGTGGTGGAGTGCTCCAGGTAGACATGGTAAAGCACTGCCGATGGCTACCTTCGTGGAAATGTTCCCCACTGGATAATGCAGATGACATTCTTTCATCTCCTTTACATCGTCCACGGGGTAGCGAGGAGGCTCCGGTGCAGTAATTTCGATCGTTGGTGCATTAGCACCAGCCGGCTCCAGCAAGGGTGCATTAGCACCAGCCGACGGGGCCTCCGTGGAAGCCACGCTGCTGGCTTCCGACATCCGCTGGATGATCTTCATGCGTCCCAGCTGCCGATCTTTCTTGTACTAGTACATTCATGGTTTTCTTCATCTCATCGAATTCCGATGCCAACCGCGTCACAACATTTGCATCCCGATCCGCCTTTCTCTTACGGCTTCTGTAACTGTAGGGTTCATTTTCCTGGGAAAACCCTAGTTTCCACGGAATGTTGCCCATGCCTCGTACACGTCTTCCGTGTTCAGGATTCCCGAGGGCTTTTGTCAGCGCGGCATTCTCTCTGTTGAACTTGATATTCCCCTCTTGAGCATCCCTCATTGCGTCAATAAGGGCTTGGGTGGGTTTAAACGTTGTGTCTCGGTGAACACACTCCTCTGTCACCGGGTCTAGCGTTCCCCCATGCCCGTACCACCAGATTTTGGCCCTTGGGTCCCATCCCTCTGTACCTAGAGGGATTCCTCGCGTCGTCAGGTCATCCTCCATCTTCTGCCACTTAGGCTCCGAAAGGCGGTATCCTCCTGGCCCCATAATATGATTGTGCACTTTCTTAGCCGCATTTGCCTTATTTTTTTCCGATACGGCCTTGAATTGATCTGATTTCTTTTGCCTCACAAATTCGGGCCAATCATTTTTCAGCAACTCATACCTGTCCGGTGAAATCCGGAGTCTTCCCCTTCTCGACATATTGAGCCGCTAAATTTTTCTTGTAGGTCCGGAATGCTGTGGCCATCTTCTGAAGAGCGAATTCTTTGACCAGCCTCCTCCTCTGACGTCCCTCCGGATTGTCGTTACCGAATTCATCTTTTTTGTTGTATTCCGGAGGTAGAACGAAATGCTCCATAAGCTTTCTCCAGCATTCCTTTTTCGTTCTCTTGCTGACGAAACTGGAACCAACACGTACCTTCACTGGCTCATGCCATTCCTGGACGGTGATCGGGACGCTGTCTCTAAGAACGACTCCGCATTGGTTGATGAACTTTGTGTACACCGCTTCGGGCTCCAGCGGCTTGCCGGTTGGACTGATAACATCGATGTTATATGTTACTCCTTGTTTCAGCGTCTTGGTTTTGCCACGCTTTGTCTTCACCGATTTTTTCGATGATCCAGCGGCCGAGGGCTAAAATAAGAAAGAGAGTCGAGTTAATACACATATTTATTCAAATCGGTAAATTTGTATCACCAGAGGCTCAATGTATATATATACCTCGCCGGAGGTGGTTGCTAATTGCTTATCAACATCGTCGGAGGTGTTTGTCGATGGTTCACCTCCATCGACAGAGCCTGTTCCTTCGTCATCACCTTGTTGACGACCTTCACCGTCGCCGTCAAGGTTCAGATAAGAAGACTGATGTCTACGGGTGCTTCTATTCTTGTAGACAGTGTTGGGCCTCCAAGAGCAGAGGTTTGTAGAACAGCAGCAAGTTTCCCTTAAGTGGATCACCCAAGGTTTATCGATCTCAGGGAGGAAGAGGTCAAAGATATCCCTCTCAAGCAACCCCGCAACCACAAAGCAAGAAGTCTCTTGTGTCCCCAACACACCTAATAGGTGCACTAGTTCGGCGAAGAGATAGTGAAATACAGGTGGTATGAATATATATGAGCAGTAGTAACGACGCCTTGAAAAGTGCTTGCTGGGCGTGTGGTTGATGGTGGTAATATTGCAGACAATACGGATGCGATGAGAACAAGTAAACAAGCAGCGGTAGCAGTATTTAGGAACAAGGCCTAGGGATCATACTTTCACTAGTGGACACTCTCAACTCTGATCACATAACAGAATAAATAGATAAATGCTAGACTCTACACTCTCTTGTTGGATGATGAACACCACTAATTGTGTAGGATTACACGAACCCTCAATGCCGGAGTTAACAAGCTCCACAATATTCGATGTTCATGTTTAAATAACCTTAGAGTGCATGACAGATCAACATAACCAAACCAAGTACTAACATAGCATGCACACTCGTCACCTTCACACTACGAAAGGAGGCATAGATCACATCAATACTATCATAGCAATAGTTAACTTCATAATCTACAAGAGATCACAATCATAGCCTACACCAAGTACTACACGATGCACACACTCGTCACCATTACACCGTGCAGGAGGAATAAACTACTTTAATAACATCACTAGAGTAGCACACAGATAAATGGTGATACAAAACACATTGCAATCATAAAGAGATATAAATAAGCACTTCACTATGCCATTCATAACAGTGAATAAGTATTCTGTGAAATATAGCCTAAGAGACCCACACGGTGCACACACTGTCACCTTTACACACATGGGACAAGGAGTCTCCGGAGATCAAATAAGTAAAATCCACTTGACTAGCACAATGACATCTAGATTACAAGCATCATCATATGAATCTCAATCATGTAAGGCAGCTCATGAGATTATTGTATTGAAGTACATAGGAGAGAGATTAACCACATAGCTACCGGTACAGCCCCGAGCCTCGATGGAGAACTACTCCTCCTCATGGGAGACAACAGCGTTGATGAAGATGGCGGTGGTGTCGATGGAGGAGCCTTCCGGGGCACTTCCCGTCCCGGCGGCGTGCCGGAACGTAGACTCCTGTCCCCCGGATCTTGGCTTCACGATGGCGGCGGCTCCGGAAGGTTTCTCGTACCGTGGCTTTTTCGTCTCGAGGTTTTAGGTCGTGGACCTTTTTATAGGCGAAGAGGCGGAGCCTGAGAGGCGACGAGGCGGTGACACACTAGGGGGCGCCCCCTAGGCCGCGCCGCCCTGTCATCCGGGGGCCCAGTGGCCCCCCTCCGGCGACTCTCGGTGTTCCGTAAGCTTCGTGGAAAAATAGGATGCTCGGGCCTTGATTTCGTCCGATTCCGAGAATATTTCCTTACTAGGATTTCGGAACCAAAAACAGCAGAAAACAGGAACCGGCCCTTCGGCATCTCGTCAATAGGTTAGTTCCGGAAAACGCATAAATATGACATAAAGTATGCATAAAACATGTAGATATCATCAATAATGTGGCATGGAACATAAGAAATTATCGATACGTCGGAGACGTATCGGCATCCCCAAGCTTAGTTCTCGCTCGTCCCGAGCAGGTAAACGATAACACAGATAATTTCTAGAGTGACATGCCATCATAACCTTGATCATACTATTCTAAACATATGTAATGAATGCAGCGATCAAAACAATGGTAATGACATGAGTAAACAAATGAATCATAAAGCAAAGACTTTTCATGAATAGCACTTAAAGACAAGCATCAATAAGTCTTGCATAAGAGTTAACTCATAAAGCAATAAATCAAAGTAAAGGTATTGAAGCAACACAAAGGAAGATTAAGTTTCAGCGGTTGCTTTCAACTTGTAACATGTATATCTCATGGATAATTGTCAACATAGAGTAATATAACAAGTGCAATATGCAAGTATGTAGGAATCAATGCACAGTTCACACAAGTGTTTGCTTCTTGAGGTTTAGAGAAATAGGTGAACTGACTCAACATTAAAAGTAAAAGAAAGGTCCTTCGCAGAGGAAAGCATCGATTGCTATATTTGTGCTAGAGCTTTTATTTTGAAAACAAGAAACAATTTTGTCAACGGTAGTAATAAAGCATATGTATCATGTAAATTATATCTTACAAGTTGCGAGCCTCATGCATAGTATACTAATAGTGCCCGCACCTTGTCCTAATTAGCTTGGACTACCGGGATCATCGCAATACACATGTTTTAACCAAGTGTCACAAAGGGGTACCTCTATGCCGCCTCGTACAAAGGTCTAAGGAGAAAGCTCGCATTTTGGATTTCTCGCTTTTGATTATTCTCAACTTAGACATCCATACCGGGACAACATAGACAACAGATAATGGACTCCTCTTTAATGCATAAGCATGTAGCAACAATTAGTGTTCTCATATGAGATTGAGGATATATGTCCAACACTGAAACTTCCACCATGATTCATGGCTTTAGTTAGCGGCCCAATGTTCTTCTCTAACAATATGCATGCTCTAACCATTAAAGTGGTAGATCTCCCTTACTTCAGACAAGACGGACATGCATAGCAACTCACATGATATTCAACAAAGAGTAGTTGATGGCGTCCCCAGGAACATGGTTATCGCACAAGAAGCAACTTAATAAGAGATAAAGTGCATAAGTACATATTCAATACCACAATAGTTTTTAAGCTATTTGTCCCATGAGCTATATATTGCAAAGGTAAAGAATGGAAATTTTAAAGGTAGCACTCAAGCAATTTACTTTGGAATGGCGGAGAAATACCATGTAGTAGGTAGGTATGGTGGACACAAATGGCATAGTGGTTGGCTCAAGGATTTGGATGCATGAGAAGTATTCCCTCTCGATACAAGGTTTAGGCTAGCAAGGTTATTTGAAACAAACACAAGGATGAACCGGTGCAGCAAAACTCACATAAAAGACATATTGTAAACATTATAAGACTCTACACCGTCTTCCTTGTTGTTCAAAACTCAATACTAGAAATTATCTAGACTTTAGAGAGACCAAATATGCGAACCAAATTTTAGCAAGCTCTATGTATTTCTTCATTAATGGGTGCAAAGTATATGATGCAAGAGCTTAAACATGAGCACAACAATTGCTAAGTATCACATTATCCAAGACATTTTACCAATTACTACATGTAGCATTTCCCGTTTCCAACCATATAACAATTAACGAAGCAGTTTCAACCTTCGCCATGAACATTAAAAGCTAAGAACACATGTGTTCATATGCAACAGCGGAGCGTGTCTCTCTCCCACACAAGCATGTATTTATTCAGAGAATGAAAATAACAAAACTAAAATAAAAGCACACAGACGCTCCAAGTAAAGTACATAAGATGTGATGGAATAAAAAAATAGTTTCAGGGGAGGAACCTGATAATGTTGTCGATGAAGAAGGGGATGCCTTGGGCATCCCCAAGCTTAGACGCTTGAGTCTTCTTAAAATATGCAGGGGTGAACCACGGGGGCATCCCCAAGCTTAGACTCTTCACTCTTCTTGATCATAGTATATCATCCTCCTCTCTTGACCCTTGAAAACTTCCTCCACACCAAACTCGAAACAAACTCATTACAGGGTTAGTGCATAATCAAAAACTCACATGTTCAGAGGTGACACAATCATTCTTAACACTTCTGGACATTGCCCAAAGCTACTGGACATTAATGGAACAAAGAAATTCATCCATCATAGCAAAAGAGGCAATGCGAAATAAAAGGCAGAATCTGTCAAAACAGTAACAGTCCGTAAAGACGAATTTTATTGAGGCACCAGACTTGCTCAGATGAAAATGCTCAAATTGAATGAAAGTTGCGTACATATCTGAGGATCACTCACGTAAATTGGCATAATTTTCTGAGTTGCCTACAGAGAATTAGGTCCAGATTCGTGACAGCAAAGAAATCTGTTTCTGCGCAGTAATCCAAATCTAGTATGAACCTTACTATTAACGACTTTACTTGGCACAACTAGGCACAAAATTAAGATAAGGAGAGGTTGCTACAGTAGTAACAACTTCCAAGACACAAATATAAAATAGAGGTACTGTAGCAAAATAAACACATGGGTTATCTCCCAAGAAGTTCTTTCTTTATAGCCATTAAGATGGGCTCAGCAGTTTTAATGATGCACTCGCAAGAAATAGTATTTGAAGCAAAAGAGAGCATCAAGAGGCAAATTCAAAACACATTTAAGTCTAACATGCTTCCTATGAAAATGAATCTTGTAAATTGTAGCGGTCCAGGTAAATACCCTATTAAATTTTGGTTGTTCTTTTTCTTTTGTGCATCATCGTGACATCATGCATCATATCATCCACAAGATTTTATCAAATAAAAATTATTTTGAATAAAAACTATTTTGAGTTTCCCCTCTCATATGGTTTATAAAATAAACCTGCTCTATGTCGAGTTCATTTAGCAAAACCCCAAACCAGATATTTTCAAAATTTTCGAATGGTCTTGTTGCATTAATAAAGCCCTTCAAAATTATGCTTGGATCCTTTCTTCCGTTTCTTCCACTATTCTTCTTGATCTATCTAAAGTCTATTCATTTTGCTTTAACGCCAATTCCTGGAAACATCAAAGGGCCGTGGCTGCCTTCCTAGTCCAACTTCCTATTCTTTCAGCCCAGGACCCAGAAAACCTCCACGACAGCTTGTGCTGTCGCTTTCTTTTTGGTACGGCAGCGCATCGGAGACAACCACCTCGACACCTGATCGATGGGACGGCTATGAGCAGCGCCCTTCCTCCTTAAAGCCATTCCCTGCAACCCTAGCCACTCTCTCCCCTTCCCTCGCGCCGCCTCTCTCTGGTTCCTCTTCCTTTTTCTTTCTCTTTTCTGTGAGAAACGAAGCACACAAACCACCACCGCTGCATCGACATGGCGCCGTCGTTCCAAGCCGCCTCTCACCAAGCCGAAGCCACACGAAGATGCGGCTCGTCATCCTCGCCATCCCCCTCCAAGGAATCTGTCCGTGGCTCTCTTAATCGACGGCGAGATCGCCGTTTCCATCTCCGACGCCGGCGGGAAATTCGTCGATTCTGGCCGCTCCGGTGAACCTCCGGTGCCACCGACCCCCTGTGATGTTCCTGGTGAGCTGTAGTTCCTCCACAACCTATCCTATGTCCGGTTCCCCTTCTCTCTCAAGCTGCCCACGATGATAGCATCGTTCCTCCGCAGCACATCGCCGCGGCGCCCCTCCGGCGAGGCGCAGGATGGTGTGCTGCTGTCATCTGCTTCACCACGACGGCGCGGTCATCTCTGCACCGCCACGCGCCTCCAGGAGCTCCCTTCCTCGCCCAGTACCTCGCCGCCTGGTTCCGTGCCGACATCTGCGCACGCCGTTCGTTTTGTCTTCAGTCTCGACAGGTGCAGTTCGTCAGTTAACTGTTGATTCTCCAGTTTCAGTTATCTCATCCGCGTCCTTGTGCATCACCATGTTTGGCTCGTATGCCCCAGCAGAGATGGTTCGGAAAATGTTTCGTACCTGTGCATGTTGAGGCTCTGCTGCTTTGCGCCATGTTGCCGATGCTGTTTTCGTTTCCGGGCAGTACATGCCTCGGTCGATCCACAAGTGTAGAATCTAATCCAGCTAGCTGCCTTGCTTAGCTTAACCCGTATGCAATCCATCCATCCACCTGCTAGCCTGCTTGTTTGGCTAGGTACCACATGAACCGATCAATCTCAGCATGTGTGTTTGCTGTTTTGGCTAGCTAACTATGCATGGCATCCTTCACTAGCTACAGCACCTTGTCTCCATGTCTAGCTAGTTCACGGCATCAATTGATCCAGCTGCCTGCCTGTGTGCTTAGCTGCTTGCTATCCATCCTACGCCGGCCTGTCTCTGTTTCTTGTTTCAGTTTCATCAGTAAAAGGGGACGTCCTCCATCTCTGTTTCAGAAAAATAGTCACGGCTCTGGTTGTCTTAATTTGTTTTCAGCAAGCAGCTATCTAATCAACAGCAGCACTCTAGTCTTGTGGCTTGCCCATTGCTTCTCCAAACAGTATATCCCAGGATCAAATCCACAATCGTCCGACTAACATCTCCGTGTTAGCTTCTTGTTTCCAGATATTTGTCAGGTCCGGCCCTTTTGCATCTCTGTCGTCTTCTACAGCCTACTTAATTCCTATATGCAATCTGTTCTATTCTATAACTTATAATCCATAGATCTATTTGAAAAGTGCTTTATGTAAAATTTAATTATAAAAATGTGTGGAATAATAATATGTCATCTATGCTTGCTGTCGCAATATGCATCATATAGTTTCGTGATAGTTTGCATTATCACCTAATAGATAACATATGGAATATGTGGGATATTATATAAATGTTGTCCCGGTTCCATTTAATTTTGTGTAGCTCACCTTTACCATGATATGCCATGCTAACAACCACTTAACTTTGCCGGTAAATATGCAATTCCAACCTAACTTGTTTGTTCGGGGTTCCGACTCCGATTAATATGGATAAGTTGCATTGCACCATATTTGCCATGTCATGCATATCATCTTGATCATGCTGGATCTTCTTCATCCGTAGTAGTAAGTTTGCATCCGTTGTTTGTCCAGCGTCTGCTTCTTCCCGGATAGGATCGCGAAGTGGTGTGGTGAGATACGACAAGTTCTCCGTATGTCCCTCGGCAAGCTTTAACAGGCAAGCTTTTCCCCTATACTCCTGCCCCTGCAGAAGTCGCTCACCTATTTTATTTTGCCTTCTCCCTCATGCTATCCTTAAGTTGCGTTCTTGTCCAGTGTCCTTTCCACTTGTTACCTCAAGCAGCCCATATTGCCACCACCACCTCCTACAACTGTTGTTTGGTTATCGGGTCTGCCTTGCGAGTCGTAGTGCATGCTAGTGTTGTTTATATCTCGTTACTGTTACCGCTATCTTATCGGGTTATCAGTTGGGGAACATGACACATGGTTTATGGTTATATCTGTTGGAAGTATCATGGTTACTTGTTAATAATTGTTAGCGGAGATATCGGTGGGTCGGCTTGCTCGTTTTATGGCGGCTCACTTGTGTTTCTTTAAAGCTTAGGACCCGAGTTCTCGTTATCTCGTTCCGAGACCGAGCGCTCTAACCACACGTGGGTATGCTTCAGGTCCCCCTTGACCACTGCCGAATCTACAGCTTTGTCCAGTGGCCACAACTAGTTTGCAATGTTTTACCATTTGTTGTTTGCGTGCATGCCAGCTTGTTACTTATTTACTTTGGGAAGCCCCTGGGTGCCTTGTATCCCTTGTTTCTGGTATGCACGTATAGGTCGTGGAGCCTCTGCGAAGTGGTTTATCGCCCGGTGTGTGTTTAAACCACCTAGCACGTTGACACACATAGCTAAGTCCGCTTCGGAGATACGGCCGGACTTCGATACGGGTTCAACTTGGTTAGGTGGCTTCCTGGACATTGTTGTCGTGAAGGAGAGTGCGAGTCGTGATATCCACCTGTCGCAAGTGGGTTGATCGTGCGTGTGGGCACATTTGGGCACCCCTGCAGGGTTACATCTTATCGATAAGCCGTGTCCGCGGTTATGGACGACTTGGAGCTGTATGACTCGACCATAGACAACTTACACCTGCTGTTTCAATCATAATAACTTGCGTAGTAAGTTAGCACCACTCTAATAATAAATAGTTAAAACTTGACAACCGTGTGAGTGCCTTTGTAAGTACTTCCTTGCGAGGGGGGAACGCATCGGCTGTGTTATGTTTGAAGAGTATAGAACTGTTAGTTATGCGCTCTCTCACCTTCTCTGATAGACGACTGTTGTAGAGTGTCTCTATAGGTTTTTAGTGCTTGCGCGCTGCCGCTTAACCCCACCATATTGCCTATGACGTTCCTCTTGCGTCCTCTAAGTCCCCTGCGTGCCTCAAGTACAAAGGATGACTGGTTGACGAACGCTTATACGTCTTGAATTCTTGTTAAGTACGAACCCGTACTTATTGCTGCTTCTACGGGACATAACCGGGCAGGTATGAAGATATGTTCGATGAAGACGACGCTAGCAAGGTTACCCTTCCGGCTTGGCCTGGCGGGGTTATGGACGCCATCGGTTATCTTCGGGACTCTTAGTCCAAATTTGTATCTTGTCCGTACTCGGATGTATTTGATCTTCGTATGATTTGGATCTTTGTATGTATCTATTTGTATCTTGACTCGTTGAAGTCGTTGTTGTAATATACTTGTCTCTTGTGGGCTCTATTGTAACCATGTTGTAATGTTACCGCTCGTGATTGATTCCACCCGCATCGCGTGCATGCTTCGGCGTGTACGAGGCGCTTGGTGGTGCGTCTCCTAAAATCGATATCGTGCGGATTTTGGCGGAACGCTTGGATCCGCATGGTACCGGTTTTGGGGCGTCACAAGTTGGTATCAGAGCATCAGGTTGACGATACTCCACTAGTCCAGCATTTAGGATAAT
This sequence comes from Lolium rigidum, assembly GCF_022539505.1. Taxonomy (NCBI): domain Eukaryota; kingdom Viridiplantae; phylum Streptophyta; class Magnoliopsida; order Poales; family Poaceae; genus Lolium; species Lolium rigidum. Next base: position 272,895,731 of record NC_061514.1, read on the forward strand.
CTTGCCAACGGTCGTTAAGTTTAGAGAGTCCAACCTATTTTCTAAAACTCGTTGGATAGTTCTGATTAGCTCTGATTTTTCTCCTTATCTATATTCTTTCTCCTCTTACCTATGCGAGTTTTGAGCCTTCTCTCTTATCCGAGTTTCTCTGAGTCTTAGGTATTGACGTGGGTTGGACGATCTTTGCCCCTCACCTATTAGGTCCGATCTTCGGAGGTCTCGACGAAAGCGCATCATCAACAGCGGAACAACGATTTCTTGTTAGTGATGTCGCCGATCTATGTGCAGCAAGAACTCTTGTTAGTGGTGTCGAGAAGATCAACACTGCGCCTGAAGATCCGATAGTTCACCTCTCTTCCCCCGTACCTGGACGTGGAATCTCGGGGCGAGATTCCTTGTTAGTGGTGTCGATTGTAGCGGTCCAGGTAAATACCCTATTAGATTTTGGTTGTTCTTTTTCTTTTGTGCATCATCGTGACATCATGCATCATATCATCCACAAGATTTTATCAAATAAAAATTATTTTGAATAAAAACTATTTTGAGTTTCCCCTCTTATATGGTTTATAAAATAAACCTGCTCTATGTCAGTTCATTTAGCAAAACCCCAAACCAGATATTTTCAAAATTTTCGAATGGTCTTGTTGCATTAATAAAGCCCTTCAAAATTATGCTTGGATCCTTTCTTCCGTTTCTTCCACTATTCTTCTTGATCTATCTAAAGTCTATTCATTTTGCTTTAACGCCAATTCCTGGAAACATCAAAGGGCCGTGGCTGCCTTCCTAGTCCAACTTCCTATTCTTTCAGCCCAGGACCCAGAAAACCTCCACGACAGCTTGTGCTGTCGCTTTCTTTTTGGTACGGCAGCGCATCGGAGACAACCACCTCGACACCTGATCGATGGGACGGCTATGAGCAGCGCCCTTCCTCCTTAAAGCCATTCCCTGCAACCCTAGCCACCCTCTCCCCTTCCCTCGCGCCGCCTCTCTCTGGTTCCTCTTCCTTTTTCTTTCTCTTTTCTGTGAGAAACGAAGCACACAAACCACCACCGCTGCATCGACATGGCGCCGTCGTTCCAAGCCGCCTCTCACCAAGCCGAAGCCACACGAAGATGCGGCTCGTCATCCTCGCCATCCCCCTCCAAGGAATCTGTCCGTGGCTCTCTTAATCGACGGCGAGATCGCCGTTTCCATCTCCGACGCCGGCGGGAAATTCGTCGATTCTGGCCGCTCCGGTGAACCTCCGGTGCCACCGACCCCCTGTGATGTTCCTGGTGAGCTGTAGTTCCTCCACAACCTATCCTATGTCCGGTTCCCCTTCTCTCTCAAGCTGCCCACGATGATAGCATCGTTCCTCCGCAGCACATCGCCGCGGCGCCCCTCCGGCGAGGCGCAGGATGGTGTGCTGCTGTCATCTGCTTCACCACGACGGCGCGGTCATCTCTGCACCGCCACGCGCCTCCAGGAGCTCCCTTCCTCGCCCAGTACCTCGCCGCCTGGTTCCGTCCCGACATCTGCGCACGCCGTTCGTTTTGTCTTCAGTCTCGACAGGTGCAGTTCGTCAGTTAACTGTTGATTCTCCAGTTTCAGTTATCTCATCCGCGTCCTTGTGCATCACCATGTTTGGCTCGTATGCCCCAGCAGAGATGGTTCGGAAAATGTTTCGTACCTGTGCATGTTGAGGCTCTGCTGCTTTGCGCCATGTTGCCGATGCTGTTTTCGTTTCCGGGCAGTACATGCCTCGGTCGATCCACAAGTGTAGAATCTAATCCAGCTAGCTGCCTTGCTTAGCTTCACCCGTATGCAATCCATCCATCCACCTGCTAGCCTGCTTGTTTGGCTAGGTACCACATGAACCGATCAATCTCAGCATGTGTGTTTGCTGTTTTGGCTAGCTAACTATGCATGGCATCCTTCACTAGCTACAGCACCTTGTCTCCATGTCTAGCTAGTTAACGGCATCAATTGATCCAGCTGCCTGCCTGTGTGCTTAGCTGCTTGCTATCCATCCTACGCCGGCCTGTCTCTGTTTCTTGTTTCAGTTTCATCAGTAAAAGGGGACGTCCTCCATCTCTGTTTCAGAAAAATAGTCACGGCTCTGGTTGTCTTAATTTGTTTTCAGCAAGCAGCTATCTAATCAACAGCAGCACTCTAGTCTTGTGGCTTGCCCATTGCTTCTCCAAACAGTATATCCCAGGATCAAATCCACAATCGTCCGACTAACATCTCTGTGTTAGCTTCTTGTTTCCAGATATTTGTCAGGTCCGGCCCTTTTGCATCTCTGTCGTCTTCTACAGCCTACTTAATTCCTATATGCAATCTGTTCTATTCTATAACTTATAATCCATAGATCTATTTGAAAAGTGCTTTATGTAAAATTTAATTATAAAAATGTGTGGAATAATAATATGTCATCTATGCTTGCTGTCGCAATATGCATCATATAGTTTCGTGATAGTTTGCATTATCACCTAATAGATAACATATGGAATATGTGGGATATTATATAAATGTTGTCCCGGTTCCATTTAATTTTGTGTAGCTCACCTTTACCATGATATGCCATGCTAACAACCACTTAACTTTGCCGGTAAATATGCAATTCCAACCTAACTTGTTTGTTCGGGGTTCCGACTCCGATTAATATGGATAAGTTGCATTGCACCATATTTGCCATGTCATGCATATCATCTTGATCATGCTCGGATCTTCTTCATCCGTAGTAGTAAGTTTGCATCCGTTGTTTGTCCAGCGTACTGCTTCTTCCTGGATAGGATCGCGAAGTGGTGTGGTGAGATACGACAAGTTCTCCGTATGTCCCTCGGCAAGCTTTAACGAGCAAGCTTTTCCCTATACTCCTCGCCTCTGCGAAGTCGCTCACCTATTTTATTTTGCCTTCTCCCTCATGCTATCCTTAAGTTGCGTTCTTGTCCAGGTGTCCTTTCCACTTGTTACCTCAAGCAGCCCATATTGCCACCACCACCTCCTACAACCGTTGTTTGGTTATCGGGTCCGCCTTGCGAGTCGTAGTGCATGCTAGTGTTGTTTATATCTCGTTACTGTTACCGCTATCTTATCGGGTTATCAGTTGGGGAACATGACACATGGTTTATGGTTATATCTGTTGGAAGTATCATGGTTACTTGTTAATAATTGTTAGCGGAGATATCGGTGGGTCAGTTGCTCGTTTTATGGCGGCTCACTTGTGTTTCTTTAAAGCTTAGGACCCGAGTTCTCGTTATCCGTTCCGAGACCGAGCGCTCTAACCACACGTGGGTATGCTTCGGGTCTCCCCTTGACCACTGCCGAATCTACAGCTTTGTCCCGTGGCCACAACTAGTTTGCAATGTTTTACCATTTGTTGTTTGCGTGCATGCCGACTTGTTACTTATTTACTTTGGGAAGCCCCCGGGTGCCTTGTATCCCTTGTTTTGGTATGCACGTATAGGTCGTGGAGCCTCTGCGAAGTGGTTTATCGCCCCAGTGTGTGTTTAAACCACCTAGCACGTTGACACACATAGCTAAGTCCGCTTCGGAGATACGGCCGGACTTCGATACGGGTTCAACTTGGTTAGGTGGCTTCCTGGACATTGTTGTCGTGAAGGAGAGTGCGAGTCGTGATATCCACTTGTCGCAAGTGGGTTGATCGTGCGTGTGGGCACATTTGGGCACCCCTGCAGGGTTACATCTTATCGATAAGCCGTGTCCGCGGTTATGGACGACTTGGAGCTGTATGACTCGACCATAGACAACTTACACCTCGTCGTTTCAATCATAATAACTTGCGTAGTAAGTTAGCACCACTCTAATAATAAATAGTTAAAACTTGACAACCGTGTGAGTGCCTTTGTAAGTACTTCCTTGCGAGGGGGGAACGCATCGGCTGTGTTATGTTTGAAGAGTATAGAACTGTTAGTTATGCGCTCTCTCACCTTCTCTGATAGACGACTCGTTGTAGAGTGTCTCTATAGGTTTTTAGTGCTTGCGCGCTGCCGCTTAACCCCACCATATTGTCTATGACGTTCCTCTTGCGTCCTCTAAGTCCCCTGCGTGCCTCAAGTACAAAGGATGACTGGTTGACGAACGCTTATACGTCTTGAAGTCTTGTTAAGTACGAACCCGTACTTATTGCTGCTTCTACGGGACATAACCGGGCGGTATGAAGATATGTTCGATGAAGACGACGCTAGCAAGGTTACCCTTCCGCTTGGCCCGGGCAGGGTTATGGACGCCACTGGTTATCTTCAGGACTCTTAGTCCAAATTTGTATCTTGTCCGTACTCGGATGTATTTGATCTTCTGTATGATTTGGATCTTTGTATGTATCTATTTGTATCTTGACTCGTTGAAGTCGTTGTTGTAATATACTTGTCTCTTGTGGGCTCTATTGTAACCATGTTGTAATGTTACCGCTCGTGATTGATTCCACCCGCATCGCGTGCATGCTTCGGCGTGTACGAGGCGCTTGGTGGTGCGTCTCCTAAAATCGATATCGTGCGGATTTTGGCGGGAACGCTTGGATCCGCATGGTACCGGTTTTGGGGCGTCACATAAATAAACAAGTTCATGAGGAGCAAAGTAACAAGCATAGGAAGATAGAACAAGTGTAGCTTCAAAAATTTCAGCACATAGAGAGGCATTTTAGTAACATGAAAATTTCTACAACCATATTTTCCTCTCTCATAACAACTTTCGCAGCAACATGAGCAAACTCAACAATATAACTATCACATAAAGCATTCTTATCATGAGTCTCATGCATAAAATTATTACTCTCCACATAGGCATAATCAATTTTATTAGTTGTAGTGGGAGCAAATTCAACAAAGTAGCTATCATTATTATTCTCATCATCAAATATAGGAGGCATATTGTAATCATAATCAAATTTATCCTCCATAACAAAGCGGTACTAAAAGACCAATATCATTATAATCATCATAAATAGGAGGCAAAGTATCATCAAAGTAAATTTTCTCCTCAATGCTTGGGGGACTAAAAATATCATGCTCATCAAACCCAGACTTCCCCAAGCTTAGAATTTTCCATATCATTAGCAACAATGGTGTTCAAAGTGTTCATACTAATATGTTCCATGGGTTTTTTAATTTTCGCATCAAACCATCCATGTCTTAAATCAGGAAATAGAATAAGAAGCTCATTGTTGTCCATTATGCCAAACTAGTGTAAACAAGAAACAAAAAGATGCAATTGCAGGATCTAAAGGAAATAGCTTCGAGCACACACACAATGGCGCCGTAAAAGTACTTTACCCGGGACCGGAGTATGAGTGCCTTTTACCTTTCCTCCCGGCAACGGCGCCGTAAAAGTGCTTAGTTGCCGGGGTCCGGTGTGTGTGCCTTTTACCTTTCCTCCCGGCAACGGCGCCTGGAAAAGTGCTTGATGTCTACGGGTGCTTCTATTCTTGTAGACAGTGTTGGGCCTCCAAGAGCAGAGGTTTGTAGAACAGCGAGCAAGTTTCCCTTAAGTGGATCACCCAAGGTTTATCGATCTCGGGGAGGAAGAGGTCAAAGATATCCCTCTCAAGCAACCCCGCAACCACAAAGCAAGAAGTCTCTTGTGTCCCCAACACACCTAATAGGTGCACTAGTTCGGCGAAGAGATAGTGAAATACAGGTGGTATGAATATATATGAGCAGTAGTAACGGCGCCGTAAAAGTGCTTGCCGGCGTGTGGTTGATGGTGGTAATATTGCGGACAATACGGATGCGATGAGAACGATAAAACAAGCAGCGGTAGCAGTATTTAGGAACAAGGCCAAGGGAGCATACTTTCACTAGTGGACACTCTCAACTTTGATCACATAACAGAATAAATAGATAAATGCTAGACTCTGCACTCTTTTGTTGAATGATGAACACCACTAACTGTGTAGGATTACACGAACCCTCAATGCCGGAGTTAACAAGCTCCACAATATTCGATGTTCATGTTTAAATAACCTTAGAGTGCATGACAGATCAACATAACCAAACCAAGTACTAACATAGCATGCACACTGTCACCTTCACACTACGAAAGGAGGCATAGATCACATCAATACTATCATAGCAATAGTTAACTTCATAATCTACAAGAGATCACAATCATAGCCTACACCAAGTACTACACGATGCACACACTGTCACCATTACACCGTGCAGGAGGAATAAACTACTTTAATAACATCACTAGAGTAGCACACGAATAAATTGTGATACAAAACACATTACACTCATAAAGAGATATAAATAAGCACTTCACTATGCCATTCATAACAGTGAATAAGTATTCTGTGAAATATAGCCTAAGAGACTCACACGGTGCACACACTGTCACCTTTACACACGTGGGACAAGGAGTCTCCGGAGATCACATAAGTAAAATCCACTTGACTAGCACAATGACATCTAGATTACAAGCATCATCATATGAATCTCAATCATGTAAGGCAGCTCATGAGATTATTGTATTGAAGTACATAGGAGAGAGATTAACCACATAGCTACCGGTACAGCCCCGAGCCTCGATGGAGAACTACTCCCTCCTCATGGGAGACAGCAGCGTTGATGAAGATGGCGGTGGTGTCGATGGAGGAGCCTTCCGGGGCACTTCCCGTCCCGGCGGCGTGCCGGAACGCAGACTCCTGTCCCCAGATCTTGGCTTCGCGATGGCGGCGGCTCTGGAAGGTTTCTCGTACCGTGGCTTTTTCGTCTCGAGGTTTTAGGTCAGGGACCTTTTTATAGGCGAAGAGGCGGAGTCGGAGAGGCGACGAGGCGGTGACACACTAGGGGGGCGCCCCCCCCCTAGGCCGCGCCGCCCTGTCATCCGGGGCCCGAGTGGCCCCTCTCGGCGACTCTCGGTGTTCTGGAAGCTTCGTGGAAAAATAGGATGCCGGGCCTTGATTTCGTCCGATTCCGAGAATATTTCCTTACTAGGATTTCTGGAACCAAAAACAGCAGAAAACGAGAACTGGCCCTTCGGCATCTCGTCAATAGGTTAGTTCCGGAAAACGCATAAATATGACATAAAGTATGCATAAAACATGTAGATATCATCAATAATGTGGCATGGAACATAAGAAATTATCGATACGTCGGAGACGTATCAAAGACACATCCTCTTCTTCATCTTCTTCGGCCGACACATAAGGAATGTCGCCGGCTATGATGCCGAAAATATGCGCCTCAGCTTCCGCATTATAGTTCTCCCTTATCGGGTCGGCTCTATCGTCCGCCATATGTGTCACTCCTGAAAACATGTAGTAATTGAAAACTAATTATATTAAGTAAAGAAGGTGGCGGTGGCGAAAGGGGGCGGTGGTGAAAGGGCGGTGGCGCCGGTGGTGAAAGGGCGCGGTGGCGGTGGCGGTGGCGAAAGGGCGATAGTGCACTGAGGTCTACGCACGCTTCTATTTCTGTAGACAGTGTTGGGCCTCCAAGAGCAGAGGTTTGTAGAACAGCAGCAAGTTTCCCTTAAGTGAATCACCCAAGGTTTATCGAACTCGTGGAGGTAGAGGTCAAAGATATCCCTCTCAAGCAACCCCGCAATTAAGATACAAGAAGTCTCTTGTGTCCCCAACACACCTAATACACTTGTCAGATGTATATGTGCACTAGTTCGGCGAAGAGATGGTGAAATACAAGTAATATGGATGATTATAAGTAGTAATTGCAATCTGAAATAAAAATGGCAGCAAGCGAACATGTAGCAGAACTTGTTGGAAACGGTGTTTCAATGCTTAGAAACAAGGCCTAGGGATCATACTTTCACTAGTGGACACTCTCAACAATGATCACATAATTGGATAACTAGATAACTTCTCTTCACTTATGCTACTCTGAATTACTCTCCTATTGGAATCACTAATCATCACGTAGCGGCTACAAAAGCTCCACTCAAAGTTCATCAAGTACTTGACAAACACCACTCAGAGGGATATCCTCATCAAATCATAATCCAAGATAATACCATTGCAATTTAGACCGAGTACTAACATAGCATACACACTCGTCAACAATAGCTATGAAAGGGGGAATAGATCACATCAATACTATCATAGTAATAGTTAACTTCATAATCCACAAGAGATTACAATCATAGCCTACGCCAAGTACTACATGATGCACACACTTGTCCTCTTTACATCATGGAGGAGGAATAGACTACTTTAATAACATTACTAGAGTAGCACATAGATTAATAGTGATACAAAGCTCATGATCACATAAAGATCACACCATGGAAGAGAGAGATGAACCACATAGCTACCGGTAGAGCCCTCAGCCTTGGGGGAGAACTACTCCCTCCTCATCATGGGAGACAGCAACGGCGATGAAGATGGCGGTGGTGTTGATGGAGATGACTCCGGGGGCAATTCCCCGTCCCGAAACTTGTCTTCGCGATGGCGGCGGCTACGGAACTCTTCGTGGAATTTGACTTGATATTTTAGGGTTTTCGCGACTGGGAGAATATATAGGCAAAGAGGCAGCGTCGGAGGAGCCAGGAGGCTCCCTCCCCACATCTGGGCGCGGCAGGGGGCCAGGCCGCGCCGCCCTATGGGGTGGTCCCCCTGCTGGCCGTCTCCGACTCTTCTTCGATGTTCTGGAACCCTCCGTGGAAAATAGGGCCGTGGGCTTTTGTTTCGTCCTATTCCGAGAATATTTCCTGTGTAGGATTTCTGAAACCAAAAACAGCGTAAAAACGAGAACTGGCGCTTCGGCATCTTGTTAATAGGTTAGTACCGGAAAATGCATCAAAATGATATAAAGTATGAATAAAACCTGTAGGTATTGTTATAAAACTAGCATGGAACATAAGAAATTATAGATACGTTGGAGACGTATCATGCACCGCCCCCTCGCCGCCCCCTCCGATCCTCTCTCTCTCTCGTAAAAAAAACAAAATTTTAAGTTTATTACAAAATTTTAAATTTATAGTAGCGTAACAAAGTCCGTATACACGCGGGGTCGGTGCCGACATTCCAAATTCCAAACTTTGTAATTTTTTTTTACTTAACATTCCAAATTCCAAACATGCCAATTAAGTTATTTTTTAAGTTATTTTTTATTCATTCCAATATTATTTTTTTTACTTAACATTCCAAATTATTATGTTTTGGTTAAGTAGTTAAAATTAAAAACACAAAAAACACAAAAAATAAAAAAAACCGGCCGGGGCCTTCCCTCCCCTCTCTCTCCTTCCTCCTCTATTCTCTCATGACGGCCGGCGCGCGCCGCCCGGCCCGATCTCCCGCGCGTGCGGCGGCCGGCAAGCGGCCGGCCCCGGCCTCTCTGACGTCCTGCCCGGCACGGCGCGTGTGGTGGCGGCGGCACTGCGGCGGAGGTCGTTGGGCTAGGCAAGGCCGATGCTTCCGCGCGCGCGCGACGCGCGAGCAGCCGGCAGCCGGGGAAACGGCGAGAGGAGGCGGCGCGGCTCAGATCGATACGGTTTTGGCGAGCGAGGCGGCGGCGCGCCGAGGGACGTACGGCGAGTCGAGAGACGGCGAGGCGGTGGGCGGCGGCGTCGTTGGCGGCGTCGACGATCGGCAGGCGAGGAAGAAGAGAACTGAACCGCTCAGGCGCCGCGCGCGTATTTATAGCCCCCCCATTAGTCGCGGTTGGTGAGATCAACCGCGACTAAAGGGTACCCTTTAGTCGCCCGCTCCCTTCGCCTGCCGCCTCCCTTTAGTCACGGTTGGTCTCACCAACCGCGACTAAAGGTATTTTCGCCGGAAATTTCGTTCCCGCGCGAAGAGACCCTTTAGTCGCGACTAAAGGTCTTTTCTGAAATTCTTTTCATTTCAAATTCTTAAAAACACAAAATATATCAAAAAATTCAGAAAAATAAAACTAATTCATTTCAAAATCTTAAAAATACAAATAATACATCAAAAAATTCAGAAAAAATAAAACTAATTCATTTCAAAATCTTAAAAATACAAATAATACATCAAAAAATTCAGAAAAATAAAACTAATTCATTTCAAAATCTTAAAAATATAAATAATACATCAAAACATTCAGAAAAATAAAACTAATTCATTTCAAAATCTTAAAAATACAAATAATACATCAAAAAATTGAGAAAAATAAAACTAATTCATTTCAAAATCTTAAAAATACAAATAATACATCAAAAAGTTCAGAAAAATAAAACTAATTCATTTCAAAATCTTAAAAATACAAATAATACATCAAAAAATTCAGAAAAATAAATTTCTTCCCGCCTCTGTCTTTCCGCCTCCCTCTTCCCACTAGTTCTTCCCGGCCGCCTCTGTCTTCCCGCCCCCCTCTTCCCGCCAGTTCTTCCCGTCCCCCTCTTCCCGCCAGTTCTTCCCGCCTCTGTCTTTCCGCCCCCTCTTCCCGCCAGTTCTTCCCGGCCGCCTCTGTCTTCCCGCCCCCCTCTTTCACGGGTTTGCAGGAAAAAAATTCGAGGAGCAACTTCTTAAGATGTTGTAGGGCGTGTGCACCGACAACATCTTCGAGAAGTTGCGCCACGGGAGATTTTCCAACCCTTTACCCAACACTGTTAGAGGAGATGGAGTCTTTCACGGGCTTGCAGGACAATTTACCCGAGGAGCAACTTCCGAAGATGTCGTAGGGCGTGTGCACCGACGACATCTTCGAGAAGCTGCGCCACGGGAGATTTTCCAACCCTTTACTCCATCCATGGGGATGAAACTCTCCCTACCTGCTAGGTTGGCTTGTTGGTCTGCTTGCCAAGGCGTATCGATGCTCCTTTTATAGGCACGGCGCCACTTCTGCTTTGTCTTGTTCCTCCGACAGGGCATCGTGCGCTACATGATTTATCTCATCGAGCAGTGCGTCCACCCACGCGTCCTTATCCTGCCGACACCTTTAGTCACGGTTGCACCCTCCAGCCGGGACTAAAGCTTACCCAAACATCATTATCCCACCGACGGTTTTCTTAGATGACACAAAAACCACCTTTAGTCCCGGTTGCACCCACCAGCCGGGACTAAAGCTTACCCAGACGTCATTATCCCACCGACAATTTTATTAGATGATACAAAATCACCTTTAGTCCCGGTTGCACCCACCAGCCGGGACTAAAGATTAGATGACCAGCTCTGGATTCCTCTTCTTCCCGCCTATTTCTTCCCGCCAATTTCTTCCCGCCTCTTTCTTCCCGCCTCTTTCTTCCCACCTCCTGTCTTCCCGCCATTTTCTTCCCGCCATTTCTCAGTACATATATGTGGCCCGGCTTGGCCAGCATTATCACATCTCTACAATCTCTCATCAGTCTCTAATGGCTTCCACCGTACCCACTCTAACCTACCAGCAGGTGGAGGAGCTTTGCGCCTCGAACTACCCTTGCCCACCGGGCTACCGCGTCCCCGCTGGCTGGAGCCTAAGCGCCGGAGGCGTGCCGGTCCCTCCCGTCCCTCGCCGGGCGGCCATCACGAACCACTACTACCTCGACCTCACGCCGGAGCAGCGGATGAATCCCCGCTGGCATCCCGATAACCAGCATACTTGGGATGCCTTCTTCATCAATCGGCGTGAGAGGACACTCACCAGGTATGAGGAGGACGGTCTGCCTCCTGGGAACTTCCACGAGGCCGGCCGTCGGCTATGGTGGTACGGCCGGACTCTGCAGAGCATCATGGACTACATCACGGCCGGCGATATCCCCCGCCTGCGCTACCCTCACTTTGAGCCACGAGCGCCGCCCGACGACAGCGACGACAGCAGCGACGACGACGGCGACAACTTAGAAGGCGACGACTACCAGTACAACGGCGGTGGCTATGAAGACTACGAGTATGCATATTATATGCCTAGGCAGGAGTATGACTAAATCACTCCAAATTTCATGTATCATCAGTGGTATCTCGAATCAATCGAATCATTCGAAAATGGACACCAAACACATCACGGATAATATAATTCACATGATCCATTCAACAAAGTTTTGGTACAATAAATTATTACACATCATTTCTTCCCTGCTTGCTTACGATTGTGCCGTATCCATGGAGCATCCTCATCATTTAACTTAATGCTTGGGTCAGCGTTCACTTTGAAGGGCGGAATTTCACCAAACATATTATAATCTTCTGACATGTCTGTCTTGTCCTCCACTCCCACGATGTTTCTTTTCCCTGAAAGAACAATGTGGCGCTTTGGATCATCGCATGATGTACTGATCGTTTTCTTATCTTTCTGTTTCATCGGTTTGCTACTCATGTCCTTCACATAGAAAACCTGAGCGACATCTTTGGCTAGGACGAATGGTTTATCAAGGTAACCAAGATTGTTGAAATCCACCATTGTCATTCCGTATTGCTGATCCACCTTTACCCCACCTCCTGTTAGCTTGAACCATTTGCACCAGAACAAAGAGACCTTAAAGGAGGGTCCATAGTCAAGTTCCCATATCTCCTCTATGTAACCATAATATGTGACCTTTTGCCCATTCTCGGTTGTGGCATCAAAGCGGACACCACTGTTTTGGTTGGTGCTCTTTTTATCTTGGGAGATCGTGTAAAATGTATTCTCATTTATCTCGCACCCTTGGAAAGTCGTTATAGTCGAAGATGGTGTCTTGGCCAACATGTACAGCTGATCTACAACATCATTGTCATTCATTAAATGTTTTCTTAACCAACTGCCGAAAGTCTCCATGTGGGCCTTTCTAATCAAGGATTCAGGCATCCCCGGGTTGTCCGAGCGTAAAATATTTTTGTGTTTCTCGAAGTACGGAGCCACCAAGCTAGAATTGGTCAGAACTGTGTGGTGTGCTTCAGTCATAGAATGGCCATCCATACATATCGTTGATTTCCTTCCGATCGTGCCTTTTCCACTTAGTCTCCCCTCGTGCCGCGATCGAGGAAGACCAATCGGCTTAAGGTCCGGAACAAAGTCAACACAAAACTCAATTACCTCCTCATTTCCATAGCCCTTGGCGATGCTTCCTTCTGGCCTAGCACGGTTACAAACATATTTCTTTAATACCCCCATGAACCTCTCGAAGGGGAACATATTGTGTAGAAATACAGGACCGAGAATGGAAATCTCTTCGACTAGGTGAACCAGGAGGTGCGTCATAATATTGAAGAAGGATGGCGGGAACACCAACTCGAAACCGACAAGACATTGGACCACATCGTTACAGTAATCGTGGTAGATCTTCTGGATTGATTACCTTCTGAGAGATTGCATTGAGGAATGCACATAGCTTCACAATGGCTACTCAAACATTTTTCGGCAGGAGCCCCCTCAAAGCAATCAGAAGCAATTGCGTCATAATCACGTGGCAGTCGTGAGACTTCAGGTTTTGGAACTTTTTATCCGCCATGTTTATTATTCCCTTTATATTGGACGAGAATCCAGACGGGACCTTCATACTGCTCAGGCATTCAAAAAAGATGACCTTCTCTTCTTTGGTAAGAGCGTAGCTGGCACGACCTTGAAACCATTCCGGATGCCGGTCATCGTGGTCTTTCAAACGTTGCTCGGTCCTCGCCGTGCTTCCTTTGTATCATTTGTCTTCCCATACACGCCCAAGAAGCTTAGCAGGTTCACGCAAATATTCTTCGTAACATGCATCACGTCGATTGCAGAGCGGACATCTAGGACTTTCCAATATTCTAGCTCCCAAAATATAAATTTCTTTTTCCACATGGGTGCGTGCCCGTCAGCTCCCTTCGGAACTGATTGTCCGGCAGGACCCTTTCCAAAGATGACATTCAAATCATTGATCATATCAAATACCTCAGCACCGAGCATGCGTTCCGCGAGCTTCGGCCGGTGATCTCGCCTTGCCGTTGTAATGCTTGCCTTTCTTTCTTACGTTATGATTTTTGGGAAGAAATCGACGATGCCCCGTGTACACGTTCTTCTTACAATTTGGCAAATGTACACTTTCAGTCTCATGTAAGCAGTGCGTGCATGCATTGTATCCCTTATTTGTCTGCCTCGAAAGGTTACTAAGAGCAGGCCAATCGTTGATGGTTACGAAAAGCAACGCTCGTAGGTAAAATTCCTCTTCTTTGTGCTCATCCCACACACAGACACCAGGTCTTCCCCACAACTATAAAAGTTCATCAACTAATGGCCTTAGGTACACATCGATGTTTTGCCATGTTGCTTCGGACCTTGGATGAGCACTGACATCATAATGAACTTCCGCTTCATGCACAACCAAGGAGGAAGGTTGTAGATGCATAGAGTCACGGGCCAGGTGCTATGGCTGGAGCTCTGCTCGCCAAAAGGATTCATGTCATCCGTACTTAGACCAAATCTTATGTTCCTTGCGTCAGCCGCAAAATCTTTGAACTCTCTCGTCGATCTTTCTCCATTGCGTTCCATCTGCGGGGTGTCTCAACTCCCCGTCCGACTTACGGTCCTCTTTGTGCCATCGCAATAACTTGGCATGCTCTTTGTTCCCGAACGGACGTTTCAACCGTGGTATTATAGGAGCATACCACATCACCTTGGCGGGAACCCTCTTCCCGGGTTCTGGCCCTCAACATCGTCACCGGGGTCATCGCCTCCGATCTTATAACGCAATGCGAGTGCATACCGGGCATTCATTCAAATTCTCGTATTCACCGCGGTAGAGGATGCGATCGTTAATGCATGCATGTATCTTCGTAACCTCTAAACCTAGAGGGCAGACAACCTTCTTTGCTTCGTACGTACTGGCGGGCAACTCTTTATTCTTTGGAAACATATTCTTCAACATTTTCAGCAAGTTTTCAAATGCTGAGTCAGCTACACCTTCCTGTGCCTTCCATTTCAGCAAATCTAGTGTGCAGCCCAGCTTTTTCAGACCATTATCGCATCCTGGGTACATCGACTTTTTGTGATTCTCTAACATGCGATCCAAATTCTCCCTCTCCTTTTCAGTTTCGCAGCGTCTCCGTGCATCAGCAATGGTCCGACCAAGATCATCAGCGGACTCATCACGTGCCTCTTCTTCACCTTCCCCTTCACCTTCCCCACCTTCAGCATCCTCCATGAAAGTATCACCGAAATGATCAAGATAGTTGTCATCGATGAAATCATCCCCTTCTTCATCTTCTTCCATTATAACCCCTCTTTCTCCATGCTTGGTCCAACAATTATAGCTTGGCATGAAACCGTGCCGAAGCAGGTGCACGTGAACTTCTCTTGAGGAAGAGTAACACTTCTGATTCTTACAGCCAACACATGGACAGATAACAAAACCCCCCTGCTTGTTCGCATTAGCCACTACGAGGAAATCTTTCAAACCCGTAGTGAACTCGCCGGAGAGTCGGTTACCGTACATCCATTGCCGATTCATCTGCATTATTATATAATTAACCATCATGCATTTATTAAACTAACTAGCTAGAAATAATAGAAATTAAACAATGAACTACACACATGCATATTTTATCAATGACACATGAAAGGTTCAAGTTGCTAACCGCGCGCGATCGAGGAAAAATAAATGAGAAAGCTCAAGTGTGGCTCGGACACTTCATATCATGTTTCTTTCAATCTCTCGGGCATTTCATCGAACACCTTGTGTGCATAAGAGGAACCAAAATCAAATCCACCACCCACTTGTGAAGATTGTGAAGAAAGTGGCACCAAATGGCCAAGTGAGTGTGCTGAACGGGTATATATAGGGGAGGGGCTTTAGTCGCGGTTGGCCTGGCCAACCGCGACTAAAGGCCTTCGGGCACCTTTAGTCGCGGTTGGCCAGGCCAACCGCGACTAAAGCCCCTCACGTGCACCAGCTGGCCACCGAGCGCCCTAGGCCCAGGCCTTTGGTCGCGGTTCGCCTCCCGAACCGTGATTAAAGAGCCCATTAGTCACGGTTCATATATTTTGGGGACTAATGGGGGCGGATGGAAGGCCCTTTTTCTACCAGTGAAACATTAGCCGTTGATTTGTTGCAGAGAATGAATCCGCACCGTTTATCAATAGGAGAGTCAGGTTATCCAACGGTTCAGACTTCCTGGATTCGCGCCATACGGACACGCGCCAAATCTAGACTGAGCTGATCCTTCTGGAGTTACCGTGACTCCGTTCTAGATTTATCGTGAGCTCGGTGGACCTGCGCCTCTCCAGTCTCCTTGGGCCGGGCTTCGAAACGCACTAGGCGCGCAGCAGCGGGAGGAAAGACGAGGACCATCACGTGCCGTCGACTGGGACAGGATGCCCTGCGCGACCTGAGCTCCGTGGCGAAGTTCTTGAGCCCGCTCCCTCTTCCGGCACCCTTCTTATCTGGGCAAATCCTATACATCGACCAGGTCGGCCGCTACCGCGCGCCGCACACCCTCCGCGCGCGGTATGGGCCGGCCTGGTCGGCCCAGTTCGCCTCTTTTTTCTGTTTTTTTTTCTTTTTTCTTTCCTTTTCCTTTTTTATTTTCTGTTTCTTTTTTGTTTTGTTTCTTTTCTGTTTCTTTTTTTGTTCAAATTTGAAAATAGTTTAAATTCAAAAAAAATTTAAAATTTGAAAATAGTTCAAAATTCTAAAAATGTTTCGTTCAAATTTGAAAACCGTTCAAATATAAAATATGTTCAAATTATAAAAACGTTCAAATTTGAAATCCGTTCAAATTTGAAATCCATTCAAATTTGAAAAATATTCAAATACAAAAAATGTTCAAATTATAAAAGCGTTCAAATTAGAAATCCGTTCAAATATATAAAGCGTTCAAATTTGAAAAAATATTCAAATTCGAAAAATGTTCATAACTAAGAATGTTATTTTTTGGAAAAAATAAATTTTACAAATTTTAAAAAATGTTCAAATTTAAATTATGTCCATATCCGAAAATGTTCAAATTTCGAATAAAATTAAATCAAAATCTGAATATTTTTAAAATTTCGAAAATTTCGAATCTGAACAGATTTTGAAATTTTGTTCTCCGATTTTTTTTTTAAAGTTAGATATTGAAAAAGAAAAATATTAACAGAAAAGAAACAGCAAAAAAAAGAAAAAAACTTACCTACTATTAATTGGCCGCGGCCCAACCAACCGACCTGATCTGTGAGGTGTGCGGTGCCCAATACACGCCGACCAGGTCGGTGTACAGCATGCCCCTCTTATCTGCTCCTGGCCGTATAAATGGTCGAGCACTGGCGCTCAGTTCCTAGCCGTACAAATTCCGGGGTGGGTTGCTTCGGCCCGTGGCCGAATCCCCTGCTGCAGGAGGCGTGAAGCTCTTACGTCCAACTTGCTAATGCTAGCCGTTTCTGCTCTTTTTTCTCTAAGCCAAGCCTGCTGACGCCGATTTGTTGATAGCAGTAAGAAAAGAAAGCAAACAAAGAAGAGAGAGAGAGGAGTGTGGTTAGAGATTGGAAACGAGTGGCTGTTGTGCGGAGAGGATTAGAAAGGATCATGTGCATATGCAGTGCTATGTTCTTATTTGATAAAAAAAAAACAATGTGTGGTGTATAGAAAAAAAAATTATTAAAAAAAAATGAAACCGTATCTAGGAGGAACTAGACACTTTTTGATATAGTAGAAGCGGGACTTGGCGTGACAATTCCGAAATTCGTCCCTGACAGGAATCAAACTCCGGTCGTTAGGATGCGCCACTGCGACCCCAACCACTGGGCTAAGCCCACGTCGTCGAAAAAAAAAAACAGAATTTATTATCAAGTGACCAGTTAGTCCCTCTATTCTCATTTAATCGATGTGGTACCTGACTACTCACTTAAGGATTTCGTTACTAAGCTAGCGTTAATTAAATCCGATCAGGTGGAGTAGCTTTTAAATTTGTGTTTAGAAAAAACAACATTTTTTTAAAAACTGAATAAACTGAGATATTGCTGTCCTTCTAATGCGCGAAGGCCCCGAGCTGCACGGATCCTAAGCTTGGCAACGAACTGGGGGTATTCTAGGAAGGGGAGGGTAGAATGGGGCTGGTGTGCAGGAACAGGGTGGAGTTGTGCGTTGATCATCTCCATCTCCACTACTCCCTCTCTCACAGTTTATAAAGCACGCGTGTACTCCTAGATCGTAAATTTTATCAAGTTAGCATTACTTATATGTTATAAAAATTATATCATTAGAAAGTTCAGATATTCTATTTTCTAATGATATAATTTTTGTATTATATAATTTAAATTATATAGGTTAAATTGATGACCTAGGGATACGCGCGCGCCTAATAAACTGTGAAGGAGGGAGTAATATAAAAAAAAATCCAGATAATTCCAACCAAAATATCTCAGCCATACAATCAAAAACTCCAACGCCTCACATCCCTTCTGTGTTTGACGGGAGCAGACATCGCCCACCCACGTTCCAATCAAAGCCAGACAACGCCCACGCACGCTCCAATCAAGCCATCAACACTCACATTAAAAAAATGGTTGGACGAAACAACCGTACATACGCGAAGTCCCGCTCGCTGATCACCGCCGCAACACTCCCCGCACGCCGCAACACTCCTACTCGCCGATCGCCGCCGCAACACTCGCGATCCCCGCTTGCCGCATCAGCACTCCCAATCACCGATTGACGCCGCAAAGCTTCCCGGAATCGCTGACAACCTCTCGTTGCCGTCCCACAAGAGCTTCGGCTAGCCTCCAATGGAGACCGCCCTGCACCTCCCCTGAACACTGGGACGTTCCCGCTGGAACCTACATCCATGCCCGCACCGCAGAAATCGTGGATCTGCCTGCTGCCGTCCCACAAGAGCGCCGCCATAGCCTCCACGGGAGGCTGCATAACTTGGTTCGTGAAGGGTCTCGAGCGATCAATAATACTAAAAGTGATCAAAATTTGCTTCGAAGCAAGGAATGCACCTTAAATAAAGGTGATAACTTTGCTAACATTAGTAAATATACCAGATGAGATTCATGACAATGCAACTAAGGTGCAAACACAAGTAGTCAAACATTGACACCAAAGAACTGGGCGATGATAGACCTGAAAATGGTTCAACTACTATCATGGCTCGCTCCAGGAAAGTAACTTTGTAAGGGTACATTGCCCCTATGTGTGGTTTTGGTAATTAATGACAACCCCTATGGACTAATGTTCTCATTGAGTTTATATGAAGGAATATTCCATAGGTACTACTTGCTCTCCATGTGTTGGATTCAAGTATGGATGCCATGAAGATAAAGGTATATCTTGTGTATTGGCATCAAGATCATCGGTATGAAGATATATATATGTGATATGATCAATAAGAAGAAATGAAGATGGAGTTCTTATGTGGAACTCAATATTAGCCATGCTCTATCTTAAGTGAGTATGAGAAGATACAAGGTTGATTTGGGCAAGTTCAAGATGAGCATCTCAAGTGGATCACATGCTTGAAGCTTGCCGTCCATTGGTGATAATGGACATGTGAAGATGTACATCTATGGAGCTTTCCCATCATGGTGTATGGGGGAGCATTTGTGAGTCTTCACGAAGCAACGATGATCAAGTTGAGGCATACCGGCTTGTATGGAGCTTGAAGAGCTATCATCAAGATCAAGCGGGATGCGCAAGGCAAAGGTATGGCTTTGCTAGGTTTTTCCTTTTACCGATCTCAAGGTGGTTGATGGGAGACCGGATTATAGGATACATAGCCGCACTATTAAGAGGGGCTTTCGGTTGGGTAACTTGATCACATCGTCTTAGGGAGCTCAATCCTTTGCATACTTTGCATATCCTTATTGCTTCTTGGTGTTTATCTGTGTGAGGTTCTTGAGCTTGTTGCTAGCTTTACAACAAGCCCAAGTTCATCGAAAACGGAATCCGCATGCATCTTCTATTGCGTTTTCGAGTTTGGACGTCTTCACTGTTTCTTGACGGTGGGAGACTCCCTCTCTAAAATCATCTAAAATGTTCTGAAAGGAGTCTCCATATTTCCAGTTTTTGTTGGGGTTCTATTCGTCGTTATCTTTCCAACAAAATTGGTTTCATGTCAATCGGAGTTCCGGAGCAATAGTTATTAAAGAAAAGATAAAAGAAGAAAAAGAAAAAGAAAAGAAAAAAAGGGGAAGGCCCCGGTTGCCGCCCGGCCTGCCGGCCCTCACGCCGGCCCACCCGGTCGACCGGGCGGCCACCGGCCCACGCGCCGGCCTGGCCCGGCCACCTCCCCGGCCTGACCGGATCCCGCACCGGGCCGCCTCGGCCTGCCGCTCCCCCGCCGGCCTGTGACCGGCCTTGGGCCCGGTCCGGCTCCGGCCTGCCCGGCGCCTCCTCCGTCCCGACCGGGCGCCCAGCTGGGCCGCCTCCGCCCCGCGTGGCCCACGCGCCCACGCATCCACGCGCCCGCGCGCGCTCCTCGCCTATCCGTCGCCTGCTGCGCGGGCTGCTCCCGCCCGGCTGCTGGTCCGGCTGGGCCGGATCCCAGACCGGCCAGTCCGGCCACAGATCCGGTCAGCCGGCTGCCAGGCCGGCTGGGCCGACTTTTCTGCCCGTTTTTCTTGTCTCTTTCTCTGGTTTTTCCCCCAACAGTTATATTTGCTCCCTAGCTATAAATAGCCCTTTCTTCCACCTTGAGCAAGAAGTTCTTCTTATTCTCTCACCTCCATTGTTGCTATTTGAAGAACTTGCTCTCCCCCTTGATTCCTCCAACCATTCTTGCTCATATTTGAGGATTTGAGAGAGGAGATCTAGATCTACACTTCCACCAAACCATTTCTTCTCTAAGTGAGGGAATCTCTTGGGATCTAGATCTTGGAGTCTTTGGTTGACTTTCCCCCTTGTTCTTCCTCTCCAATCTCATCCTAGCATTCGTTGCTTTGGTGGGATTTGAGTGTGAAGGACTTGAACACCTCCGGTGTTCTTGCTTTGCATCATTGCATAGTGTTGAGCTCTCCACCACGATTTGTTCGAGTGAGAGACCGTGAGCTTCTTACTCTTGGAGGGTGACCTCCTAGTTGGCTTGGTTGGTGTCCCGGTGATCTCTTCGTGGAAGATTGTGAAGGGGCCCGGGCTTCTCCTTCGTGGAGCTTGTGAAGTGGTTGTGGAGCTTGCCATCTCCGGAGCGGAGGAAAAGCTAACCATAAGGAAAGGGCCATTATCCTTCGTGGGTGTGGTTCGGAGAATAGGGTGAGCCTTCGTGGCGCGGGGAATCCTTCGTGGGACCTCCACTCCTCCAAACGTGACGTACCTTGTTGCAAAGCAAGGGAACACGGGAATACATCCTCGTCTCCGCGTGCCTCGGTTATTTCTATACCCGAGCTCTCTTTCCTTGTGATATCCATCGTGCTTGAAGTACATATATCTTGCTATCACTTGTGCTACATATATCTTGTGCCTATCTTGCTTAGCTCTAGTTGCTATTGTTACACTTAGTTGAGCTTAGCATATTTAGGGTTTGTGCTTGTAAACTAAACGATAGTTTAATTCCGCATTCTTACAACACAAATCCGCAATAGTTTGTAATTGCCTATTCACCCCCCCCCCTCTAGGCGACATCTCGATCTTTCAAACTTTCTACAATCAGAGGAATGCCGACAAGATAAAACCACCAGCACAAATACAACAACAATGCCAGAAGTTCCACCAGACAGAGAAGTAGCACAAAAAACTGCTTGCACTATTGATAGAAGCTTAATCCTTGAAGGTCATTGGCTGTATATAAGTAAAAAATTGTTACTATTAGGCTATTAGCAATGCACCGCTAAGACCTCGCTGCTAGGTCAGTGATTAGTCCCACTGCCCCATCTTTTGGTAATCTTTTTTCTATTATTCTTCGGTTGTGATGATAATAATTTGTCATTATTCGTGCAACGTCTGCAAGGACTGGGAAATGTATTCAAATTTGCATTGCTTCACATGGAAATACAAACTGATAAGTGAAAGGACCTAAACTGTCACAACATTGCCCAGGGAGGAGTGCATTAAGAGCAGCCTACATATGGGTACACCTCCTAATTAATTCAACGCATCGATATTATGTCGTTGTACTGCAGCTAACAAGATCATACTTGCTAAGTTCGTGCCTGCTCTTTGATCACTTTGCTACATAGTTTTGATTAAAATGCATGGCGGTGATATCAATCATGGTGAAGGTGCGTCCATCTTATCTTTTGCATGCTATAGGAGAGCTTCAAAAAGAAAATATGTGTTTCATAAAAATGTTTGGGAATCATTTGATGATTTTGAACGTTTCTTTTGGTGAAAAATGTTTCTCATTTGAAATATTGGCCCGTGGGCATGTTGGGTTAAACAAAGTTTCAGTTATTTTGTTTTACTGATAAATGATACTCCCTCCATCCATAAACATATGTCTTAGAATTGTTTAAATATGGATATATGGCTAGATTTAGGCAAATCTAAAAATAGAATACTTTTATTATAAATTAAAATACGTGCGTGGCACGTGCACCTTTACTAGTCTATATATATATCAAGAACTTATTTTGAATTTTAAATAATTTAAAATTTAAATTCGCACAAAAAAATTGAACTATTTTTCCTCCTTTCTATTTGTTATTCTTGAGCGACTTGCAAAAAAAATATAATCAAAATATATTATAATTCAAGAGTTACAAAAATGAGAAGGTGCGTGAAGCGCACCTGCTCCGTTCATGTTTTCCCTTAAAGAGGAAGCATGCATATTTCCAAAGTATTCTTACAAGAAAAAGAAAAAAGTTAGAACGAAAAAGTTCTCTTATATATGACAAATATAAGGACACCACTCACAAAGGTGTCTGAATACCACGACTATACAAACACACCAACGGCACGACACGGCAGCAGATGATACGAATATACGATGATACATGTACAATCGAGTGGAGAACGAAGATAACGATAATGACAAGGCAGTTCTCATGGCTTGGCCTCCGACTCTGGGAAGTGGAACTCGGGAATGGTTGGGAACTCTGGCTTCGGCGGCAGCTCTACCTTGGGCATCTCCGGCTTGGGTGGCAGGTGCACCTCGGGAAACGTTGGCAACTCCACCTTGGGCAGCTCGGGCTTCGGCGGCAGCTCCACCTTGGGCAGCTCGGGCTTAGGTGGCAGGTGCACCTCGGGGAATGGCGGCAGCTCCACTTTAGGAAGCTCGGCCTTAGGTGGCATGTGCACCTCCGGGAATGGCGGCAGCTCCACCTTGGGCAGTGGTGGCAGCTCAGGCTTGTGCTCCTCACCCTTGGTCGGAGCCGTCTCCTCCAAGAGTCTCGCCGCGCTGCTCATGGTGACGCAAGAGAGAAGCAGACCGAGGAGGAAGACGGTGCTGTTTCTCGAAGCCATATCGATGGACGTGTGTGCAACACTAGCTAGCTCTGGACTGCGGTTGGATGCTGGAGATATCAGGTGCCGCGTGCTACTTATAGGATGCAAAAGGCAGCGTCTGGAGAGAGTCCGGCGCTTTGCAGCAAGTTTGGTCATCTACATATCTGCACTCATGTCTGCGATTTCGAGTCTATATATCTGCTCAACGTTTAGGTGACGACTGAGGAAATAGGTCTCTGACTGCTCAGGCTGCAGTTGAGGACAGATGTTAGGTTAGTACGACCGTACAAGCACATACAATTGCACTTGTTACTTTGTTAGGTCACCTGTTAAGACGAAACATGGTATCCAAGGTGGCGATAGAACACAATTAGCAAGTCTCTTTTTTTCGAAACTAGCCGGGTGGCTCGCGCAATTGCGCGCCCAGTATCCCATATATTTTGAATCTTCACATCTAACGTATTGTTTTTCTTGTTGCTAACAATATTTAGAAGAAATTAAGATAAATAAGAATTGAATTATGTTCAAAAAATTTGGTCTGTTTTCTAGAACTTCCATACTGCTCTACGTACGTTTTTATCCATGTGCTAAAACATGATGTATAAATGCATGTAAGCTTCAGTTGTTGATTCTAGCATAGAAGGCAAGCAAAAGTAGCAGCCATTTTATGATCATTCAACCATCCGCAAGCAAGAGATTTTCATCGGTGGAGTCATTATAAAATAACATAACATGTAGAATGCACACTAAGATAACGCCCACACAAATTTTGCACCTCAAAAACATAACAATGTTGAAAAAAGTAGAAATAAATAATGAGTATTTCTCTCTATTTACATATTCTTTTGCGTAAGAATACATATTCATCCAAGCAAAAATACAAAAGGGAAAATATTTTTTCTTCTTTCTGAATTTAATTGAAATGGGATTGACGAATAACAAATAAACATAATAGTGTTTATTAGTGTCGCATAAAACGAAATGGGGCGTGGCCAAGTGGTAAGGCAGCGGGTTTTGGTCCCGTTACTCAGAGGTTCAAATCCTTCCGTCCCAGATTGTTTCTGATAGTGCTCCGCAAAAGACAAAAGTTTATTAATTTATTAAAGGGCACCACAATGTGATAGTATACCAGTTTGAATATATCTGTAATACCTGGAGCGAAGATCGATAGATATACAGATATACAAATAAATAATGAGTATTTCTCTCTATTTGCAAATTCTTTTGCGTAAGAATACATATTCATCCGAGCAAAAATACAAAAGGGAAAACATTTTTTCTTCTTTCTCAATATTTCGAGAAACAGGGCACCAAAATGTGATAGTGTACCAATTTGAACATATACAGATGAACGTAATACTTGGAGCAAAGATCAATAGCAGTGAAAACATCCATGTTTCCCGACAACTTTATCACTATGTTTCACCTTCAGTTTGCCATTGTATATGCAGGCCTACACCATCAGTTACAACCAAAGAAAATTATTGATCGAAGGTCATGGCAACAATAGTTCATGGTTCAAATAACAGATAGCTGGTGCGTTTGGTAATAAATCTAGATGAAATCATAATGTCATGATATAAACCAACAAATTCCGTTTAGTTAAATGAAAACATATTGAAGGCGCAAAGAGGGAGCTGCAAACCTGTAACCGAAAGCATATGAAAAAATAAATAAACAGGAAAATCAGTACCTCTTAAATTGGGGTGCTTTCTTCATCTCGCTTCTACTCATCAGCTCCATTCTCATGGTCCATCACCTCTTAATAAGTATCCTCCGAAGCTTCAGTCATGTTAATATCATGCTTGGGAATGACAAACTCTAGGAATTTGGTCAGTGACCAAAATGTACAAAGTGCAAGCCAGACCTAAATGATACGGCATGTTACCTTTTCGCGCCAGAGCAAAATGATACGTCAAGTGGCTATGAGTTCAGAATAGCAAAAAACGCAGAACTTGTTAAACCAAAATTCAGACAGGTGTGCATACTGGCACTGCCAGCATGTCACTCGTGCATGTAAATGAGGTGCGAGTATGTGCAAAGTTGGCCTCTGGGGTTACTATGAGCGGCCCGTACGTGGTGTTCGGTAACTCGGCGCTGGTGATGTTGATGATCTCCTACTCGTCCTCGTTGACGCCACCAGGATGTCATCGTCGGCGTCGATCTTGGCCCAGAGCTCCTTTCCCACGTTGATGACCTCTTAGAATTTCTCGCTGACACCCAGGGGCATCTCATCGGGGCCATGCCGTCCCAGGGCAACACACACACTGCACTGGCTCCACCACCGAGGCGGACGCCGCCAGCCCGCCACCGCACACCTGGTGACGCTCTTCTTCTGGGAAACCCCGGCCGGGTGGCCAGGCGCCAGCGCCATCTTCCTCTTGCTCTTTTCCTTCCGCTCTCGCCGGCGCGCGGCAGCCATCCACGGAGCGCCGGCTGATGTTGCTCGTCCACCAGCACGCGTTGCAGTCCAGCGGTGAGGAGACGGTTGGGTAGAATGATTTGAAGCCGGACCAGTCAATTTTAGGGTTTTGGCGTGGCACACCTCAGGATCTTCTATTTATATGCACATACAGGTTACAAGGAGAGAGTCCGGCTGTTACACAAACCGTACAGCTCAAGGACTCAATACATCTTAACACGCCCCCTCAATCTAAACTATTGGATACAAGATTTAGATTGGTGCTAAAATGATGTAACATCTGTCGAGTAGCTGGTTTAGTAAACACATCAGCCACTTGATCTCCTGAGGATATAAACCTTATCTGTAAAGCACCATCAGCGACCCGCTCTCGCACAAAATGGAAATCAATCTCAGTGTGCTTAGTTCTAGCATGGAACACCGGATTTGCTGTAAGATAAGTAGCCCCTAAATTATCACACCATAGAATGGGAACACGCTGCTGAGATAATCCAAGTTCCTTGAGTAGTGACTCCACCCACATTGCTTCAGCAGCTCCATTAGCCAAGCCTTATATTCTGCCTCCGTACTAGACCGCGAGACAGTAGGCTGTTTCTTCGCACTCCAAGACACAAGATTTCGTCCAACAAAAACTGCAAATCCTCCTGTAGAGCGACGGTCATCAACATCACCTGCCGGCCAATCAGCGTCAGTAAAGATGCTAATGCCCATGGACGAGGATTTACGAAATTTCAGCCCGGTGTTCAGAGTTCCTTTAACATAGTTCCTTTAACATATCTCAGAATACGCTTCACAGCTTCCCAATGAACTTCTGTAGGCTGAGATAGAAACTGACACACTTTGTTGACAGCAAACGAAATGTCTGGACGACAAGTGAGAGTCAAATACTGAAGTCCACCAATAATGCTACGGTACCAGAAATAATCTTCAGGACCGAGAGATGCTCCAGTATCACGAGAAAGACTCTCAGTCGGCGCCAATGGTGTAGAAGTAGACTTGCAATTCTCCATACCAACTCTGTGTAAGAGATCAAGCGCATACTTGCGCTGCGTCAATGTCATGCCCCCAGAATTGTGAGACGCTTCAAGACCAAGGAAGTACGCAAGAACGCCAAGGTCTTTGATAGGAAACATGTTAGAAGGGGCCTGGACCAGTTTGTCAACAGCTGCAGAACTAGAGCTTGCAATAACGATATCGTCAACATAGACAAGCATGAAAATATAAACACCGCCCTGAGAGAAAATAAACAGAGAAGTGTCGGCCTTGGAGGACTTGAAACCCAGCTGATGCAAACGAGAACTCAAACGGGCATACCAGGTTCGAGGGGACTGTTTCAGACCATACAAAGCCCGCTATAGCTTGCAAACATGAGAGGGATACCGAGCATCTTCAAACCCGGGTGGTTGTTGCATATACACATCTTTAGAGAGGAAACCATGAAGAAAAGCATTGCTAACATCAACCTGACGGAGAGCCCAACCGCGAGACACTGCAAGTGAAATAACCAGACGAACTGTGGCAGGCTTGACAACAGGGCTGAAAGTCTCACCATAATCAATACCATGCTGCTGAGTAAAACCACGAGCCACCAAACGAGCTTTGTGCTTATCAATGGAACCATCAGGCTTGTGCTTTGTTTTGAACACCCACTTGCTGCCAACAATATTGACCCCGGAAGGACGAGGAACAAGAACCCAAGTGCGATTCTGACAAAGGGCCGAGAACTCATCTACCATAGCGGCACGCCAGGCAGGTTCAGAAAGAGCATCACGGTGGGACGTGGGAGCAGCAAAAAGAGCACGGCGACGTGGATCATAGCGCACAGTGCCATCGGTGTAGACTTTGTCACGGCGAGTATTATCACGATGACGCGTGACCATGCCATGACCGGAGGCATCAGCCGTAGGCGTCACGGCTGGAGAGGGACCAACAGAAGCTGACGTGGACTGATGAGGAGCAGCAGACGACCCGGCAGAAGCACCGGCGGAGGAGGCCGTGATGGACGTGGATGGAGGGACGTCGGGCACATTGGGCGACGTACCATGCCATGCACGATAGGTACGTCGGGCGCGCAAGGGGACACAGCAGCGCCGGGGACGTCGAGCGCAGCCGCGGCTTGGACATCATCCGCGCGCTCGGGCGGATCGGACGCCGTGTCCGTGCCATGCACAGCATGCACGTCGAACGCGGGCGTGGCCTGGACGTCGTTCGCGGGCGCAGCAATCTGCACCGGAACAACATCAGCTGCACCAAGAATATTAGTAGCAAGATAAGATAAGTCGTATTTGCGCATATGTTCACTCGTAGCCGGTTCAGATGAAGGAAAAGTGATAGCCTCACGAAGTGTGGGAATGTCTATCTTAACACCGGGAGTAGCGTAGGGAAAAACTGACTCATCAAAGACAACATCTATGCATAGCACTATAGCCTAGGAACACACATAATTTGGAACGAAACTCAAACTTATGTGCATTGTATTTGCGGAGGCTAGGCCAGCAAGCACAGCCAAAGATGCGAAGGAAATCATAATTGGGCTGGATGCGAAGAAGACGAAAAAGAGGCGTCTCTTTGTTGAGGACTGGGGTAGGCATGTGATTAATGAGGTAGCAAGCAGTCAAGAACGCTTCATCCCAAAAACGCAAAGGCAATGAGGATTGAGCAAGGAGAGCGAGGCCTGTTTCAACGAGATGCGGTGCTTACGCTCAGCAACACCGTTTTGCTGCGAGGTATGGGGATAGGATACTCGATGGGAGATACACGTGCGCTGAAAATAGCGATGAAGACGATGATACTCGCCACCCCAATCTGACTGGACAACTTTAATCTTGCCATCTAGGAGGCGTTCGACATGAGCCTGGAAAGCATAGAACACTTGCTCGACATCAGACTTATGTTTAAGAAGATATATCCAGCAGAAACGAGAATAGTCATCGATGAAACTAACATAGTACTTATAACCACCAGAAGAAGCAATGGCAGGTCCCCACACATCAGAATGAATCAACTCAAGTGGTATAGTAGAAATACGCTCAGAGGCAGTATATGATAGTTGGTGGCTTTTTCCACGCTGACACGCATCACAAATAGAAACAGATATGTCTGAAGGTAAACAAGGCAAACTATGGTGCTTAACAAGTTTTTGCACTACATTATTTAAAGGATGACCAAAACGCGGATGCCACTGAGACGCAGAGACCTTGACACTGGAGCTAGCACGATGGGATGGCGATGATGCTCGACCGATGGGAATTGGGTAGAGACCATTCTGACTCCTACCGTGAAGAAGGATTCTCCTCGTTGCTTTGTCCTTAACACAGAAAAAGTCACGGTGAAATGCGACAAACACATAATTATCACAAATGAGACGATAGACAGAAAGGAGATGCTCTCTAATGTCAGGAACATGGAGAATGTTTTTCAAGTGGAGATTTGAACCGGCTAAAGTAGAATAACCAATATGCGAAATAGACAAACCTTTACCATTAGCCACTTGAACATTGTCCTTGCCAGCGTAGCGCTCATGCATGTGAAGACGCTCGAGATCGTTGGTGATGTGGTCAGTAGCTCCAGAATCCATTAGCCACGGAGGAAGGTTGTTGCTGGAGGTCATGGACGCGGCGTTGCCTGAACGCCGATTGTTTTTGTTGTTTCGTGTGAAGTCCTGGTTGAAACGATTTCTGCAGTCAAAGGCGTCGTGCCCCCAGTAGTTGCACAATTGGCATTGGGGGCGCTGCTTCTTGCCACCGCGGCCACCGGAGTTCTGGCCGTTGGACTGGTGACCCCCACTGTTGCCATAGCCACCAGATTGCTGGTGATCAGATCGCCCTGACCCTGCTGGTAGGAGTTCCCAGCGGGACGCCCTCCGCCATATTGCACATGGGCGAAGTCAGGGGCACGCGGTCGGCTGTTGTTGGAGTAGGAGCCAGACCGGGATGCGGCATTCACCTGAGATGTCCACTCTTCGTCCTGAGTTTGCTGAGCTTGCATAGACTCGAACGAGAGGATGCCGGAGTAGAACTCAGAGTAGGGCACCGAGCGATTTCCCATAGTGAGGTTGCCGGCGATTGCGTTGAAGGACTTGCCGAGGCCGGTGATGATGTAGTCGACCAGCTCATCAGTGGAGACGGGAGCACCGGCGGTTGCCATCATATCAGCGATGGCCTTCATCTTGTGCATGTACTGGCCGGCGGTGAGCTCCTCCTTGCGCATCGTCTGGAGCTGACGGTGCAGGTGCCGAATGTTGGCGCGGCTCTGCGCTCCGTACATGGTGTGGACGGCGGTCCACACGGCGGCGGCAGTCGTGCAGCTAATGAGCTGACACGCAATATCGGGCTCCATGGAGCCGAGGAGGAGTCCCAGAACCCTTTGATCTACCGTCCACCATTGGTGGTACGCGGGGTTGGGAATGTCGACGGCGGCATCACCGGCGCCTTGCTTGAGTGTCTTGGCAGGGGCCGCGTTTGTGCCGTCGAGGTGGCCATGAAGGCCTGCACCGGAGAGGTTGGGGAGCGTGAGCCCCTTCCACAAGGTGAAGTTCGTCGCATCCAGACGTACAGCCGGCGCGGTGAGAGACGCGGGCGGAGCGACGGGTACAGCGCCGACGGACGTCGACAGCTGAAGGGCGCTGGAGGAACCCATGGCGATGATGCGTGTAATTGACACGTCCGTTGGGAACCCCAAGAGGAAGGTGTGATGCGCACAGCGGCAAGTTTCCCTCAGTTAGAAACCAAGGTTTAATCGAACCAGTAGGAGTCAAGAAGCACGTTGAAGGTTGATGGCGGCGGGATGTAGTGCGGCGCAACACCAGAGATTCCGGCGCCAACGTGCAACCTGCAGAACACAACCAAAGTACTTTGCCCCAACGAAACAGTGAGGTTGTCAATCTCAACGGCTTGCTGTAACAAAGGGTTAACCGTATTGTGTGGAAGATGATTGTTTGCAAGAAAACAGTAAAAACAAGTATTGCAGCAGATTTGTATTTCAGTATAAGAGAATGGACCGGGGTCCACAGTTCACTAGAGGTGTCTCTCCCATAAGATAAAAGCATGTTGGGTGAACAAATTACAGTCGGGCAATTGACAAATAGAGAGGGCATAACAATGCACATACATGTCATGATAAGTATAGTGAGATTTAATTGGGCATTACGACAAAGTACATAGACCGCCATCCAACTGCATCTATGCCTAAAAAGTCCACCTTCGAGGTTATCATCCGAACCCCTCCGGTATTAAGTTGCAAAGCAACAGACAATTGCATTAAGTATGGTGCGTAATGTAATCAACAACTACATCCTTAGACATAGCATCAATGTTTTATCCCTAGTGGCAACAGCACAACACAACCTTAGGGGTTTCTGTCACTCCCCAGATATCAATGCAGGCATGAACCCACTATCGAGCATAAATACTCCCTCTTGGAGTTACTAGCATCAACTTGGCCGAGCCTCTACTAATAACGGAGAGCATGCAAGATCATAAACAACACATAGGTAATAACTTGATAATTAACATAACATGGTATTCTCTATCCATCGGATCCCGACAAACACAACATATAGTATTACGGATAGATGATCTTGATCATGTTAGGCAGCTCACAAGATCCAACAATGAAGCACAATGAGGAGAAGACAACCATCTAGCTACTGCTATGGACCCATAGTCCAGGGGTGAACTACTCACTCATCACTCCGGAGGCGACCATGGCGGTGAAGAGTCCTCCGGGAGATGAATCCCCTCTCCGGCAGGGTGCCGGAGGAGATCTCCAGAATCCCCCGAGATGGGATTGGCGGCGGCGGCGTCTCTGGAAGGTTTTCCGTATCGTGGTTCTTCGCATCGGGGGTTTCGCGACGGAGGCTATAAGTAGGCGGAAGGGCAGAGTCGGAGGGCTGACGAGGGGCCCACACCATAGGGCGGCGCGGGCCCCCCTCTAGCCGCACGGCCCTATGGTGGCGGCGCCTCGTCGCCCCACTTCGTATCCCTTTCGGTCTTCTGGAAGCTTCGTGGCAAAATAGGACCCTGGGCGTTGATTTCGTCCAATTCCGAGAATATTTCGTTACTAGGATTTCGAAACCAAAAACGAGCGTAAAACAAAGAATCGGCTCTTCGGCATCTTGTTAATAGGTTAGTTCCGGAAAATGCACGAATATGACATAAAGTGTGCATAAAACATGTAGATATCATCAATAATGTGGCATGGAACATAAGAAATTATCGATACGTCGGAGACGTATCAGCATCCCCAAGCTTAGTTCTGCTCGTCCCGAGCAGGTAAAACGATAACGACAAAGATAATTTCTGAAGTGACATGCCATCATAACCTTGATCATACTATTTGTAAACATATGTAATGAATGCAGCGATCAAAACAATGGTAATGACATGAGTAAACAAGTGAATCATAAAGCAAAGACTTTTCATGAATAGTACTTCAAGACAAGCATCAATAAGTCTTGCATAAGAGTTAACTCATAAAGCAATAAATCAAAGTAAAGGTATTGAAGCAACACAAAGGAAGATTAAGTTTCAGCGGTTGCTTCATGTATATCTCATGGATAATTGTCAACATAGAGTAATATAACAAGTGCAATATGCAAGTATGTAGGAATCAATGCATAGTTCACACAAGTGTTTGCTTCTTGAGGTGGAGAGAGATAGGTGAACTGACTCAACATAAAAGTAAAAAGAATGGTCCTTCAAAGAGGAAAGCATCGATTGCTATATTTGTGCTAGAGCTTTTATTTTGAAAACATGAAAAAATTTTGTCAACGGTAGTAATAAAGCATATGAGTTATGAAAATTATATCTTACAAGTTGCAAGCCTCATGCATAGTATACTAATAGTGCCCGCACCTTGTCCTAATTAGCTTGGACTACCGGATCATCGCAATACACATGTTTTAACCAAGTGTCACAATGGGGTACCTCCATGCCGCTCTGTACAAAGGTCTAAGGAGAAAGCTCGCATTTTGGATTTCTCGCTTTTGATTATTCTCAACTTAGACATCCATACCGGGATAACATGGACAACAGATAATGGACTCCTCTTTAATGCATAAGCATGTGGCAACAATTATTATTCTCATATGAGATTGAGGATATATGTCCAAAACTGAAACTTCCACCATGAATCATGGCTTTAGTTAGCGGCCCAATGTTCTTCTCTAACAATATGCATGCTCCAACCATTAAAGTGGTAGATCTCTCTTACTTCGGACAAGACGGACATGCATAGCAACTCACATGATATTCAACAAAGAATAGTTGATGGCGTCCCCAGAAGCATGGTTATCGCACAACAAGCAACTTAATAAGAGATAAAGTGCATAAATAAATATTCAATACCACAATAGTTTTTAAGCTATTTGTCCCATGAGCTATATATTGCAAAGGTGAATGATGGAATTTTAAAGGTAGCACTCAAGCAATTTACTTTGGAATGGCGGATAAATACCATGTAGTAGGTAGGTATGGTGGACACAAATGGCATAGTGGTTGGCTCAAGTATTTTGGATGCATGAGAAGTATTCCCTCTCGATACAAGGTTTAGCATAGCAAGGTTATTTGAAACAAACACAAGGATGAACGGTGCAGCAAAACTCACATAAAAGACATATTGAAAACATTATAAGACTCTACACCGTCTTCCTTGTTGTTCAAAACTCAATACTAGATATTATCTAGACTCTAGAGAAACCAAATATGCAAACCAAATTAGCAAGCTCTAAGCGTTTCTTCATTAATGGGTGCAAAGTATATGATGCAAGAGCTTAAACATGAGCACAACAATTGCCAAGTATCAAATTATCCAAGACATTTTAGAGTTACTACATGTAGCATTTTCCAATTCCAACCATATAACAATTTAACGAAGAAGAAACTTCGTCATGAATACTATGAGTAGAGCCTAAGGACATAATTTTCCATATGCTATAGCGGAGCGTGTCTCTCTCCCACAAAGTGAATGCTAGGATCCATTTTATTCAAACAAAACAAAAACAAAAATAAACCTACGCTCCAAGCAAAGTGCATAAGATGTGACGGAATAAAAATATAGTTTCAGGGGAGGAACCTGATAATGTTGTCGATGAAGAAGGGGATACCTTGGGCATCCCCAAGCTTAGACGCTTGAGTCTTCTTAGAATATGCAGGGGTGAACCACCGGGGCATCCTCAAGCTTAGAGCTTTCACTCTCCTTGATCATATTGTATCATCCTCCTCTCTTGATCCTTGAAAACTTCCTCCACACCAAACTCGAAACAACTCATTAGAGGGTTAGTGCACAATAAAAATTAACATGTTCAGAGGTGACACAATCATTCTTAACACTTCTGGACATTGCATAAAGCTACTGGACATTAATGGATCAAAGAAATTCATCCAACATAGCAAAAGAGGCAATGCGAAATAAAAGGCAGAATCTGTCAAAACAGAACAATCCGTAAAGATGGATTTTATTAGGGCACCAGACTTGCTCAACTGAAAATGCCCAAATTGAATGAAAGTTGCGTACATATCTGAGGATCACTCACGTAAATTGGCTTAATTTTCTGAGTTACCTACAGAGAATTAGACCCAGATTCGTGACAGCAAAGAAATCTGTTTCTGCGCAGTAATCCAAATCTAGTATTTACTTTACCATCAAAGACTTTACTTGGCACAACAAAACATAAAACTAAGATAAGGAGAGGTTGCTACAGTAGTAAACAACTTCCAAGACTCAAATATAAAATAAAAATACTGTAGTAAAAACATGGGTTGTCTCCCATAAGCGCTTTTCTTTAACGCCTTTCAGCTAGGCGCAGAAAGTGTAACTCAAGTAACATCAAGAGATGAAGCATCAACATCATAATTTGTTCTAATAATAGAATCATAAGGTAACTTCATTCTCTTTCTAGGGAAGTGTTCCATACCTTTCTTGAGAGGAAATTGATATTTAATATTACCTTCCTTCATATCAATAGTAGCACCAACGGTTCGAAGAAAAGGTCTTCCCAATATAATGGGGCAAGATGCATTGCATTCAATATCCAAGACAACAAAATCAACGGGGACAAGGTTATTGTTAACCATAATATGAACATTATCAACTTTCCCCAAAGGTTTCTTTTTAGCATTATCGGCGAGATTAACATCCGAGATAAAAGTTTTTCAATGGTGGCAAGTCAAGCATATCATAGACTTTCTTAGGCATAACGAAATACTTGCACCAAGATCACATAAAGCATTACAATCAAAATCTTTGACCCTCATTTTAATGATGGGCTCCCAACCATCCTCTAGCTTTCTAGGAATAGAAGTTTCAAGTTTTAGTTTTTCTTCTCTAGCTTTTATGAGAGCATTTGTAATATGTTTTGTGAAAGCCAAGTTTACAGCGCTAGCATTGGGACTCTTAGCAAGTTTTTGTAAGAACTTTATAACTTCAGAGATGTGTCAATCATCAAAATTTAAATCATTACAATCTAAAGCAATGGGATTATCATCCCCAAGGTTGGAAAAAAATTCAGCAGTTTTATCACGAGCGGTTTCAGCTAGCTTTAGCAGCTTCGAGTAATTTTGCGCGCTTTGCACTAGGAGTAGAAACATCGCCAACACCAATTATTTTACTATTGATAGTAGGAGGTACAGCAACATGTGAATCATTAGCATTGCTAGTGGTGGTAATGGTCCAAACTTTAGCTACATTTTTCTCTTTAGCTAGTTTTTCATTTTCTTCTCTATCCCACCTAGCACGCAGTTCAGCCATTAATTTTATATTCTCATTAATTCTAACTTGGATGGCATTTGCTGTAGTAAAATTTTTATTTTCAATATCCCTATTAGGCATAACTTTCGATTTCAAAAGATCAACATCAGAGGCAAGACTATCAACCTTAGAAGCAAGAATATCAATTTTATTGAGCTTTTCCTCAACAGATTTGTTAAAGGCAGTTTGTGTACTAATAAATTATTTAAGCATAGCTTCAAGTCCAGGGGGTGTATTCCTATTATTGTTGTAAGAATTCCCATAAGAATTAGCATAACCGTTACCATTATTACAAGGATATGGCCTATAGTTATTACTAGAATTGTTCCGATAAGCATTGTTGTTGAAATTATTATTTTTAATGAAGTTTACATCAACATGTTCTTCTTGGGCAACCAATGAAGCTAACGGAACATTATTAGGATCAACATTAGTCCTATCATTCACAAGCATAGACATAATAGCATCAATCTTATCATTCAAGGAAGAGGATTCTTCAACAGAATTTACCTTCTTACCTTGTGGAGCTCTTTCCGTGGGCCATTCAGAGTAATTAACCATCATATTATCAAGAAGCTTTGTTGCTTCACCAAGAGTGATGGACATAAAGGTACCTCCAGCAGCTGAATCCAATAAATTCCGCGAAGAAAAATTTAGTCCTGCATAGAAGGTTTGGATAATCATCCAAGTAGTCAGTCCATGGGTTGGGCAATTTTTAACCAAAGATTTCATTCTTTCCCAAGCTTGAGCAACGTGTTCATTATCCAATTGTTTAAAATTCATTATACTACTCCTCAAAGATATAATTTTAGCAGGGGGATAATATCTACCAATAAAAGCATCCTTGCATTTAGTCCAGGAATCAATACTATTCTTAGGCAGAGATATCAACCAATCTTTAGCTCTTCCTCTTAATGAGAAAGGAAACAATTTTAATTTTATAATGTCACCATCTACATCTTTATACTTTTGCATTTCACACAATTCAACAAAATTATTGAGATGGGCAAGACAGCATCATCGGAACTATCACTGTAAAATTGCTCTCGCATAACAAGATTCGATAAAGCAGGTTTAATTTCAAAGAATTCCGCTGTAGTAGCAGGTGGAGCAATAGGTTTGCATAAGAAATCATTATTATTTGTGCTAGTGAAGTCACACAACTTAGTATTTTCAGGGGTGGCCATTTTAGCAGTAGTAAACAAACTAGATAAAGTAAATGCAAGTATCTAATTTTTTTGTGTTTTTGATATAGCAAACAAGACAGTAAATAAAGTAAAGCTAGCAACTAATTTTTTTTGTGTTTTGATATAATGCAGCAAACAAAGTAGTAAATAAAATAAAGCAAGACAAAAACAAAGTAAAGAGATTGGGAAGTGGAGACTCCCCTTGCGGCGTGTCTTGATCTCCACGGCAACGGCGCCGTAAATTTGCTTGATGCGTGTAATTGACACGTCCGTTGGGAACCCCAAGAGGAAGGTGTGATGCGCACAGCGGCAAGTTTCCCTCAGTTAGAAACCAAGGTTTAATCGAACCAGTAGGAGTCAAGAAGCACGTTGAAGGTTGATGGCGGCGGGATGTAGTGCGGCGCAACACCGAGATTCCGGCGCCAACGTGGAACCCGCACAACACAACCAAAGTTCTTTGCCCCAACGAAACAGGTGAGGTTGTCAATCTCACCGGCTTGCTGTAACAAAGGGTTAACCGTATTGTGTGGAAGATGATTGTTTGCAAGAAAACAGTAAAAACAAGTATTGCAGCAGATTTGTATTTCAGTATAAGAGAATGGACCGGGGTCCACAGTTCGCTAGAGGTGTCTCTCCCATAAGATAAAAGCATGTTGGGTGAACAAATTACAGTCGGGCAATTGACAAATAGAGAGGGCATAACAATGCACATACATGTCATGATAAGTATAGTGAGATTTAATTGGGCATTACGACAAAGTACATAGACCGCCATCCAACCGCATCTATGCCTAAAAAGTCCACCTTCAGAGTTATCATCCGAACCCCTCCAGTATTAAGTTGCAAAGCAACAGACAATTGCATTAAGTATGGTGCGTAATGTAATCAACAACTACATCCTTAGACATAGCATCAATGTTTTATCCCTAGTGGCAACAGCACAACACAACCTTAGGGGTTTCTGTCACTCCCCCAGATATCAATGCAGGCATGAACCCACTATCGAGCATAAACACTCCCTCTTGGAGTTACTAGCATCAACTTGGCCATAGCCTCTACTAATAACGGAGAGCATGCAAGATCATAAACAACACATAGGTAATAACTTGATAATTAACATAACATGGTATTCTCTATCCATCGGATCCCGACAAACACAACATATAGTATTACAGATAGATGATCTTGATCATGTTAGGCAGCTCACAAGATCCAACAATGAAGCACAATGAGGAGAAGACAACCATCTAGCTACTGCTATGGACCCATAGTCCAGGGGTGAACTACTCACTCATCACTCCGGAGGCGACCATGGCGGTGAAGAGTCCTCCGGGAGATGAATCCCCTCTCCGGCAGGGTGCCGGAGGAGATCTCCAGAATCCCCCGAGATGGGATTGGCGGCGGCGGCGTCTCTGGAAGGTTTTCCGTATCGTGGTTCTTCGCATCGGGGGTTTCGCGACGGAGGCTATAAGTAGGCGGAAGGGCAGAGTCGGAGGGCTGACGAGGGGCCCACACCATAGGGCGGCGCGGGCCCCCTCCGGCCGCGCGGCCCTATGGTGGCGGCACCTCGTCGCCCCACTTCGTATCCCTTTCGGTCTTCCGGAAGCTTCGTGGCAAAATAGGACCCCGGGCGTTGATTTCGTCCAATTCCGAGAATATTTCGTTACTAGGATTTCTGAAACCAAAAACGAGCAGAAAACAAGAATCGACTCTTCGGCATCTTGTTAATAGGTTAGTTCCAGAAAATGCACGAATATGACATAAAGTGTGCATAAAACATGTAGATATCATCAATAATGTGGCATGGAACATAAGAAATTATCGATACGTCGGAGACGTATCAGGCGACGCGGAGAGACTCGCGTCGAGGAACAGCGGAAAGCTATCGCCCAGAGGGAGATCGGGAGAGCGGCGGCGGCAGGAGGTGAGTCTCGCGCGGCTCTGATACAAAGTCAATTTTAGGGTTTTGGCGTGGTGCTGCCACGCCTCAGGATCTTCTATTTATATAATATGCACATACAGGTTATAAGGAGAGAGTCTGGCTGTTACACAAACCGTACAGCTCAAGGACTCAATACATCTTAACAGGGCCATGTGCTCCTACTCTGCTTATTCTGCTGCGTCTTCCATATCATCACGCCGGGCTCGAAGCCTCGAACGGCATGTGTCCTCAGTCAGGTGGGAGCGTGTATTCGAAGCTGCCGCTTGTTCCACCATGTCGACGACACGGGCTCAGTGTGAGGTCGTCGGGGAGGCACCATACCGGCAGGCTTCCTAGCACTAATTCATTTTTTTATTCACGCTAGGACTCCCAGGAGCGTGACTCGTTCGGTTTGCCACCATTGAAGCACATGATTCACATCTCGCCGAACGCCTCCATCAGATCATCACCATGCTCACCTTTCCGTGTTGCGCGTACCAATGGATTAGCAAGTTCCAGGACACCGCATGACTCATGAGTCATGACCATGATCCTGTATACTGTTGAGTTTCGCCGCGCCTGCTTCAGGCTTTGTTCGGTTGGTCCCGCCCCGGCCGGGATTCGGACCAAAACCCCGGGGGTTAGCCGGGATCGGCCTGGGCGGGAATCCATCCCAGACCCCGCTAAGAAAGGCGTTTGGTTAAACCCGGACAGAATCCCATCCCGGCCGAAACCACCCCAATCCCGTCCAAATCGCCGGTTTTAAAAACATCTAGTCTCACCCCGTGGAACCGTTCCCCGTGTGCTGCCCCGAATCGGTACGAAGGAAACGGGTAGTCTGTATACGTTTTGTCTGGCCCGATTCAGATGCAGCACCGCGGCGGCTCCGGCGGGTAAGGAGCAACGGCGGCTCCGGCAAGGACGGACGAACGGCGGCTCCGGCAAGGCCGGAGGGCGGCGGCTCCGACGAGGACGAGGGGACCGCAGCTAGGACAGGCTGGACGGGGAGAGGACGGGGTGGACGGCGGCGAGCACGGGAGTGGGCGGCGGCGAGCACGGGAGTGGGCGTCGGCGAGCACGGGAGTGGGCGGCGGCGACGATGGATTGGGCGGCGGCGACGATGGATTGGGCGGCGGCGACCATGGAGTGGACGGCGGCGACGTTCCCTAGCCTCGCAGAGTCGCAGAGTTCCTCATCAGCGTCTCTCCCTGCCGCAGTTTCTAACCGAACGGGTCAAAGGTGTGAGGGATTATGGGAAGAGGGATTAGCGGGATCAGGGTGACATGTGGGGATCACCCGAATCCTCTCGTGGTTTGTTACTCGTGGGATTTGGGCCCTCATGAACCGAACGAGGCCTCATTGGAGAGCGTCTTGTCCAGCTCTTCCCAATAATTCGTCAGTACGTCGTGGCCATAGAAGCTGAGAATTGGCTGCGAAAACGTATTCCTAAATCAGACGGATCAACAGTGGACATATACGGAGTATTACTTTTCCGCTACATCCTCCAGGCTGAAATCGCCACCGGGTTGATGAGGGGAAGCAACACCAATTAATCACGGCTTATATATGGCCAAAAAGATGAGAGATTTTTTAGGTAGAGATAAGAATTTAAATTTGCATTGTTCAGGTAACTCGGCCAAGCCAAGCTTGTCAGCACTACGTACTGAGAACACTCCTGAAGCCTCCGGTTGCCATGCAAGTACGTCATCGATTGATGCAGAGGTCGGGATATGCTCCCATATCTAAAAAAAATGCAAGTACGTCATCATGAAAACGATGGCTCGGTTTAATTCTCAGGATGGCTTCAGAGTCAATTGTTGAGAATAGAGTACGAACCAAGTCCTCCTTCCAATTACCCTGGTCATCAATAAGAGCTGAGACTCGGCGGTATCTATGGTTCCTTCTTTGTGTTAAGACTTTACAGTAAGAGGACCGAGGGATCCAGCTATCCCGCCAAATACGGATGCTGGAAGGCAGCAACTAATAGTTTGGCTACTGGGGAGAATAAACTCATACGCAATATGAGGGTTACTGGAATATGCAATATATGTGGTTCGGAACCAGAGAGCACTGCCCATGCCCTGG
The DNA here is from genome assembly GCF_022539505.1 of Lolium rigidum. Classification (NCBI taxonomy): domain Eukaryota; kingdom Viridiplantae; phylum Streptophyta; class Magnoliopsida; order Poales; family Poaceae; genus Lolium; species Lolium rigidum. The sequence continues at coordinate 272,936,232 of NC_061514.1, forward strand.
TGGGATGCCCTCACGCTCATCGGTTATGGGATGAGATGCGACTAGTATGGAGCCTGCCGTCTGCTACGGATTTTATGAAGCCAAGTCGAAACTGGTTTCAGTCGGTTCTCTGTGATCTTCCAGATCACCTAGTCGATACTACATTGCTGGTTGCCTGGCGTGCATGGTATGCTCGGAATGAAGTGGCACATGATAAACCTCTCCCATCTCTCGACGGTTCGAAACGCTTCCTACTCAGCTACCTAAAATTGATCCATAATGTCAAGGACACTCCTACTGATACAATCCTGAAGGGTAAAATGCCCATGGTTGACTCTGTACCCCTTCCCTCTCCTGTCTTGGTGAAGAAGGGGCCAGATAAACCCTGGTCAGCCCCACCTCCTGGTTGGGCCAAGCTTACTGTAGACGGATCTTTCCAAGCGTCTGATCGGACTGCTGGTATAGGCATGGTACTCCGCAACGCAGAAGGTTTGCCAATCTTCTCATCTTGCCGATCATTGGATGATTGTGAAGCTCCTTTGGAAGCAGAAAGTCTTTAGCACAAGATAGATCTCCTTTCTTATTTTGGATAGCTGAGCTTCTTGCTCTAGTTAATCAAGGTAGAGTTTGCACCTTTGTAAAAGTGGAACGATCACAGGTTAGGGTTAGCCATATTCTTGCAAACTTGGCAAGGGTAGAACGCCGTACTGCTACTTGGTTAGGATCGGGACCTGAAGTAGTCCTTCAGGTGCTTGATCATGATCGCATTGTAACCCTACCTGTTTAATAAAGTTCCTTTTTTACCCGCAAAAAAAAAAATTTGCTGAGAGGTTTTTTATTCGGTAGAGATTGGTTGCTACCGCATCAAATAACTTTTTAACTGGCCGCATCCAAGAGTTGATCGATGTCTTATTTGCCCCAAAGAGATAGAGTTTGTTTAGGTATTTTTTTCTGAACTAACCGCATCCAAGAGCTAGATCCATGGCTTATTTAAATCCAAAAAGATAGAGTTTGTTTAAGCATAAGTGGAGAACAGTCAAAAAAAAAAGTATAAGTGGAGGCATGGAGAATTTTCCATCCGTCATTGGAAACTTGGTGGAGCAACCGGACGTCACCAAGTTAATCTTGGCGAATGTGACAGTTTTTCATGTGCAAAATAATATATGCTGGTACATGTTACGCTTCGTAGGTTTTTTTTTTTTTTGCGTGGCACTTTTAAATCTGAGCCGTTCTATTTCTCGTGCTAAATCTGAGCCGTTATTTGTTTGTTATTTTAATAATATAATAGATAATAGATAGATAGATAGATAGATAGATAGATAGATAGATAGATAGATAGATAGATAGATAGATAGATAGATAGATAGATGGAGGAGCGGCCCAGCCTCTGCATCAAAGCATATGGCTTTTATTTAAACTTTATTCAACAGAAACCTATCAAAATCATACATCACAAAACCCAAAGCCAACACTTAACCTCTACAAACCCGACAATGGGTAAGTAACATGTTGTCAGGACTCTGCCCTAAAAACAGAAACAAACCGAGGGCACCATAGTCACCCTATGGTGAAAACAGGAGCTCACAACCGGTTTAGCAGACTCGTGGCGAGCATCTTTGCCCTCGCTTCAAAAGCTATTACCACCATCGAGCCGCTAGTCCATCTTCTAGGCAGAGATCCGCATATCCCTTGCAAGTCTTGCTGTCGATACCACGAAGCAAGATCTGTCGTGCGTATAACCTGTCGAACAGACATAACTCTGCGTAGCACCTGTCAGCCAGGCATGACTTGACATCTCCTCTTCCAACCTCTGTTCACCGGCGCTTCTCCTCAAACGATGCTCTCAAGAGATAAAACGACACCACTATGCTGCCATCGTCCGGTATGGAAAACCAGATCCCAGGGTTTCCCCCGGAGCAGCACATCTAGGTCAACAGTCGCTCAACGATGCCTTCAACAAGGTAACGGCGCAGAACGCCGCCATCGCCCGCCATCCGTCTCGAATTTCACCAGCAACTATGTCTTCCTCACCCGCAGCCGGGACTAGATGACGGATCTCGTGATCCGACAACCCAGCCTTAAGCCGACCACCTCCGGCAAAGGATATGGACACCACCGCCTCAGATCTCAGCCGTCTTAGATGATGCGGAGGTAGCCTAGGGAAGACCCGCGCCGCCGATGAAGAACCAGTGGGAGAAGCCCGTCCCGCCTAGGGCCAACCGAACCCAAGATCGGGGTTGCGCCACCGACTGATGTCGCCGCCTGCTGCCAAAGACACACCCTTGTCGCCTCTACCATGCCTCACCGTCGCTTGGAAGGAAGGGTCGGTCGCCGCCATGCCCCTAAACCGGCGATAGAGGAAGACCGCCGCATCGCCACACGGGCTTTGCCTGGAGAAGCCCCAGGCGGCAGCGGGAGAGGAGGTTGGGGCACGGGAGGTCAAGGGAGTGAGGAGTGGTGGCTGCCCCCGTGGCACCACCGCGCAGGTGTGGGAGGTGTCTTAGGCCATCTCCAAGGATGGACCGCAAAACGGATCATATTTCGCCGAGCCGCCGAGAGCACACGCGGCGGCGACGAGGGTCAAGGCAGCTCCAGCAGTGAGTGATGGCGTGTATTTCACACGTTCGTTGGGCAACCCCAAGAGGAAGGTATGATGCGCACAGCAGCAAGTTTTCCCTCAGAAAGAAACCAAGGTTTATCGAACCAGGAGGAGCCAAGAAGCACGTTGAAGGTTGATGGCGGCGGGATGTAGTGCGGCGCAACACCAGGGATTCCGGCGCCAACGTGGAACCCGCACAACACAACCAAAGTACTTTGCCCCAACGAAACAGTGAGGTTGTCAATCTCACCGGCTTGCTGTAACAAAGGATTAACCGTATTGTGTGGAAGATGATTGTTTGCGAGAGAAAATAGTAAAACAAGTATTGCAGCAGATTTGTATTTCAAGTATTAAAGAATGGACCGGGGTCCACAGTTCACTAGAGGTGTCTCTCCCATAAGATAAAAGCATGTTGGGTGAACAAATTACAGTCGGGCAATTGACAAATAGAGAGGGCATAACAATGCACATACATGTCATGATAAGTATAGTGGGATTTAATTGGGCATTACGACAAAGTACATAGACCGCCATCCAACTGCATCTATGCCTAAAAAGTCCACCTTCAGAGTTATCGTCCGAACCCTCTCCAGTATTAAGTTGCAAGCAACAGACAATTGCATTAAGTATGGTGCGTAATGTAATCAATAACTACATCCTCGGACATAGCATCAATGTTTTATCCCTAGCGGCAACAGAGACAACACAACCTTAGAACTTTCTCGTCATCGTCCCGGTGTCAATGCGGGCATGAACCCACTATCGAGCATAAATACTCCCTCTTGGAGTTACTAGCATCAACTTTGCCGGAGCCTCTACTAATAACGGAGAGCATGCAAGATCATAAACAACACATATGCAATAACTTGATAATTAACATAACATGGTATTCTCTATCCATCGGATCCCGACAAACACAACATAGAGTATTACGGATAGATGATCTTGATCATGTTAGGCAGCTCACAAGATCCAACAATGAAGCACAATGAGGAGAAGACAACCATCTAGCTACCGCTATGGACCCATAGTCCAGGGTGAACTACTCACTCATCACTCCGGAGGCGACCATGGCGGCGTAGAGTCCTCCGGGAGATGAATCCCCTCTCCGGCGGGGTGCCGGAGGAGATCTCCGGAATCCCCCGAGATGGGATCGGCGGCGGCGGCGTCTCGCGAAGGTTTTCCGTATCGTGGTTTTTCGCATCGGGGTTTCGCGACGGAGGCTTTAAGTAGGCGGAAGGGCGAGTCGGGGGCCGACGAGGGGCCCACACCACAGGGCGGCGCGGGCCCCCCTCTGGCCGCGCCGCCTTGTGGTTTGGCCACCTCGTGGCCCCACTTCGTATGCTCTTCGGTCTTCTGGAAGGTTCGTGGCGAAATAGGCCCCTGGGTCTTGATTTCGTCCAATTCCGATAATATTTCGTTACTAGGATTTCTGAAACCAAAAACAGCAGAAAACCGCAACTGGCATTTCGGCATCTTGTTAATAGGTTAGTTCCAGTAAATGCACGAATATGACATAAAGTGTGCATAAAACATGTAGGTATCATCAATAATATGGCATAGAACATAAGAAATTATCGATACGTCGGAGACGTATCAAGCATCCCCAAGCTTAGTTCTGCTCGTCCCGAGCAGGTAAAACGATAACAAAGATAATTTCTGAAGTGACATGCCATCATAACCTTGATCATACTATTTGTAAACTTATGTAGTGGATGCAGCGATCAAAACAATGGTAATGACATGAGTAAACAAGTGAATCATAAAGCGAAGACTTTTCATGAATAGTACTTCAAGACAAGTATTAATAAGTCTTGCATAAGAGTTAACTCATAAAGCAATAAATCAAAGTAAGGTATTGAAGCAACACAAAGGAAGATTAAGTTTCAGCGGTTGCTTTCAACTTGTAACATGTATATCTCATGGATAATTGTCAACATAGAGTAATATAACAAGTACAATATGCAAGTATGTAGGAATCAATGCACAGTTCACACAAGTGTTTGCTTCTTGAGGTGGAGAGAGATAGGTGAACTGACTCAACATAAAAGTAAAGAGAATGGTCCTTCAAAGAGGAAAGCATCGATTGCTATATTTGTGCTAGAGCTTTTATTTTGAAAACATGAAACAATTTTGTCAACGGTAGTAATAAAGCATATGAGTTATGTAAATTATATCTTACAAGTTGCAAGTCTCATGCATAGTATACTAATAGTGCCCGCACCTTGTCCTAATTAGCTTGGACTACCGGATCTTTGCAATGCACATGTTTTAACCAAGTGTCACAATGGGGTACCTCCATGCCGCTCGTACAAAGGTCTAAGGAGAAAGCTCGCATTTTGGATTTCTCGCTTTTGATTATTCTCAACTTAGACATCCATACCGGGACAACATGGACAACAGATAATGGACTCCTCTTTAATGCATAAGCATGTGGCAACAATTATTATTCTCATATGAGATTGAGGATATGTGTCCAAAACTGAAACTTCCACCATGATTCATGGCTTTAGTTAGCGGCCCAATGTTCTTCTCTAACAATATGCATGCTCCAACCATTAAGGTGGTAGATCTCTCTTACTTCAGACAAGACGGATATGCATAGCAACTCACATGATATTCAACAAAGAATAGTTGATGGCGTCCCAGAAGCATGGTTATCGCACAACAAGCAACTTAATAAGAGATAAAGTGCATAAGTACATATTCAATACCACGAGTAGTTTTTAAGCTATTTGTCCCATGAGCTATATATTGCAAAGGTGAATGATGGAATTTTAAAGGTAGCACTCAAGCAATTTACTTTGGAATGGCGGAAAATACCATGTAGTAGGTAGGTATGGTGGACACAAATGGCATAGTGGTTGGCTCAAGTATTTTGGATGCATGAGAAGTATTCCCTCTCGATACAAGGTTTAGGCTAGCAAGGTTATTTGAAACAAACACAAGGATGAGCGGTACAGCAAAACTCACATAAAAGACATATTGTAAACATTATAAGACTCTACACCGTCTTCCTTGTTGTTCAAAACTCAATACTAGATGTTATCTAGACTCTAGAGAAACCAAATATGCAAACCAAATTAGCAAGCTCTAAGTGTTTCTTCATTAATGAGTGCAAAGTATATGATGCAAGAGCTTAAACATGAGCACAACAATTGCCAAGTATCAACTTATCCAAGACATTTTAGAATTACTACATGTAGCATTTTCCAATTCCAACCATATAACAATTTAACGAAGAAGAAACTTCGCCATGAATACTATGAGTAGAGCCTAAGGACATACTTGTCCATATGCTACAGCGGAGCGTGTCTCTCTCCCATAAAGTGAATGCTAGGATCCATTTTATTCAAACAAAACAAAAACAAAAACAAACCAACGCTCCAAGCAAAGTGCATAAGATGTGACGGAATAAAAATATAGTTTCGGGGAGGAACCTCGATAATGTTGTCGATGAAGAAGGGGATGCCTTGGGCATCCCCAAGCTTAGACGCTTGAGTCTTCTTAGAATATGCAGGGGTGAACCACCGGGCATCCCCAAGCTTAGAGCTTTCACTCTCCTTGATCATATTGCATCATACTCCTCTCTTGATCCTTGAAAACTTCCTCCACACCAAACTCGAAACAACTCATTAGATGGTTAGTGCATAATAAAAATTCACATGTTCAGAGGTGACACAATCATTCTTAACACTTCTGGACATTGCATAAAGCTACTGGACATTAATGGATCAAAGAAATTCATCCAACATAGCAAAAGAGGCAATGCAAAATAAAAGGCAGAATCTGTCAAAACAGAACAGTCCGTAAAGATGGATTTTATTAGGCCACCAGACTTGCTCAAATGAAAATGCTCAAATTGAATGAAAGTTGCGTACATATCTGAGGATCATGCACGTAAATTGGCTTAATTTTCTGAGCTACCTACAGGGAGGTAGACCCAGATTCGTGACAGCAAAGAAATCTGGAACTGCGCAGTAATCCAAATCTAGTACTTACTTTACTATCAAAGACTTTACTTGGCACAAAAAAACTCAAAACTAAGATAAGGAGAGGTTGCTACAGTATTAAACAACTTCCAAGACTCAAATATAAAACAAAAATACTGTAGTAAAAACATGGGTTGTCTCCCATAAGTGCTTTTCTTTAACGCCTTTCAGCTAGGCGCAGAAAGTGTAACTCAAGTAACATCGAGAGATGAAGCATCAACATCATAATTTGTTCTAATAATAGAATCATAAGGTAACTTCATTCTCTTTCTAGGGAAGTGTTCCATACCTTTCTTGAGAGGAAATTGATACTTAATATTACCTTCCTTCATATCAATAGTAGCACCAACGGTTCGAAGAAAAGGTCTTCCCAATATAATGGGGCAAGATGCATTGCATTCAATATCCAAGACAACAAAATCAACGGGGACAAGGTTATTGTTAACCATAATATGAACATTATCAACTTTCCCCAAAGGTTTCTTTTTAGCATTGTCAGCGAGATTAACATCCGGATAACAGCTTTTCAATGGTGGCAAGTCAAGCATATCATAGACTTTTTTAGGCATAACGAAATACTTGCACCAAGATCACATAAAGTATTACAATCAAAATCTTTGACTCTCATTTTAATGATGGGCTCCCAACCATCCTCTAGCTTTCTAGGAATAGAAGTTTCAAGTTTTAGTTTCTCTTCTCTAGCTTTTATGAGAGCATTTGTAATATGTTTTGTGAAAGCCAAGTTTATAGCGCTAGCATTGGGACTCTTAGCAAGTTTTTGTAAGAACTTTATAACTTCAGAGATGTGGCAATCATCAAAATCTAAATCATTACAATCTAAAGCAATGGGATTATCATCCCCAAGGTTGGAAAAAATTTCAGCAGTTTTATCACAGAGCGGTTCGATAGCTTTAGCAGCTTCGAGTAATTTTGCGCGCTTTGCACTAGGAGTAGAAGCATTGCCAACACCAATTATTTTACCATTAATAGTAGGAGGTGCAGCAACATGTGAATCATTAGCATTGCTAGTGGTGGTAATAGTCCAAACTTTAGCTACATTTTCCTTTTTAGCTAGTTTTTCATTTTCTTCTCTATCCCACCTAGCACGCAGTTCAGCCATTAATCTTATATTCTCATTAATTCTAACTTGGATGGCATTTGCTGTAGTAATAATTTTATTTTCAATATCCCTATTAGGCATAACTTTCGATTTCAAAAGATCAACATCAGAGGCAAGACTATCAACTCTAGAAACAAGAATATCAATTTTATTGAGCTTTTCCTCAACAGATTTGTTAAAGGCAGTTTGCGTACTAATAAATTCTTTAAGCATAGCTTCAAGTCCAGGGGTGTATTCCTATTATTGTTGTAAGAATTCCCATAAGAATTAGCATAACCGTTACCATTATTATAAGGATATGGCCTATAGTTATTACTAGAATTGTTCCGATAAGCATTGTTGTTGAAATTATTATTTTTAATGAAGTTTACATCAACATGTTCTTCTTGGGCAACCAATGAAGCTAATGGAACATTATTAGGATCTACATTAGTCCTATCATTCGCAAGCATAGACATAATAGTATCAACCTTATCATTCAAGGAAGAGGATTCTTCAACAGAATTTACCTTCTTACCTTGTGGAGCTCTTTCCGTGTGCCATTCAGAGTAATTAACCATCATATTATCAAGAAGCTTTGTTGCTTCACCAAGAGTGATGGACATAAAGGTACCTCCAGCAGCTGAATCCAATAAATTCCGCGAAGAAAAATTTAGTCCTGCATAGAAGGTTTGGATGATCATCCAAGTAGTCGATCCATGGGTTGGGCAATTTTTAACCGAGAGATTTCATTCTTTCCCAAGCTTGAGCAACATGTTCATTATCCAATTGTTTAAAATTCATTATGCTACTCCTCAAAGATATAATTTTAGCAGGGGGATAATATCTACCAATAAAAGCATCCTTGCATTTAGTCCAGGAATCAATACTATTCTTAGGCAGAGATAGCAACCAATCTTTAGCTCTTCCTCTTAATGAGAAAGGGAACAATTTTAATTTTATAATGTCACCATCTACATCTTTATATTTTTGCATTTCACACAATTCAACAAAATTATTGAGATGGACAGCAGCATCATCAGAACTAACACCAGAAAATTGCTCTCGCATAACAAGATTCAGTAAAGCAGGTTTAATTTCAAAAAATTCTACTGTAGTAGCAGGTGGAGCAATAGGTGTGCATAAGAAATCATTATTATTTGTGCTAGTGAAATCACACAACTTAGTATTTTCAGGGGTAGCCATTTTAGCAGTAGTAAATAAAGCAAACTAGATAAAATAAATGCAAGTAAACTAATTTTTTTGTGTTTTTGATATAACAAACAAGACAGTAAATAAAGTAAAACTAGCAACTAATTTTTTTGTGTTTTAATATAATGCAGCAAACAAAGTAGTAAATAAAATAAAGCAAGACAAAAACAAAGTAAAGAGATTGAGAAGTGGAGAATCCCCTTGCAGCGTGTCTTGATCTCCCCGGCAACGGCGCCAGAAAAAGAGCTTGATGGCGTGTATTTCACACGTTCGTTGGGCAACCCCAAGAGGAAGGTATGATGCGCACAGCAGCAAGTTTTCCCTCGGAAAGAAACCAAGGTTTATCGAACCGAGGAGGAGCCAAGAAGCACGTTGAAGGTTGATGGCGGCGGGATGTAGTGCGGCGCAACACCAGGGATTCCGGCGCCAACGTGGAACCTGCACAACACAACCAAAGTATTTTGCCCCAACGAAACAGTGAGGTTGTCAATCTCACCGGCTTGCTGTAAGAAAGGATTACCGTATTGTGTGGAAGATGATTGTTTGCAGAGAAAATAGTAAAACAAGTATTGCAGCAGATTTGTATTTCAGTATTAAAGAATGGACCGGGGTCCACAGTTCACTAGAGGTGTCTCTCCCATAAGATAAAAGCATGTTGGGTGAACAAATTACAGTCGGGCAATTGACAAATAGAGAGGGCATAACAATGCACATACATGTCATGATAAGTATAATGGGATTTAATTGGGCATTACGACAAAGTACATAGACCGCCATCCAACTGCATCTATGCCTAAAAAGTCCACCTTCAGGTTATCGTCCGAACCCCCTCCGATATTAAGCTGCAAGCAACAGACAATTGCATTAAGTATGGTGCGTAATGTAATCAATAACTACATCCTCGGACATAGCATCAATGTTTTATCCCTAGCGGCAACGAGCACAACACAACCTTAGAACTTTCTCGTCACCGTCCCGGTGTCAATGCGAGGCATGAACCCACTATCGAGCATAAATACTCCCTCTTGGAGTTACTAGCATCAACTTGGCCAGAGCCTCTACTAATAACGGAGAGCATGCAAGATCATAAACAACACATATGCAATAACTTGATAATTAACATAACATGGTATTCTCTATCCATCGGATCCCGACAAACACAACATAGAGTATTACGGATAGATGATCTTGATCATGTTAGGCAGCTCACAAGATCCAACAATGAAGCACAATGAGGAGAAGACAACCATCTAGCTACTCGCTATGGACCCATAGTCCAGGGGTGAACTACTCACTCATCACTCCGGAGGCGACCATGGCGGCGTAGAGTCCTCCGGGAGATGAATCCCCTCTCCGGCAGGGTGCCGGAGGAGATCTCCAGAATCCCCCGAGATGGGATCGGCGGCGGCGGCGTCTCGGCAAGGTTTTCCGTATCGTGGTTTTTCGCATCAGGGGTTTCGCGACGGAGGCTTTAAGTAGGCGGAAGGGCGGAGTCGGGGGCCGACGAGGGGCCCACACCACGGGCGGCGCGGGCCCCCTCCCGGCCGCGCCGCCTTGTGGTTTGGCCACCTCGTGGCCCCACTTCGTATGCTCTTCGGTCTTCCGGAAGGTTCGTGGCGAAATAGGCCCTCGGGTCTTGATTTCGTCCAATTCCGAGAATATTTCGTTACTAGGATTTCGAAACCAAAAGCAGCGAAAACAGCAAGCGGCACTTCGACATCTTGTTAATAGGTTAGTTCCAGAAAATGCACGAATATGACATAAAGTGTGCATAAAACATGTAGGTATCATCAATAATATGGCATAGAACATAAGAAATTATCGATACGTCGGAGACGTATCAGTGAGTCGGGGGGCACGGAGGGCGACCACCAAGGTAGCGAGGGCCAAGCCATCTACACGGACGGTGGAGTGGGCCCAATGTAGTTTAGCTTAGTTTAGATTTAATCTATCTATTATATACTAAAAACAAAATAAGGGTATTTTTTGAGGCACCACATTAATCCACATCCTCTAAATTATATTGATAGTTAGATTTAAAATTTGTGGTTGAGATTTAACAAAAGAGTTATTGTTACGTAACTGTGTAGTACACCTTCTAAGTCCATTTGACACGTTATATATTGGAAAGAGTATGAAAAGGAAATATTGAGTGGGTTATCTAGATCACACACACGTACCTCCCAAGGACTCTACGTGTCCAATTAAAAAATAGTACAGACTTAACGTAGTGCAGATTTAACGTTGCAAGCACTCGTACATATCTCTATTATTATTTTTCTGCCAAATCAAGGATCCTTGTAGAAATAAATACCGATTCATCATGGGTAAATCCGGTTTCCTAAAATACTGACCAAAATGCCACCAAACATTTTTCAAATAAATTTATAAAATCATCCAAAGTTTGTTATTTTCTCAAATCTGAGAAAAATTATGTGGTACTGATAAATTGCGTCCAATATTACAGTTCTCTCGTGGTAGCCGGCTTTCGGCAAAACTTTGGAAATTCCGTCCAAGATAATAAACCCTTAACCAAATACTTCCCCCATCCAACATTAACTGACTCAATTTTTTTATATTTATATAAGTCAAGATAAATATGAGTCAATTAATTTGGAACGGAGAAAATAAAAAAATCTATAGTGACTCATAGTAAACCTTTGGCATGTGGATCTTTTGATGGCTCGATACACAGCCGGCCACCTCTATTTTTTTGGCAAAAAAAAATAGAAAAGAAAAAAAACAAGTAGAAAAAGTGTTTGTCTCAAAAAAAGAAGAGAAAAAAGTTGATCTAGCTCCACGTGTATGTGTTCAATGAAAAAAACTATGTGTAGGACAAGATCAATTTGATACAATACGTGGCAAGGACACGGCATTTAACTTTAGCTGGACCTATTAAAAAACAAAATTGTAATCGGTACAAATCATCGAGAGTCTAGCCCTATTCGTTTTTAAAAATTGCATAGGCAAGGCGTTCAGAAGAAATACTAATCTAGATAAGTTAACGATGTATTACGAGATAGAATATAGACTGACATATGCATGTATGTGGTACAATATATTGACCCACACGTATTCATGTTCAGCATACAAAGAATAACTAATTCTAAATTAAATAAAACCATAAGAAAAGATGCACATATTTTGTGATCTAGGTAAAACGTATAAATATATGTATATGTGATTTTTCAAATATTTATTTCTATACATACACAGCGTTGATGATACAAAATAAATAAGACACACCTACAATTATAAATTGAGTAAAATTCATAATAACATGATTGTTATGGTAGGTTGTGTCCCACCATGCATGGTGGAAACTCTTATGCAATTTTAATTTTCTAAATGATGTAGAGTGGAAAGGTTACATGAACGTAAAGAATTTTATGCAAACACCTTATAATATAAATTACAGCACTAAATATATATAGTGATTGATTTAATAATTTTTCTTCATTTAATTTATGAATATCTAAGGCATAGCTGAATCGTAACATGTCAAAGTTTGTTGATTGGTTGAACCAAATGCTTAAGGCGTGTTGGTAACGGGTTATTTAAAAACTATTTTCAGAATAAAATATGGATCCCGTTATATATGCAAACAAGCATGGATGCAATCTCACATTTTATACAAGGACAATAGGAATAGAGAAACTAGAACATAAGATATACAGAAAAGATAGAGATGTATCCTACTAGAGAGCATACAACAATATGTGTAACAGGTGTGGTTAGTTTTGTTGGTGTCCTCGAAACTACACGTCTAGCTTATAAACGAGTTAATGAGAGAAACATAATAGCTATTATGTTTCATAATAGTTTTACTACTAGCAATATAATCATGTACAAAATTAAAATTTGTACATATATATTCTATTTTCTCTTATGCAACAAAGGGGATAAATTGGAAAAAAATAAGATAAAATTAATAATTAACACTTTTGCTACACTAAGGATGGTGCCCTCGCATTTGCGAGGGCCACCTTGCTAGTTGTGATTAAAATGCAATGAAGATGTATCCTAAATATGATTTATGAGAAAAAAAATGTACTCATTGAATTGTAGGCTAGCAACGACGACTGCGTCCCTAGTCCACGCGCTATCCGTGCTGCTGTAAACCTGGCCCAAATTTAGACCAACTTTGCTTTAAAATGGTATTCAGAGGACACGGTCCGTATATGGTTGTCCGTTGAACCTCGCTTTTAGCCACGTCAGGCCGCGACGTACGCGAGATGTCCATATGCTGGGAGAGGGGCGTTGGAGATGCCTTATCAACATTACTAAAGTAGCACCAACCTGGAGTTACAGCTTAACAATTAATTCTGAGTTATTAGTTAACAGTAAAACTTACCTACCTAGGAGCCTCCACAGCATTTTGACGTCCTTAGCCATCCGATCCGGCCATCTGATGGTCTATATGTACGCTCTATTCCCGAACTCAGCTTACCGAATCGTTACGTTGATCGATCACCTTAAAAAAGGCTCACTTCCGTTACAGGGCTGCTACTCCCCACATTGATTTAGGCCGCAGCATATTTGTTGGGCTCAAAAAGGTAAAACGGGCCTAGGATTTAGCTTTAACACAGCTTTTCTCAACGAAGAAAGCTAGGTCCATGTCGCTCCCTCTGCCCACGCTGCCGTTCATCGTCCGCCTGCGCCGCCATTCATCATTCGCATGTACTACGACGATAAGACAGCGAGCGATGCGGAGCCGCCAAGGCCGAATGGAGATGCGGCGGCGTCAACGTATCCAGGACGACGCGGAGGAGGCAGAGGATGCGGCATCGTCTCTCTGGTCAAAGGAGAAGGCAGGGCGACCTGTGGACTAGCATCTTCGACGGCGTGTCCTCTCAGAACTAGCATCTTCGAAAGGGCAATAGGGCACGAGTGACTATCCAGATTGAACCCTAAAAGTAGATGTACGCACTTCTTCCATATGCTGTACTCATCAGGTTTAATCGTTCAATCTATCACACTACTTTTTTGCAGATGCGTGTTCCATGGATGTGCTAGGAGGAGCAAATCTCATTCCATCAGGTTTTACCCAGATAAGCTCTTGGACTAAATCTCTTTAATTGTCTGATTTCTGTTTCTGACACGGGAATGGTTAATTTCTTGCTAGATACCTACATTGTGGAACATAGGTAATAGGTTATTATTTAATTGATATAGATGATCTTGGCTGGTTAGTACTTATTTATACTCGATCTGTACCAATATTTTCCCTGTGACATATCTGGTTCTGATTGAAAAATTGGTGTATTACCTTACTAATATGTATATGTGTTTTTCAAGGAAGTGTTGTTAGAACTTCAAAGAATTGAAAAACTTCTTCCATTCACTTAATATGACTGCATGTTTTTCCTTAATCACTTACAGGTAACATTCGGTGATTCGATTGATTTCAAGCAAAATAACTCCACTGTTAGCTACCATACAGTATAGGTACAACAGCTTAAGTATATTGATCGCTTCTTATCCTTGATTGCACATGCCTCGGTGAGGGATTGAACATGTGAACTATTGCTGGATTCTTCCCTTGCATAGGTAACCTTCTTTATGGATTTCTATGGTCATGTCTCTAGCTTAGCACTGTTTAATTTTGAGTTTTCAACTAGGGATCAAAAGCTCTCACACTAGCTTGCTGTAGCTTATGGTACTAGGAATCAAGATACTATTTCTTCTGGTGCTTAGGTTTGTTTACCGCTGATTTTTCTGGTAAGATGCAATATACAATTGATGAAAGATTCAATAAATAATTTAGCCGAAGGAATATATTTTACAGGTTCAACTAAGCTCGGATCTGTCCAGCTTGGAAAAGTTAGCTTTGCATCTGTCGACTTAATGAGTACCGTTGTGGGTTAGATGCATTTTCTGAATGATTGTTGAAATTTCTGTTTAGCATATTATATTTTTATGTACATGTGTCGATTCCTTGAAGCCTTGGAATTTATCTCTTACAGTGAGACTGAGAGTAGGCTAGCTAACTGGAGCATTGGCCTCTCTTTCCTTGTTTTACGGCTGCCCATGAAACTAAACTTTTGAAAATGGCATGTACAATCTCCGTTCTAAGAAGAAGGCACACTTTTCAAAGTCAAACAATGTAAAGTTTGACCAAGATAATTTTACGTCTTTATTATTGTATGAATTCTACTTCTCAAATAACTTACATCTTCTAAATTGTTTCCAGCTGTCGTATGTTGCCACTTTTCGGTGCTATTAAAATGTTTCTTCTCTTTATTCATGCGGGATATAAGATAATTCGGATCAAGTTGGCCCAGAAGTGTTAACATGATTAGAAGTGATGTAAGTAATACTTTCTTTTGAGATGATACAAGATCCTATGATCTATGAACCATTTGCGTGAGATAATTTCACATGGCAAGATGCCCACTTTCTTGGTCTTATTTCTATCATCCCAAGATAAGATTGTTTACATTGGTGGTATGCCTTTCGGAGGAAGAGCAGCTTGCTACACACGAGATTTGGACCATTGGTCCAGTTCTAGATTCAGCCGTTAAGGTTTGCCTGGCCTTAGAACATCAGTACTTATCTAATTGTACCACGTTGTTGAATTTACTGAACATCACCATTAGGATATTTTTGCTGCGACATATTGTTTGCATCAGCACAATCTGTAAGTTAATTGAGTAAAGATACACATGCATGTTAGTTATTGTCCAACATGGGCACAAAATAACTAGAACATTGTTCCCCATTTATTGTGGTTCGTATTCTAGAAAATAAATAACCAAACAAGTAGCGATGCAAGGTTGATGGCAAGTGTCAAATAAATTCGTCAGAGCTTATGCATGGTATTTCTGAATGTGGATGGCACAAACTTCCTTTACTTTGAAAGCTAATACATATAAAGCTCAGGTTCAATTCGTCCCAATCCGCTGCTCCTCTTCTCTTTTTGCTTGCGCTGACCTCAAGCAAGTACAGGTGCTTTTTGTTGTTGTGGCCTCATCTCGTGAGACATATATTTGTATGTTGGTTTGGTTTTAGATATTCTTTCGTGGAACCTCGTGGTGTTGCAAGGTATGGGCTATCGCACACTCCATACAACTGGGCTACCTTGGTTATGGCGTACTTGAATCAATAGTAGAAATCTCCTGTCAGTTGTTTGAATTTAATTTATCCTACCATTTCCAGCATGGCATGTTTCCTCTGAGATCTGTTCTGATACATAGACAATGGTTATGTTGTTAGGTAGATATTATGGAGAACATGCATCTTTTATCAAGCATATCCTAGAAAACAGGCTATGTAGGTATGGATCATATGTATTTTCTGTGGTTTGTTATTTTATTTCAATAATCTGGTGTGCATCAGTTGATCTTCTGCATTTGCAAGTGTAGGTATTGGACCAGAGGCAACAATTGACAGTTTTGTTCCTGTATGGTAACTTTAGCATTCTTGATTCTTTTACATGTAAGCAATACTATCAAATAATTTTACATCTTGGTAATAGTAGGTTGATCAAATGATTATTGCCACATATATGAATTGTCAAGATAGTTATGTCACTTTCCTCTTGGGTTTATGGTAATCGAGAACTGTGGCTTAGTAACTAACTAATCACCTGTATTCTGAAGTGTTTGTCTCAAAGGTGTCTGGTTATGTTGTGTCTGCTATAGGACGTGTTTGTGCTTTCCTGGTTTCCTGTGTTCTCCATCCACCTCCGTCCTAATTGCCCTCTTATTTCACTTATATGATGCACTAACATACTCATTTTGTTTGGATACAATTACTGTTCATGCTTCTTACACGTTAAATGATATCCTTTGTTCTTTTGGCATTGCAGAAAAAGAACGGATCAAGGTAGAGTATGGGGTGTGGAACCCCTTCCGACCTAAGCGGCACAAGCTAACAATAACCTATATATATTACTATATGACTACTTTTTGAGTCTTATCTTTTACACACGAATTGTGAACTCATCTCGATTTAACCTGATTCTTTGACTTCTAGAATGTGGATTCTTTGTATCGATTACCATCTTCTTGTTGTCGGATTCTATGATGCCATTTAATGTTATTGATGTCCAAAATTTGAATGCATATGGCCCACCAAGTTAAATGACTATATAGCTATTCAAATTTACTTAGATTGGACCATGTAAATTTTCTTTCATATTTCTATTGTTCTATATAATATGGATTCACGATGCATTGGATAAATACTGGATGTACTACTTAGATTGATATATTTATCTACATAGGAAATACCCAAGAACCGATATGTACAGTACCACGTCACACCATCGTTACGCGCTTTGCCTTTGTTCTGCTTGTCATCCATGGATCTAGAAGTATTGCAATTGGTGCAAGAAAATCCATAAATCTCGAAGTGGTGGCAATCAGTCTACTGGGAGTACATCCATGATTAGTTAATTTTCCCATTTCAGTTGAACCATTTTCTAAGAAATGATAAAAAAAAAAATTGGATGAACAAATAAATCGATATGATTGATAAGAGATTGTTGCAAGTGTGGTACTCATTTTATTATTTTAGTTATTGGAACTCTCATTTTCTGTTTTCTGAAGATAATATGGCCTTTTTTTATGAACGCTCGAGCAAATATGACTTGGTGTCTATAAATATGCACAATTGGTTGTACCATGATAATTTTCATGATACGTCATATAGTCTAAAATTATTCAAATATTTCAGTATTTTTTCCTAAAGATAGACGGGCGCGGCAACGCGCGCTTTTATGGTCTAGTGAATTATATAGTTCGTTTGGTTTTGAGAGTTTCTCTATCTCTATCTCTACTCAGGCCCGGTCCTGGGGCAGGGCGGGAGGGGCGACCGCCCTGGGTCCGTGAAACTTAGGGGCCCTTCGCTGGATTTAAAGCCTATGGCATGAGAAGGCTTCGTCGTCTACACATTCGTGAAAACAAAATCTCTACTACTTAAAAAGAGGGGGCGTGTTCCGTCGTCAATCATCAACCATGGTCCGTCGTCCTTCCCGTCCCACCGAAAACACCGCAGTCAAGAAAAAACACCCACACCCCTTGCCCCATCCAACCACGACCGCAAGCGCCCTCATGGCTCCGTTCCCCCGTGACCACCGCATCGCGCCGCCCCAAAGACCAACCCTAGCACGCTGCCGCAGAAGCCCAGCCCAGAGCGCCACGCACGCTCGCTGATTCACGCCGCCAGATGAGCCCAAGCGAGTTCTCCGCACCACCGGAGCATCTCCGTTCCAAACTTAGGATCCCCGCCGCCACGCAGGTTTCGGATCTGGCCGTGTTCCCAGATGCTGTGCTGAGGTCACCGACCGGCCGGCTCAGATCCACGCCACCTCTATCGTTGACAAGACACCCTCATATGGAGACCTAGGAGTTGGGCTCCGTTTTCCGCCGCCCCTACAGAAGCAGCTCGACGGCGCTGAGGCTCCTTTATAGGATGGGCTGGTGGAGTAGCGTCAGTCCAAGGAGCATGGCGCTCGACGTGTACACTATAGTCCGGGCGTTATTCTTGATGGAATACTGCTTTCCGATGCAATGATGGCTGGATGCAGCGAGGAGCGCAATCCCATTGGTTCATTACTTTATTGACTAGGAGTGCGATGGTTTCCTGGCCTGGTCCCCAATTCTAAGGTAAAGAATTTTGCCTTCTACTTTTGGATCTCGCAGATTGTAGTAGTAGGGACGGATGCATGAACATTGCAAATTTGCTACAAAATGATTCTTTCTCAGGTATACTTCTAGGTGCATCCTTGTAAACGGCATACAAGAAAAATCACGTGCAACTGTGTGAACATGATTCTCTATAATCAATAGGTTCTTAAGTTTTAGACAATTATAATTTATGAAATGTTTCTATTTTGCTTGAGAAGATTGTGGAGGTATCTGCTTGTTCGAATCTTCACGTCCATTCCTGACCTTGCCATCTTAGCAAGAGAGAGATAAAGCTAGGATATAGTCGCGTATCCGTTTTTTTTCTTCTGAATATGGTATTTGATGCTTCATAAATATGGTAGAAGATTATTTGATGCTTAGCTTTCTAAACGGTCCTTCTTATACCAATTGATGATGTGTTGTGCAACAGTTTACCTCCTCCGTTATCCATGGAACAGATGCTATACCCTCCACGGTAAGATTTGTTATGCAAGGTACTTTCCATTTTTAAAATCCCAAGGGCTTCTTTCTGGGTTTTTTTTTATTAGTGTAAAAGGTGATCCTTAGTTGCTGCCCGGTAGGCATTTACTAGATCTGTTAGTGGATCCAGCTTGATGAGTGCATCGGCGCTAATTCCACTTTCAATTGGTGTTTGTTTAACCAATAGATATCATTAGTTAATGGTACAAATTTGATTTTTCCAGCAAGGGAAGGGCTGGTATTCAGATGCCTCACCTCAAATAAACTCATGTTTGGTTACCTAGCCCTGTGAGGCTCAGTTTGGTGTATCTGTGTAATGTTGTATTGATATATTGATTGGTGGCAGGGAGATCCTTGATGGTGCTCTAGGGTCAAGTTTAACCCACAACCGTTGAAATGCATGTACGTCACATTATGTAAACAGTTTGGTTTCCTTGCAGCAACTTAAAATATGTCTGTATGAAAGGCTAACATAATGCACATTTCTTTCAACTATCTGAATGTGTACTTTGGATTGACTTGTTTCCATCTAATTTGTTGTTTCCTTACAGGGATGAGATTTATTCTATCATCATGGGGAAGATGGTTTTTATTATTAACGTAGAGAAGTACAAGGTTCAGGACTTCAGGTAGGTGATCCCTGACCCAAATGACAAAGATATATACACCCTCCCCCCCACACCCCAATAGGAAAATATGTACTATGACTGTTATTTTCAGTCTGTCATTTTAGACTCACCTCTCCATTTGTCACCATCTTGGTTCTACAGCTCAATTTGTTCGTGTGCATGATAGTAAACTATGTACTAATCTTTGTTAAAGTTGTGTACGATGTATGTATAAACCGAGTTTTGTGTGTATAATGTCTCGATCTAATTCATTAATCACACAGGTTATCCGTGGGAGGTCCCAGATAAACAACTTGAAGTTATAGTTATGAACAAGCTAAAAAGGTTTGCTGCATCCCTGTATATAAAAACAGTATGTTTTCTGCCGCATACAAAATTCGTTCTCTTTAAAGGACTTAAGGTTGACTTAGGATAAGAAGTAATTAAAGCTAGGTAAACTAGGCAGAACTTCGAACATCAGTTCAGTCTATACCTTGGCTTATAGTGGAATATTAGTTGACGTGTTAAGCTGCTTGTTACACCAGTCACTTTGGGATTCTTCTTTGGTGTGTGTCCTTGCCTTCAGAAAATACATATGATCCAGAATAAGGTAATTTTCAGCTATCTGGGATTACAAGTCCGCAATCGTTCTTCTTTCCTTTATTGACCGTTCCACTGATTAATTTCTATTGCGTATCTGAATTTCATGCAAAGTTGTTGCATAGATTACCATGATCGCAAGTTAACAGCCCTGCATTCCACAAAGTCGATAAGATGTAGCATACCGACAATGTAAATATTCAGGGAGGGCAGTACATCATTTGGAAAGCAAAAGAACAAACTTAGGTCAATGTGGTACTCTTAAATATATTTCTGCAAATATCACATAGTTTACTGAACGGATTTTCCACACTTTTTTTTAATGTTTGAAGTATGTAATGGCCATGGGATGTTAAGATCTTGCTAATATGTATGGACGAGGATCCAAAGGCAAGGGCTTACCGTAAAATACACACACTTGAATGTCATAAGTAGAAGCTGCTTCTATTCCAATTTAACCCACAAAATGGAATGTCACTTCCATACAGCTATTCCGGAAAAGGCTCCTTTGCAACCTTTGTCTTCAAGAAATATTGTGGGATAACACGACTACAAAATAAATATGTATCTCATTTAAAATATCATTATACATCAGATAGTTAATAAGAGAGAAATTGACCCATAGTTTTAAAAACCGGACCGGTGACCGAACCGGCGAGGCTCTCGGTTCAGGTTTTTACCGGTCGAACCACTGGTTTACCGGTTCACTGGCTGGTTTTTTAAGATATAAAATGGTATACTTTTTGTTCATAAATGCTGAAATAAACATTTAAATATGTACAAAAATGAATTCAAGCAAAAGCAAAGCATATATCATTAAGAATTTAAGATGCATGTAGCAGGCTAGCTGCTAGCAGCGTCCAGGTCTGGCTCCAGCCATAGTTGACGCATGTACACTGTAATGTACAGGAGCAAGCCAACAAGTGAACAAACAGGTAAAAATGAAAATATACTTCCAAGTTCCAAGGTTCCAGAATTTAAACAAGGAACATAATCTGATAATCGTCTGATATAACAAGGTTCTCATACATGCAACAGATGCAAGAAATAAACTTTCAAAGTCTCAAGTTCGAGAAACATGGCGCCAAACTCAACGGTATTCGAAGGTCCAATCTGTCACACTGCCACGATTCTCTTCATAAAAGGAATCATCTTCATCTCCGTTATGTTCATCTACTCGGCCTGCATCAGTGTGATCTTCCTCATCACCTCCTCCAGTATGTTCATTTTCTTGAGAAGCATTCATATCATTTTCATAATCTTCATCAATCCAGCGAGCCTCGTCTACACAAGTTCACAATTTTGTGTGATAAATATAAGAACTAATAGACATAAATCAGAAATGACAAGTATATAAGAGAAACATTACCATTCATGGCAATGGCATTGCAAATCTCTTTGTCATTTGGCACCAAACCTTTCCGATATCTCTCAATTTCTTCCACATTTAATACTTGGGGATCATCTTCAAGAATCCAATCTTCAGCAAACTTGCCAATGTCCTCCAAACAAATTGGGTCATAGTTTCTTTTGGAGAGTTGGGACCTACACATGGAATGGAAAGATGCAACCATATAAAAATAGAAAATAAACAAGGGAATACATAAGAAAGTAGATGTAATAGAGCAAGAATGAAGTACTTTTGTTCCAGCCTAGAGTTGCATTGAACATAAGCTATATCATTCATCACTTGATGCTCAAGTCTGTTTCTCTTTTTGGAATGTATGTGTTCAAACAAACTCCAATTTCTCTCACAACCAGAAGCACTACAAGTTTGGCTTAAGACACGAATAGCAAGCTTTTGCAAATTTGGAGCACTACATCCATAAGTCAACCACCATTCATCTAGAGCAAAGAAAAGATGCATATTAGCACACCATAATTCTGAAGTTATAAAAATTAATATAAATGAGCAAAGGAAATAAAGTGGCATACCAGGAAGCATTGTATCTCTATCAGCAATGGCTGTCACTCGGCCAAAATCTCCTTCCGCACCTCTGAAAATCCTCATTTCTTTAGTCAAAGCCTTGCGCAAAGCTGGATCTTTTGCTGCATATCTCTCGATAACATCAATAACCCCAGAAGTAGTGGTGTGGTACTTTGACATAAGCTCTTTATCATATTGGTTGGTTGGGTTAAACCAAAAGCCAGCTGCGTGCAGATTTTTGTTTAGGTGCTTATCCCACCTCTCCTCTATAGCTTTGAGTACAGGTTGCTGGATAGCTCTCTTTTTTTTCTGAAACCTCTTCTCAATCTCCTCTACTGCGCAATGTAATGCTCCAAATACATATCCCATAGCTGGCCTTTCATCACTATCAACAATTCTGAGCACACGAACTAAAGGTTCCGAAAAGTTACAAATAGAAGCACAATCTTTCCAAAATTTTTGATCCAATACAAGGTCAACAAAATTTCTTGCTTTTGCTTCTTTTGCACATGGGGCTGATGTCCACTCTTTTGATATAACCATGGTACGAAGAGCATCTTTTTGCTTGTGTATACTTTGCAATGCAACAAAATTAGTAGCAAACCGAGTGGGTGCTGGACGAAGTATCTCATGTCCATCAGTGAATTGCCGCATAAGATACAGTGGGTTGCAATGGTTGTACAAGTATCTAGTGATTTTAGATGCATGGTCTACGGTTTCTTTCACTAAATCAAGCTTTCCCAAATCAGTCAAGATCAAATTCAAACAATGAGCAGCACAAGGAGACCAATAAAGCGAAGGAAACTCAGCCTCTAATTTCTTTCCAGCTAGTACCATATTTGAAGCATTATCAGTCACGAAATGCACTACATTTTCGACTCCAACAAAGCGCACAACATCGCTGAATAGTTTGAACAAAAAATCACCAGTTTTGGAACTAGCAGTGGCATCCACAGATTTGAGAAAGATAATACCTTTTGGACAGTACACCAAAAAGTTGACGAGTGTTCGTTTCTTCCTATCAGTCCAACCATCAGCCATAATAGTGCAGCCACTCTCCTTCCATGAATTCCGATAGCTTTCAGCAAACATCTTAGTTGCTTCAACATTTTTTGTTAGCAAAGGGCCACGCATTCTGTACATGCTTGGCCCTTTATAACCGCTACCAATGCTAGAAATTGCATCAATCATAGGCTGATAGTATCTAGAAGTAGTTGCATTGAAAGGAATAGATGCATCAAGAAACCATTTATTTATAATCAAATCAACTCTTTCTAGAGCTTCTTTAGATTGCAACACACTCTTTATGGTTTGTTGATCACCTGGTTGGCCTCTAGATAAAAAGAATCTGTCAACTCCCTGGTTCGTTGTTGTCTTGCTTGATGCATTAGATTTACTCTTTTTCCCTCGAGTGACTCGATTGGCAGCGGCAACCTGCTGAGGTGTTTCTTCCCGATCAGCACCACCTCTAACACGAGCTGTATCTTCATCAGCCTTCCTCTTCTTCTCATTAAAATTCTCCACACTTTGTTGCATTTCATGTCTAACCTCCGCACTAACATGGGTGCATTGCTTCACTTCACCCTTTTCTCCAGCCAAATGAAGCTTCAGTCGATGAATGCCACCACCTTTGAGCACCTCATTGCAATACATGCAGCGGATCCACTTCTTCACCTTACCATTTTCTTCAATTTCAATTTCCAATCCATGCGCCCACGCTGGATCAGTTTTATTTCGGCATCTCTGTTGCACAGTCCGCACATGCGATGACTGGTTCTCTAGTGATGCTCCTGAGGCGGATGAATCCATTTACACAATTACACTGCAGTATCAAACAAATATAACTTCAAATTTAAAAATAGGAAACGGATTCATATAATTCTATAACTAGAAGTACGATAAGAAATCTGATTCATATAAATCTATCAACATCAAATTCAAACAAATAAGCTAATCCAGTAAATCTATAAGTAAATACGAGGTACAGAGTACATACATACATGGGTACACTGGTACAGAGTACAGACTACACACTACAGAACGGAAGCATAAAGGCATGATGTATAACCGCGTACACGAACTGCCAGAACAGCAATAACAAGTGCTAACTGCTGCCATCAGTTTGCTTCAAATTAAAAGATGAATGGCGACCTACTGACCTGCGGACGGAGTGCAGAGCTGAGGAGAGGAGTACGGCCGCACCGGACGGGATCACGGGAACAGGACGAAGACAGGGAGGAGTGAAGACTGTGGAGGACGATCTTCTTCCTCTACTGCTGGCGGTCGGCGTCGTGGGAGGCCGGTCAAGAGGCGGCCATGGCCATGGCGTCGCCGCGTCTGCCTCCTGGCGGCGGCGGCACAAAGGAGATGAATCGACACTGACAGACACGAAGCGACAGAAAACCTAAGAAAAGCCACGTTTTCCACCTTTTCCACTCTTGCCCTTCTATTTTTCACACAAAAATAAGTCAAACAAGGGTATTTCTGGAAACGGCACTGAACCGTCCGGCTCAGCCTAAATCGTCCGGTTCAGCGGTTCAGGCGAAAACCGGCCGGTTCGAACGGTTTTTCCCGGGTCGCTGGCGGGGGCGGTCCTGTGCGCTTAACAAACCAGCAAGGCCACCGGTTCCGGTTTTTTCCGGTTCAACCGCCGGTCCGGTCCGGTTTTTAAAACTATGAATTGACCAAGAAATTTCCAATCATTTCAAACGCAGTGGCCAAAATATACTGAAGTTAGAGTGACACGTTCATGCTTCTAATGAAGATTTACGTAATATCACACCGATATCTCACCAAGCTGCTAAAATATCTTATCACACTCATTGTAAAGTATTTCATCAGGTATACTTGATAGTAGTGCAAGCCGAAACAAAATACATAGATCAGTTGTGAAATGGTTTTCATACTGGATATAGAAGTTAGAACACAGTGGATCTTTTTGAATAATAGGAAATAGGCCTGTGTGTTGCCCGGGGCCATACATATTCTTGCTTATACAACTGGGTAGAGATTTCATGTAAATGCAAAATTCATCAAGCAAAGTGGTGAGGCTTGCCAAGCAACATAAATGTATTAATTTCACTGAGAGATAAGAAACTATAGATTAAATTGACACAACTTGTAGCAGAATAGCATAAGAGCACTATCCTCTCATTTTTCTCATCCACCTCAAAATCCCCATCACCTTTCAGCAACTCTTCGACGGCACAGGCCAAATTGTAATGTGCGGGTACTTACCTTATGATCAATCCTGGCACGACCAACTCCACAAACAGTTTATGGAGCACAACATAGAACAATTCAGTGGGCTCTTGCGTCGCTAGACTCTACACACAGAACTGAAGTAAAGTTGCATTGAACATAAGTTGCAATTTTCAGTTAGAAGAAAACATGGTCTTATACTGAACTTTACTGAAGAATTTGATGTTTTTCAGTTAACCTTCAGGTGGTATACCATAGTGACCATGCTCATTGCTCAATTAGCAAAGTAAGAATGGAATAATGAACCGACACGTACCTTCAGTTTATCAGTGGTCCACGGGAGACATTGTGCAAGCGGGTTGCGCAATCTCTCCTCTAGCAGCAACCTCCTTATCATCTCCACAAAATTTCCTTCCTTAGTTTGTTCACTCACCAGCTATATGCAATTTCTGAACCCACTCTCCAAAACATATACAGCGAGATGAACAATTTTTCTTTTGTTGTTGTGGATACCTGACTACCTGAGCGCAGACTGAAAGGATGTTGCCTCACCTTCTTGCTCCAGCTACTCTCTGATGACCCAATGCTCTGTGCCAAAACATTAACAAAACAATTCACCCAAAAAACATCTCTCATAATAATTCTGAATTTCGTCAAATTTGACTATTCCTAATGCGCAGCTTACGTTGCATCTCCTCAGATGACGCTCGTCTCCCGGACTGCTGCTGCTCCTGTTGGGGTGGGGGAAGTCGGCGACGGAGTAGGAGTTCTTGGACGACGACGCGAGGGAGGAGTACGACGCCATGTCCATCTCATTGGCCTTCCGGGCGACGACGACGCCGATGCCGCCTGCTTCGGCATCCTCCTTGTCCCTGCGCCGCCTCTGCTCTGAGCTCGGGGTTGCCGCCGCGGGATAAGAACAGGAGCCGCTCGAACGTGTCCAAAAGTACCTGACGCGGTTCTCGCCGGGCTCCCGGAGGCCGGCCATGGCTTTCTGGAGCGTCACGCCCCACGCCGCCCTCTTCCACGAGGCATGCCCATTTTTCTCCGCTGCTGCGTTGTCACCTCTTGCCTGACCCTTCTTCTCGCAGAGCTCCTCGGAGAAGCCGCACAGGTGCACGCGCGGCGCGTCGTACGCCGCCGCCAATGATTCAGCCGTTACCTTCCTCGAAGCAGGCGTGGGAGAACACCACATATTCCTGAGTACCACGAGCTTTCTGCCAAAGGGGAAGGCGGGCTTCGCCGCCGCCGCTGTTGATGCATCTCCAGCAGGGAGCGCCGCGCGCCGGCAGGTGGCGTGGAGTGTACGCGGGCGTGCTGGGGAATTGAAGAAGAGGGCAAATTTGGGCACGGGGAGAGTGATTAGAGGTGGAATTTTAGAGGATTAACTTTCGGCCTTGGGCTGGCCCATGTGTCAGCGCTGTGAGATCGCTACGGAGGATAGCTTGACGAAGCGAAGGACGGACGGTCTGACGACGGAACGCTTTCCTACTTTTTAAGTAGTAGAGATTGACCGTTCCACTGATTAATTTCTATTGCGTATCTGAATTTCATGCAAAGTTGTTGCATAGATTACTTGCTCTTTATGATGTTGTGATTTTTGTTACTCTGCTGCAAGAAGGTATCATTGCGTCAATTTCTTGGAAATAATAGCATCTTCAAATGAAATTCATCTTTTGATCACCTTTAAGTGAGAGGTATTTCCCTGTATTGAAATATAATAGTTACAAACATGGAGCTTTAATTACTTCTTATACTCCAGAATTGCACACATATCTCTACCTAGGATAGATTACCCGGCCTGATTTTTTGGTACACGTGCCAAGAAGGCTCTACTGTGTCCATGTCTTGAGAGTCTTAGCATAATAAAATGAAATTCTTCATTTAATCACCCTTGAGTTAGCATAAATTTTATACTACCAATGGTTTATAGTATAGAATTGCACAAATATCTCTACCTAGGATAGCTTATACAACCAATGGTTTACTGTCATTTTTACAGTATATTTCACCGAAGGACATCTATCTTCACAGGAAAATTTAATTGAGTATTTTTTATTTTACACAGAGAATGATGTAAGCTGCATGTTATTTGAATCATGCAATGAAACAGAGGTTTATTATTTAGGTTTATTTATGGACTGAAAGATCTTATGATTGGGGGAGCAGTATAGCAAATAAGGGGTTTCAAGGATCAGAGTGGGTCAAGCCATTCTCCATATGGGTTCCCTCGCGACCGCCCTTTGGGCAACTATTCATGCAATTATCATTTCCCATGTGTTGCTCAGGCGATTAAATCTATTTCAGCTCAGTTCTAGAGTTACTCAATGTTTCATCTTCCTTTGGATTTAATATCATTTTTGCTCATTTGCTTCCTGGCTGATGCATCTGTAGAATGTTAGTGGCTAGATTTGTTCTTAACCATTTCGCCTTTCAAAGGATGAAGCCCAACTTGCCCAAGTACCTCTCGAAGGCCTAGCAAGTGGCCATGTCCTTCACATGTACAATATATACATGTTACTACTTTGCTGAAACTCAACTTGCGGTTTTCTTTGCATTCTTAATACCTTTGGAAATGTTTTTCTCAAAGATTGCTTTATCAAACTTGACTCAGCGAGCTGTCATTGCTTTCATGATTTTAGGAAACTGAGTTGTTTTCCCTCCCTTTCAAGACGGATGCCATGAGTTTTTTCTTGATATTAATCACATGGATTTTGGTGTATCCAATAATAAGAATGGATTTGATCACATAGTCAGGGTTATCCTTTTTTTTCTTGTTTTCTAATGTACATGAGTGTTTCGGCTGATGTTCTCTTCAGAAATAGAGGTCAACTGTATGTTTGTTTTCCTTGTGGCAGTGGAGATGATGGGTATTATTGTTTCAAGATTATTTTGTTTTGAGAGAGTTAAATGATTACTTGATGCTTTCATAGTGGTGAAGAAGTTAGTACTGCTGTTCTGATGCAGCTCACCGTTTTTTACTATGCTCCTCAACGGTGGTATGACTGGAGTTGTGGTGTCGAACTGCTGATGTTAGTGGCCGTCATAGTCTTCATGGTTGCATGGAAGCGTAGCTCGGCCAGGACCAAGCAGGCAACCCAGTAGACAAGCTGGCAGCGACAACAACAACATGGACAGCGAGGTTGCAAGGCACCAGTCTGCTGTTTGATGCGAACTATTTTGACATATTTAGAGAGATCGTATAAGTTCTTTGCTTCTCGGTCCAAATGTTCATTGAATATCTAAAGCTTTGTAGTAAATCTACAGAAATATTTCCTAGCGGCTGCCAAGTTTGGCTAAGCTGTATATACAATTTACAATTTACTTAAAATATGTTTTTTTTTGCATTGTTTGTATTAATCACAATGTGGTTTTTTTTCTGAGAATTGGTGCGGCTTATAAAAGAGACATTTATTCTTTTGGTTTGCATTTCACTATGGGAATCAAAACTTTGTACACGGTAACCCGTGAACTGAATAAGAACAATTTTATTTAATCTGTACAAACTTGTGTAAAACATTAAGTGATAAAACCACTTGCACATGCCGTTACGGAAATGTGCATGTTTCAGAGAAGGCCTTGGCTCAAGAGTTGGCAATGATGTTTGAGGTGCATAAGAAACCTTAAATTATAAGAATTTTAAAGTTACTTATTTTACACGGTTGTTGTGAAATCATTAGAATATTTATAACCCGTTGCAGCGCACGGGCATTTAACTAGTGTTACAGTAACTACTGAAGGGCCTGGACCTAGAGAGCGCACATGACGGCCTTAGTCTCTTCACTCTTGGACTTGAAAGCACAGACGGAAGGGCTCGCATGAGAAAAGATATTGGCCAACGATTAATCTCCTCATCACGATCGCATCTTCCAAAATAATCATGGCGGCTGGGTGCTGGCTTGAGGGAAGGGACGGGGTCGAGTCGCCGGGATGAGCTTCAGGTTCCAATTTAATAGTTCCAGCAATAAAAAGGTTCCAACCGAACAGAAAATGCAAATACTACGGTTCAAAATCACAAGGTATGGCTGCTCCTTTCGTTCTCTTTTGGTCAATGGGGATATTTTCTTGGTCAATGGGGATATGTAGATGTAAAAATTAGGACACCGTGAGACTAACTTGGAGGGGAAAACTAATGGTATGGACATCGACTAGTACAAAGATCTCATTTTCTGTTATATGCAATCACATAGGGCATGGCTTTCCATGGATTTAGATGGGGTATTTGGTTGAGTTAATAGCAAAGGAGAGAGGGAGTTTGACTGCAGCGAAGAAGAAATCAGTCAATGTAATGGAGGGCCCCAACAACAAATTTCATGAATTTGAGCAAAATGTTCAACGTTTCAGAACTGAGGCCTGCTTCATGCCTTCATGGTGGTTCGTCCGAAATCAAACTCATATAACTCAAAGGGGTGTGGGCAAATCTCAGCCATCATGGTTTCAATATTTAAGAGGTATCAGTAAATCTCAACCGTCCTTTTGTTTCAAGATTTTTATTTCCCCGCGGCGCCGAGACGCGCATGATATAGTAACAATATATTATCTAAAAAAAAAGGTAATACATTGCATATGAACATTTTAATTTTTTATTTCATGTTGTTTTATACTAAAGGGTCCTAGCTCTACGTTCGCCCCGGGCCCCTAAAATCTCAGGACCGGGCCTGTCTCTACTACTTCTCTACTACTTAAAAAGACTAAAGTGGTTCTTTATTCTGCCATCTATAATACGTCAATTGCTTCGTCGTTCCTTTTCTCGTCGCGCTTGCTGTCCGTCGTCCACATGATGAAACCTGCGGAAATCACGGAACTAGGTGAAAACGGCATCTCCACAAATCCCGCTGCTGAGCCACGACTTGGTCTCTTCGTCAAACGACAAACCCTAACCATCCCCGCCGCCGCAGCCCGACATGCCACCCAGCCGCCGCCACCGTCCCCGGGGGCCCCCGTTTTCCCGCGGGCGGCATCTACGGTGCTCCCGGACCCGGCGCGGTTCTTCGCCCGCGAGCTCCTCGCCGCGCCGCTCCCCACCAACTCCTTCCTCCACAACTTCGCACTCAACAATGGGGACCAGCCAGAGTACACACACCCGTAGTCGGTCAAATCCGCCGCCGGGGCGCTCACGGTCTGCTACCCCAAGAGCGTCCAACTCCCCGCCCTTCCACGCCCAGACCTTCGTCGCCGACCTCACCGTCTCGTCCCCGTCGTATGCCGCCACGCCGCCCCCCACCGCATCGCCGCCTTCAACGACCTCTCCGTCACCCTCGACTTCTCCCCATTGCTGCGCGCGTTCCTCATCTGCGGCAGCCCCTTCGTCACGGTCGCCACCACAGGGGTCTCCGTCGACATCTCCCTCGCCTCCGTCCACGCCTTCCTCGAGGCCGCCCCCAGTAACAACACGCTCACCAGGTGGCGCCTCTGGATGAACAGCGTCCAGACCTTCCTCCTCTACGCTTCCGCGCCGATCCGCCTTTCGGTGTCCAGCGTCACGCAGCTCGCGGCGCCCGGCTTCTCCGGCGTCATCCGTGTCACCTTCCTGCCCGGCGAGGCCATGGAGACAGTCCTTGACCTGCACAGCGGCTGCTTCCTGACGGTCCGGGAGGCCGCGCTGAACCGTCCCTTCTCCAACGAGGCCATGGGTCGTGGACTATTTGTGTTAGTAGCGCGAAGTATTGTCTAGCAGTCCAAGCCCATCCGAAGTGATCTTCCTCTGGTCTATCTCACGCACCGGGACTCCTAATGGAAACATGGGAATATAGAGGCTCGATTGCCGGCGGGCAGTGGACAACGGCTAATGATGGTGTTTGCGGCGCAAACATGCGGTGGGGTGGCTTTGGGAAAAGTAGAATCGAGGCACTGGCTGTGGTTAGCGGTAGCAGCCAAGCAGGGGCACGACATGTAGTCGTTTGGAAGACTGAGAGGAAGGGAATGGAGCAGAATCTTATCAGAGGTATAAACGTTTTCTTCAGTGAGAGTTCAACATTTGTGTAGTTAAGAGTTTCAGCCATTCAGTGATTGTGCATCTCAGTATTGTATTTCAGACTTTGAGTGATGAGGTGCTTAGTGCTTTTCTCATGTTCTGAATTGCAGATTTGACTCACTTAATAGTGGCACTGTATCATACTTGAGTCAAAATGTTGGTGTGAATTTTGTGGAAGGAGAGCCTGATGTAATGCCATGGCTGCCGAACAATTGATGAAAACTAATGGATCGTGGCAACACATGGATGTGTTAATCAGGTATGTGAATACTGCACCATGAGGATACTTCCGCAGGTACTAATTTTGTAGAAATATACTGTTTTTGTACTACTAATTTTCCTAACTCGTGGCAAAACTTCAGCTACTTTTTCCATGACGCAGTGTAACTGTGGACATTTCGATCACTGGTAGCTGGATGGTGTCAAATATTCGAAGTGAAGTGGATAATTCAAAGTTTTCTATCAGCAGGCATCTCTATTATTTTCTGCTACAAAACTAAGTTTCAGTGGTATAAAAACATGTGTTCTCTGAAATACCTGTAATTTGACCAAACTGTTAGGCTGTGTAAAAAGTTCGATGGCCTTAAGAGCTTGCGAACTGTAGACAAGAAGATCAAGCTGGGCCAAGGTGCATATGGATTTCCATTTCTGTCTAAGAACAATTGAATGACGGAAGGTACGATTGATAAATCGACGATTACTGACATTTCCGGTCTACCCAGAGCCGTAGTGCCCGAGTTCAAGGTGAACAAGGTGAGTGCGAAACGCAGACGTGCTGATCTATTTTTTTTGCAGTTGTATATGTTTTATTTGTTTTCTCCTTATTTCTTTGATTTCCTCTACCTATGATATTTTTGGTACTACACAACCTAGTTGTGTTTCTACTAATTTATTATGATCTACTTGGCTTCCTGAATAGTAGCATATATGGAAGCATGATGAATTTAGTATGTAGTGCTATTCTTTGTTAAAGTATGTATTCGTTCTTAGTGAGCCGGTGAATGTGGTTATCATCATGACCAAACGTTAATTATGAGAGGGATACTAAGAGAATCGAACTGAAGATAATGTTAATGAGATGGCAGAGGAAGATGCTAAGTCTACTTCATATTGATTATTGGGCGGTTGATTGCTTTATGAATTAAAACAGAAATCAGTTTTTCATTCTGTCCATATTCAAGAAAAACCCATAAGGTTCAGAGGTTGCACTTGTGTACTCATCCAGTAATAATGCATAGATGATAACTCTCAAAATTATTGTGCTCTTATGTTAGTTCATCTTCCTGATCGTTGAACTTCAAGGATTCTTTACTCTTGATCTTTTTCATTTTTATATATGGATGGGTATCTTCCTGAATTGTCTTGTTTTCGGTGTGACTGACTATGGAGTTGCCTCGCTTATATTTCAGACTGAAAATGTTCTCGGTCTCTCTTTGTAAGCATGTTTCTATCAACTCTTGCTTTATATGGCTCACCAATTTCTGTTATAATTTCTCTTATCACTGATAGTTTTTTTGTCCGTCCTTGTTGTATCATTTTACTTCTACTGGGTAACTGATTAAGAAGCTCTCATTTCACTCTACTGGGTAAATTTTTAAATTTTATTGAGTAGTGCTCACTTCTACAATTTTTCATTGTGCATTTATTTACTCTCTGCTTCTATGGATAATATTACAATGAACGTGTCTCAGTGGGTTGAGAGGGTTCATAGAAATGCATTCCGATGTTCCTTGTTTCTCTAATCTCGGGAGATTATCTCAGTTGATGGATATATAAGGATATGTAGTGGTTTCCGAATTCAAGCATACATGGGAAATAGTCCTTGTGGAGGGGGCATAGCATCACAAAAGCGTTGGCGAGGTAGACGGTGGATACAAAGATCACAATTGGGTTTGTCAAATCAGACTGGAAGCCAAAATTTGTAAGGATGTTCAGCACATATTGACAGACACAGTAGAATGGATCAGAATTAGAAGCTTCAATTCATTTGAAGCAAAATACAGACTAAATAGTTCATATTGAAGTTCAGAAGAGCTATGATGGCATGGTATATAGGTATAGCTGAAGCTTATTAGACTCATTATTGTAGAATACAAATATATACATCTTTGAGATGGCTGAATTAGGATGGCTAGCTGTACAACATTGAGTTATACAATATATTGTTGCTTAAAGCATACGAATATGCAGAAAGACTGAGCACCACCGAAAATAGTTCGTATGAAGAGAGTGAATTTGGTAATCAGGTGGGTACGTGTGCATGCGTCTAATACCGTTAGATCTATTCCTACACCATTGGATGCTGCTCATGTCTGTCTGTCCACTAACAGCGACTTCACGGTTCTACTCCACTTTTCATCCTGCTATAATGATTGCATGCGAGTGGGACCCGCTTCATGGAGAGAATAAAAAACTAAGTATCCCACAACAGCAACGGACAGAGATTCGGTGCCTTGCTAGTCACAAGGTACACCTTGCACAAGGATGGATCCCACAGTTGACTAACGAGTTACGGAAACGCGAGTGAGGCAGCTCTGGTCCCGGTGGTTGCCGCATCGACGTCGGCGCTGCAGCTCTCGTTGCCGCGCCGAAGGAAATGAAGAGAGCTTCAGCGGCCTTGCCTTTCAACGCGCAGCCGGTCTGGCTGCTCCTCCAGGGTGAGCTCCGGCAGCCTTGACGGGCGCCCACTTCCTGCTGCCCAATTCGACGGCCGCCCATGGAGTTGGTGCTGTAGAGCCTCGCGTTGTCGACCACGCTGCAGTACCCGTGGAACGCCGTTGCGAATCTCTTGTGCGACTGCAGCTGGGACTTCACCCTCACTGCTCTCCCGGTGATCACCGCTCTCCTGCCAATGCCAACTTTTCAGATAGTGCTGTGTTTGCATTCAAGTATGAGCGGATATCTTGCAGATTAATGCTTTTTTGGGTGAGATGTTCAGTACAGGAAACTAACTATATAGTTCAGCTAGTGCCAAATTGTGAGGACATTTGTACGAAACAGAAATAGGAGTAAATGAGTGGAAATTTAGTGACGTAGATGCTAGTTTTGGCATGGGTCGAGACGTTGAGTAGGTTATGAGATTCACCTGATTCCCCTGACAACTGCCAGATAGGCATCACAGACTACACCGACGAGCTCAATGTGGTAAGGCTTCCTTGATCTCATCTCGCTCTCTTCGTCAGTACTGCAATTCTGAACCGGCTCCCAGTAATCCTCGGTGATTGTCCAGTCTTCAGTAACCTTGTAGCCGACGCCCATGCGGTACCGCTGCTGGTGCACAGTCCTTGCCATGGCTACTGTTTGCTCGAAGAATGGTTCCCAAGATAGTGTGCCATCCATGATCACGTCCCTCCCTTCGTTGAGGGCAGTCACCAGGAGCGAAGAAGCCGCATCCATCGATGACTGGTGCACCTGTATCAAGGTTATGAATCATAATATAAGAAAGTGTATACTGATTCATCTGCTAATTCATTTTTTCATTACTTCATTTTTATCAGTCAACTAACAGGTATACAGCATCTCACTCGCTTAGGATGTTTTTCTAAATAATATGTGTACATAAAGAACACAGTAACAAATACCAGCTCTGCCGTCTGCAGCATGTCGTTGTGGTGGCCTCTTGAGCTGATGGCTCACCTCCGGCTGCTCCGTCCACCTCCCATACAGCGTATGCTTCCGCCCGTTCTGACGGCCCCTCCGACCTCCTCCTCTTCCCCTCCAACCGTCACGGGCGTCCTGAAGCTCGAAGGCACGAGGCAGGAACAGCAAATTCAGTTAACTACAAACTACAGATAGACACAAAATCTGGTGAACTAAAGATGTTTTAGTACTGGAATCGAACTGAAAAAGGGAGAGTTCAACCCATGTATTAGACTGCTCATAGTGGGGGTAACATAGGTGGTAACATCACACATATCAAGGCATTTTGGTGACATGGCATACGAATAAATGAAGAAAGAGAGTGGGGTGGTAACTAGCTATGTTACCATAACATCACACATCTCAAAGCAATATGAGTCTATAACATAATTAATGCATATTGCATGACACCACATCTAAGTTACTACCCACTATGGAGGTAGTAACTTAGACTAGTAACATGACATATGTTACTAGTCTAAGTTACTCTCCACTATGAGCAGCCTTAGCAGAATCCCGATGCATACATTATACTGTACAATGCAAAAAAAGTGAACTGGAGGCAGCAGCTGGCGGAGGCTACCTGCAAGAGGAGTCGACGGGTGCAGATGAATTCGCCGGAGCGGGGCAGACGTTGTCGTCGAACCTGGGCGTTGGATCGAGGCGGGGCCGAACGGGTCTGGGCGCAGATGCCCGTCGTAGTGGGGGCGGAGGGCCCCGCCGGCGGCATATTCTCCGGCTGCAGCTTCCCCAGCTTTCTCCCCTCCCTTTCCCACGGCGGCGCCGGCGCTGGCGGTGTATTCTCCGGCTGCAGCTTCCCCAGCTTTCTCCCCTCCCTTTCCTGCGCACATCCATGGCGTTCCTCGCGCATGTGACGGCGGCCTCGATCCCCCGCAGGCGAGGCATTGAGGGGCCGCCCCACACAGCCACACGGCGAGACCACCGACGCAGGTGCAGGCGTCGCGCTACCTTGACCAACAAGTGGAGGAACCAACCACTCGTGCCCGACAGTGGTGGCGCAGATGGTTGCGCGTGCGGCGGCCACGGCCGGGCTCCCGTGCTGCGGCGTTCTGGTGGACGAGAAAAGGGATGAGAAAAGGGGATGAGAAAGGAGACACTTTATTTAGGACCACAGGACTGGTTCGCACCTCATCACCAACAAACGGCAGATCACACAGACGTTAGACACGTGTTAGATAGAGACCGCGTGCTCACGTACCCATGTGAATATACAGTACATTGTGGCCTAGCCAAGGGTACATCTTGTTGCATCGGTGGTGGAGCAGAGCATATCCATGTCAAAACCAAGTTTGTAGTATTATGAATCTACTTTGAGTGTCATAATTTGTAGACGTTCCTTGTGCTTGAAACGAAAATGACACTGTATTTGTAAGTAGAGATTTTCTAAGCATGTATTTTTCCTTACCCTTGTTTACACCTCAACTTGGAAATATGTATGCCTGCATTCGCCAGCTTACACCAAAAACCAATAAGAATGTGCATTGAACTAATTTATGTTGTGCTGATTTAGTGATTTTGCGAAGTTTCGCTAATTATTTTTCTATCAAACATGTGCTTCAAAATATTGCCTCCTTACAGGGTGTTCCCTATTGGTTGGCTGCTAGAATTTTGACTTTTCATGGCATGCAAAATGATGTGTTGTTGTTCACAGCACCGTGATATTTTTTCAATAAATGCAATTTATATATAATCCAGATTGGCAGATAGGTATGTGGTTATGCCATCGAAATTGGTTCTTGTTTACCAGATGTTGGTGGATATGAAAAGGACAAAAACAATTCCTTGAAGATGGGAGGCCAAATAAGCAAAGCATTTACACCCAAACCATTTTGATCACTACGTTACATCCAACTCCAACTCCAAATCATTTTAACCAAATGTTTTTGTGCCCCAGTGGCAACACATGTTTGAGATGTTCGAATATTTTGCATGCATTGTGTTTATTTACTCAATAGAAAGGAATGGCAACGTGTGGCAATTTTACTATGAATATCAAAGTGTTGTTTGGACTAATCAGAAAATAACTATTCCTTCAGTTATACGTGTTGCAACACCCATATTTTGCGAGACAATAATACATCCAAAAGAAAAGGTTATTGAGTTGATAGTGATGATGATCCAGAACACGGGTTTCAGACTTACCGTGGGAGAGCAACAAGAAGACCTAGAACTTGAAACCACGCAAAGGCACAATATTGTCTTGTTATTGCGTTCGGCATTATCATGTTGTAGTAAGTTATGATATCCCTGATTTGTTATGATTTTTGATAGTGAGTTCAAAATTATATATGCACCGAGAAATGAAATTTGAGAAGCCGTGATCATCGTGATCGACGGGCCTACGTCGTCTCAGGATGCGTCGGCGTCGCCCAACCCCTTCTTCTAATTTAGCATGCACCACTGGTCTGTAATATGATCGCGCGTCCAGTACTTTGATCGCCGCTACTCTGATCGCGACGATTCGGCGGGAACGATCTCTTTTGAATGCAAACTATTTAAATTTCTGATTGGAGGCGACGTTTGGGGGACGCGGCTGGAGAGCGACGTCCCCCAAATGCGGCACGAACAAAACACGTTCCCCAAACGCTAGATCTGGCGCGCTTTGGGGGACGGTTTGGGGGACGCGACTGGAGATGCTCTAAGTAGCTGTAGGTAAAAGAGAAAAATGATTATGTGAGTAAGAGAGAGAGATACTGTGTGATGTCGTACCGACAGTAGAGGTGAAGCTAAGCTAAGTAGCTGTTGGTAAATGAGAAGGATGATTATGTGAGTAAGAGAGAGAAAGATTGTGGGATGGAAAGTCCCTTAGTGTTATTTCCTCCATACAAATACAAAACAGTTTGCATTGAATGCACGCAGAGTAGTAATCTCCACCACACAAATAAAGGAAGCAGACCAGCCTGGGTTGAGTTACGAGTTTTCGGAGATCTACCTACTACTTATTACTACTTTTCGATCTAAATTAATTTTTTTTTTGTTTAAGTGAAGTCAATTAATGTGGATTGGAAGGAGTACTATTTGTCAAATTCATATGCCATATTTCAAGACAATGTTTATTGCATAACTAAAATTTAAACAGAGATCGCTTGTTTGTGGATTGTGCGATTGCATGCATACACCGTTAGGCCATATAACTTATTTAAGTAGGTTATTAAATCACACATAGGTAAAAGGTAAAAAAACAATTTGATTGAAGACAAGTAGGATTCCAAAGACATGTGTTATTATATTTATGAATATTAAAGTATTGTTTGGACTAATTAGAAAAGAAGTATTCCTTCAGTTATGACGGCCCAAAATACAGATGTGGAACTTACCGCCGAAGAGTAACAAGAAGACCTAAAACATGAAACCATATAGATGCAATACACTGATATCTTTTATTGGGTTTGGTATTATCATTTTGTAGCACATTATGATATCCTGATTTGTTTTAAATTTTCATATTGAGTTACAAATTATATATGTGTATTGACAAAAAAAATTAGAGAACCCGTTGTAACGCACGGGCATTTGTACTAGTCAATATATAAGGAGGACAAAACAAAACTTGAATTCAAACGTGGTGATCCTTAATGTGATTATGCCCAACCGTTGGCACCAAGATTACATTAATACAGATCGGAACTTTAAAAGCACACGAAAGGCATTTGTTGTGTGTGGTGCGGAACAACGGTGATGATCTGTCTACGGCCTGGGTAATCTCTTAGGCCATCTCCAACGATGGACTGCAAAATGGATCGCATTGAGCAGCCGAGAGGACACGCGGTGACGACGAGGGTCAAGGCAGCTCCAGCGGTGAGACGGGGGGCACGGAGGCCGGCGACCAACAAGGTAGTGAGGGCCAAATCATCTACGTGGAACAGGCCTAATGTAGTTTAACTTAGAGCATCTCCAGCCGCGTCCTCCAAAGCGTCCCCAAAGGGATTTGGAGCGCGCCGGACAAAAAATGCGTTCCAGCCGCGTCCCCCAAAGTCCATTTTTATCCGGCGCGGCCCGATACGGTGTCCGGCGCCCCGAGCCCGTCCCCGTCCCACAGGGGACGCACCGGGGACGCCGGACACAACGAAAAGCGAGGCGGGCTCCCACATGTCGGCGACTATTTGCATAAACCGTTGGTTCGCGCCTCTTTTCTCGTCGCTCCTTCGTTCCCGCGCCTCCCACCCCACCGCCGCCGCTGGATTTCCCGGCCGGTTGGGCGTCTGATCTCTGCTGAGAGTCGGAACCGTTGTCGCGGCTGGGGCTCCCGCCGGTCGTGCCACCGCCGCGTCGCCAGCGCGTCCCAGAACGCGCCGTCAAATCCGCCCCACCTCCACGCACAGAAGGTGCTCGACGACTTGCCAGGTAGGCGCGATTGGCCGCTGTTTGTTGCGTCGTCTGCCTCGGCGCAAATTTAACCATAGATTTTGCTTCAGCCATGGACAGCGACGATGAGATGGTTGCCCTGCTGCTGGAGGACGAGCAAGCCTTCGACGACGACCTGCGGGAGCATTTGCTGATCATCGCGTCCCTCCAGGAATTGCTCGACGCTGATGCGGAGAAGAGGAAGAGGCCGCGCCGCGGAGGATCAAGGACGGGAAGAAGGAAGTCGAATCCCCGGCAGAGGATGGAGGGGCATGCCATGCTGCACAACGACTACTTCACCGACGACGCAACACATGCCGACAATTTTCGGCGCCGGTACAGGATGAGCAAGGGGCTGTTCATGAATATCCTCCACGGCGTTCGAGAGTTCGACCCCTACTTCAAGCTCAAGGTCGACGTTGTAGGCGTTCTCGGGTTCTCGTCGATTCAGAAGTGCACCGCCGCCATGAGGATGCTTGCATACGGAGCACCTGCCGATACACAGGATGACTACCTTCGCATGAGTGAGTCTACTGCCATTGAGTGCATGTACAAGTTTTGCCGAGCTGTGGTGGGAAAGTTTGGCAAATACTATTTGAGAGGGCCAACTGAGGAAGAGACTGCAAGGATCATGGCACAAAATGCTGCTAGAGGATTTCCTGGAATGCTTGGAAGCATCGATTGCATGCACTGGGCATGGAAGAACTGCCTGTTTGCTTGGCAAGGTATATACAAATGCCGTCATGGATATTGCAGTGTGGTGCTTGAAGCTGTGGCAGATTATGACCTGTGGATTTGGCATTCTTTCTTTAGCATGGCGGGATCACACAATGACATCAACGTGTTGCAGCAGTCTCCGGTGTTCAGCGAGACTAGTGGAAGGGCATGCTCCACCATGCAACTATGAGATCAATGGCCACGAATATACCAAAGGCTATTATCTAGCCGATGGTATATATCCAAAATGGACCACTTTTGTCAAAACAATCTCGAATCCATCAGGTCTGAAGAATTCTCACTTTGCTACACGACAGGAGGCTTGCGGGAAGGATGTCGAGCGGGCATTTGGTGTGCTTCAAGCACAATTTGCCATTGTCCGGTACCCTGCTCTAAGCTGGTCTCACGACCAAATGTGGGAGGTGATGCAGGCTTGTGTGATCATGCACAACATGATCATCGAGGATGACCGCAAGAATCATGCTAGGTCACATGTTGGTCCCTATGAGTGTGAAGGCCCTGTTGCGGAGGTTGATCATGAGTTGCCTGCAGATTTTGCTGATTTTCTCGCCATGCACGCAGAGATCCGTGACAGCAATGTGCATGAGCAACTTCAAGCTGATCTCGTTGAGCATTTGTGGAGGATCAAAAGAAATACCGTGGCACCTTGATGTAGCATCTACCCCTATTTATTATATTTGTTTACTTGTTTTATTATTTGTTGTAACTAGCAAGGTGGCCCTCGCAAATGCGAGGGCACCATCCTTAGTGTAGCAAAAGTGTTAATTATTAATTTTATCTTATTTTTTTCCAATTTATCCCCTTTGTTGCATAAGAGAAAATAGAATATATATGTACAAATTTTAATTTTGTACATGATTATATTGCTAGTAGTAAAACTATTATGAAACATAATAGCTATTATGTTTCTCTCATTAACTCGTTTATAAGCTAGACGTGTAGTTTCGAGGACACCAACAAAACTAACCACACCTGTTACACATATTGTTGTATGCTCTCTAGTAGGATACATCTCTATCTTTTCTGTATATCTTATGTTCTAGTTTCTCTATTCCTATTGTCCTTGTATAAAATGTGAGATTGCATCCATGCTTGTTTGCATATATAACGGGATCCATATTTTATTCTGAAAATAGTTTTTTTAAATAACCCGTTACCAACACGCCTTAAGCATTTGGTTCAACCAATCAACAAACTTTGACATGTTACGATTCAGCTATGCCTTAGATATTCGTAAATTAAATGAAGAAAAATTATTAAATCAATCACTATATATATTTAGTGCTGTAATTTATATTATAAGGTGTTTGCATAAAATTCTTTACGTTCATGTAACCTTTCCACTCTACATCATTTAGAAAATTAAAATTGCATAAGAGTTTCCACCATGCATGGTGGGACACAACCTACCATAACAATCATGTTATTATGAATTTTACTCAATTTATAATTGTAGGTGTGTCTTATTTATTTTGTATCATCAACGCTGTGTATGTATAGAAATAAATATTTGAAAAATCACATATACATATATTTATACGTTTTACCTAGATCACAAAATATGTGCATCTTTTCTTATGGTTTTATTTAATTTAGAATTAGTTATTCTTTGTATGCTGAACATGAATACGTATGGGTCAATATATTGTACCACATACACATGCATATGTCAGTCTATATTCTATCTCGTAATACATCGTTAACTTATCTAGATTAGTATTTCTTCTGAACGCCTTGCCTATGCAATTTTTAAAAACGAATAGGGCTAGAGTCTCGATGATTTGTACCGATTACAATTTTGTTTTTTAATAGGCCCAGCTAAAGTCAAATGCCGTGTCCTTGCCACGTATTGTATCAAATTGATCTTGTCCTACACATAGTTTTTTCATTGAACACATACACGTGGAGCTAGATCAACTTTTTTCTCTTCTTTTTTTGAGACAAACACTTTTTCTACTTGTTTTTTTTCTTTTCTATTTTTTTTTGCCAAAAAAATAGAGGTGGCCGGCTGTGTATCGAGCCATCAAAAGATCCACATGCCAAAGGTTTACTATGAGTCACTATAGATTTTTTTATTTTCTCCGTTCTAAATTAATTGACTCATATTTATCTTGACTTATATGAATATAAAAAAATTGAGTCAGTTAATGTTGGATGGGGGGAGTATTTGGATAAGGGTTTATTATCTTGGACGGAATTTCCAAAGTTTTGCCGAAAGCCGGCTACCACGAGAGAACTGTAATATTGGACGCAATTTATCAGTACCACATAATTTTTCTCAGATTTGAGAAAATAACAAACTTTGGATGATTTTATAAATTTATTTGAAAAATGTTTGGTGGCATTTTGGTCAGTATTTTAGGAAACCGGATTTACCCATGATGAATCGGTATTTATTTCTACAAGGATCCTTGATTTGGCAGAAAAATAATAATAGAGATATGTACGAGTGCTTGCAACGTTAAATCTGCACTACGTTAAATCTGCACTATTTTTTAATTGGACACGTAGAGTCCTTGGGAGGTACGTGTGTGTGATCTAGATAACCCACTCAATATTTCCTTTTCATACTCTTTCCAATATATAACGTGTCAAATGGATTTAGAAGGTGTACTACACAGTTACGTAACAATAACTCTTTTGTTAAATCTCAACCACAAATTTTAAATCTAACTATCAATATAATTTAGAGGATGTGGATTAATGTGGTGCCTCAAAAAATACTCTTATTTTGTTTTTAGTATATAATAGATTTAATTTGAAAACAATCCTCGCAAACATTTTTATTCATATGCTATATTTGATAAATGGTTCTGTGTTAAAAAAAAGTAATTTAAATGTTTGGGGGCGGCGTTTGGGAGACGCGGCTGGGGAGCGACGTCTCCCAAAGGCGGCACGAACAAAACACGTCCCCCAAACGCTCATTCCGGCGCGGTTTGGGGGACGCTTTGGGGGACGCGGCTGAAGATGCTCTTAGTTTAGTTTAAATCGTGATTAAAATGTAATGAAGATGTATCCTAAATATGATTTATAAGAAGAAAACAAATGTACTCACTGAACTGTGGGCTAGCAACGGCCGCGTTCCAGTCCGCACGCTATCCGTTCTGCCGTAAATCTGGCCCAAATTTCGACCAACTTTGCTCTACAATGAACGTATCCAGAGATTGCGGTTCGTATATGGTTGTCCGTTGGGCCTCGCTTTTAGAAGCGGCAGACGGCGACGGACGTGAGAGGTCTATATGCTGGGAGAGGGGCTTTGGAGATGCCTTATCTGCATTACCAAAGGTTAAAAAGAAGGGATTTCTAGTTTCGTGCCCCTGGTTCGTTAGTTGTACTCAGTTTTTCCCAGTCCCTTAGTTTTTCCTCAGTTTTCCCCTCCTCTAGTTTGAAACACGCACAAGTGCTGGAACGGCCGGTAGCCGTCAGGTCAGAGGCCTTGACCGTTAGTCTGACCGGGTGGGGCCGCACAGGGGCAGCTCCTCCCCGACCGTCTCGTGCCGACGGGTAGGGTCGGGAGACACGTCGGAGCAGCCATCCATCTATCGCTGACGTGTGGGCCGTTTTATTTCATGATTTTATACGCGGTGCTGCCAATGACAAATGGGGCCGCTCTATAGGGCTGCCGCAGCCAATGACCGGTGGGGTCGTATATTTTTCGAGTAAAAGACATATATTGCCGCTCTGTGGGGCTGCCGCAGCCAATGACCGGTGGGGTCGTCTATTTATTTAGGGAAAGTCATATATTGCCGCTCTGTGGGGCCTCCGCAGCCAATGACCAGTGGGGTCGTCTATTTTTCAGGAAAAGACATATATTGCGCTCTCGGGGGCTGCCGCAGCCAATGACCAGTGGGGTCGTCTATTTATTTAGAGAAACTCATATATTGCCGCTCTGTGGGGCCTCCGCAGCCAATGACCAGTGGGGTAGTCTATTTTTCAGGAAAAGACATATATTGCCGCTCTGTGGGGCTGCCGCAGCCAATGACCAGTGGGGTCGTCTATTTATTTAGAGAAACTCATATATTGCCGCTTCTGTGGGGCTGCCGCAGCCAATGACCAGTGGGGTCGTCTATTTATTTAGAGAGAAAAAATCATATCTTGCCGCTCTGATATATGTTTTTAGAGAATATCATAGAGAGAAGCAACAAGTTCGCTAATTAATTATTCTTAAGCTAGACCGGAGAACCGCTGGCAGCTCGTTCCCCACCGTCGGACGGAGCAGCCATCGCCGGCGGCGCGCCGGCGCCTCGTCGCGCCGCCGGCTCTGTCCCCCGGCGGCGTCGGACGAACTGCGGCGCTGCACGTCAACCACGGCTCCAGCACTTGTTTCGTCCGCACGCATTGTACCCACCGCAGGAAAGTCCGCCGCAAGCAGATCCGCCGCCCATTCCCGTAATTTATTGGAGTTTGCAGGTACGAAATAGTCCTCAATGTCTCGTCGTAGCGGGTACACCGGCGAGGGTGGGGATTCGATCATGTCGTGGCCACGTTCTACTTCTCCTACCTCGTCGGAAGTGCAGGTATATAGCTTCAGCTCTCGTACTACCGTTGAATTTGAAGTTCCGCCATGGCCTGTTGGGGTGATTTCAGCTTGTTCTTTTTTCCATTATTGTTACGAGTTAGCCGGGCAAGCCGATGATCCATGGTACATTGCATACCAAGATGAATCAACCCGGTGGTGTAGCCAGAGGATGGATTTGGAGGAGAAGGTGGCCAATTTAGGTGATGAATTGGCCCGTAAAAACCTCGATGATATTCGAGCTGAAGCGTATTGTGGATGAAGAAAAGAAGAATTCAGAGCTTATTCGCAAGGAGAAGTTGAGAGTTGAGACAGATCTTGCCGTATTTGATCAAGTGGTAGAAAATCTAGAACATGAACTAAAA
The DNA here is from genome assembly GCF_022539505.1 of Lolium rigidum. Classification (NCBI taxonomy): domain Eukaryota; kingdom Viridiplantae; phylum Streptophyta; class Magnoliopsida; order Poales; family Poaceae; genus Lolium; species Lolium rigidum. Next base: position 272,981,158 of record NC_061514.1, read on the forward strand.
GTGATGGGAGAGGACAAAAGTAGATTCATCTGTGCAGTTTTATTAGGTGTCATCCCTGTCCTAGCAGTTATGTGGTTCTGGTAGACGATTTAGTATAGAATTGTTATTCAGTAGATGGCTCTAACCACCGTATTTTGTTGTGGCTCTAAGCACTCGTATTTCGGTGTACAATTTCCTACTTGTGCTAAGTAATGTGCACGATAATTTTAGCAAGGGATCCCAAAAGTGAAAGCATGTACCAGCCTCCGGATCAAATACATATCAATATCTTCCCAATCAAGTTGGGATAGAATTCAAATCATACATACGGATGTACATGGACACATCAAGAACGTGAAGAAGCTTTTTTTGAGACGGAGGTAGTAGTTCGAACAATTTTATCCCATTTGGAAATTGAAAAATACAAATTTATAATAATTTATCCCAATTTGCGGCGTCGAACACGGTCGCGCAGCGATGGGCAAGAAAGGCCGGGACGACGGGCGGCCGAGGGTGGTCATCCGCGCCATCAAACGTTGAAGCGATGTTATCGGCGATGGCTTCAATGTTCGTGGCATCGATGACCAGGTGTCGGAACCGCCGCTGTCTTGGTGTTCTTCATCAGCGACGGATCTGCGGAGGGCTGGATCGGCGGCTTTGCAGCGCGGTTGTAGACGATGGCTTCAATCGTCTTGGCATCGATTCGCACTCTCGGCACCGGAAGTGAGACATCAATAGGCTCCGACATTGAAGGCTGGGTCTGCGCCGTCGAAGCGATGTTGTAGGCGATGGCTTCAATGTTCGTGGCATCGATGACCACCGTCGGCACGGCCGCCGTCTTGGTGTTCTTCATCATTCAACAGATCTGAGAATAGAATCGAAAGTGAGACAGAGAGAGACATTTCAACTATTTCTGACGGTTAGATCCTCACCGGCACTCTTAGATCCACGGCGCACGCACGGTTAGATGCACGCCGCCGCACGCACGGTTAGATCCGCGCCGCCGCACGCCGACGCACGCACGGTTAGATCCGCGCCGCCGCACGCCGCCGCACGCACGGTTAGATCCGCGCCGCCGCACGCACGGTTAGATCCGCGCCGCCGCACGCCGCCGCACGCACGGTTAGATCTGCGTCGCCGCACGCCGCCGCACGCACGGTTAGATCCGCGCCGCCGCGACCGCCGTAGTAAGAGAGGAAATACGAGAGAGGAGGATGCGACTGGAATATGCGACTGCCAGGGTTGGTAGGTATGTGCTCTGCTCTTGTCTCCGTATGCGTCCATCGTGGTAGAGAGAGAGATACCGGCCGTCCGATCATAAATGATCGAACGGTGCAAGCGTTCGTTGAGCTTTCAACTAACCAAGATCCGTGTGACATACATCTCGACCAATCGAGAGATCAGCCGGTGAGTACAAGTTAGGAAAACTGAGTAGAACTAAGAGGGGGAAAAGTGAGGAAATGTTTATCGAAAGGGCAAAGCCGAGTATGACTGAGTAAAACAAGTGGGCCCGAGGGGGGAAAACTGAGTAACACTAAGTAAAACAGGGGCACCCAAATAATAAACGGACTAAGGGAAATTGAAGCTTTTGGCATAAAAATTGTAAAATTGTGTTATTTGAACAATATATTACATTTTGGCCGACTAGATATTGTTTGCAACTCAAAGATACACAAGTGTGACGAATTTGGACTCATTTGGACAAAGTTTGTAAGCATAGTGGGTATTTGGGAGGTGTATTGAGCAGAAAGCCCCGCATCTTCATATCTAGTAGCTCATGGACTAGGAAGTGGTTTTGAAGCTTTTGGCATAAAAACTTCATATCTCTATATTTCCTTTTCCATTATTATTTCTCTAGGTTGTAGGTAACATAATAAGGCTCCATGGGAAGGTTCCACCATGTTTTGAATTATTTTGAATTGAACCCTAAAACCCTAAAACCCTAAAACCCTAAAACCCTAAAATGATAAATGTGGCTTAAATGTGGCATACAAATTGTTCATAAAAATTCAAATTGTTCAACACAAAGGGATCCCCAATACAAAGGGAACCACAATACAAATTGTTCATACAAATTCAAATTGTTCAACACAAAGGCATCCCCAATACAAATTGTTCAACACAAAGGGATCGCCAATACAAAGGGAACCCCAATACAAATTGTTCATACAAATTCAAATTAGTTGTTCAGAATAAAATCTTTCTCTTGCTCCTGGTGTGACTCGCCGGGCCACCACCTTACTCCGGGTAACCCTAACGGGGATATTACCGGTGTCTACCTTCCTTTTGCCCTCTTTCTTGTTCTTCTTCTTCGCAAAGCTTGTGCTTTTTCTTCCGCCATGCACTCTTCGAAGTTAGCTTGTATCATGGCCTTACCACTTTCGTGGCATTCTCGACTATACTGTTCCCTCTCCTCTAGACTCATCGGTTGAAGCCATTCTATATCCATCTTTTCCCTCTGCTCTCCATCCAATGGTTCAAGCAGCTCTACATCCATATGTTCCCCCCGCTCTCGATCCATCGGTTCAATCTCCTCATGTTGAACTGCTGCTTCAATCTCCTCTCGCATTTGTTGCTTCAATCTCCTCATGTTGAACTGCTCGCTTCAATCTCCTCTCGCATTTGCTGCTTCAATCACATCATGTTGAACTGCTGCTTCAATCTCAAGTAGAATTGCTGCTTCATTCTCCTCTCGCATTTTCTCGCTCCCGCCGATCTTCCATTCCAAAAGCTGGGTCAACTCCATTTTTACAAAGCCTAGCAATGTGTCCAGGGATTCCACAACGTTTGCACTTACGTTTTCGAATCGGTGCACCACCCTCTCGCACTAGCTCTGATCCTATTCTTCCTCGGCCTACCTGCCGGTCTAGTCAATACCGGAGAGTACAGTTTGAAGCCTGGATCGACTTTCATCCATTGGTCTTTTCCCAACAAGGTAGGAACATTCATAGCATATGCAGCCCTAAATTTGGCAACAGAGAAGTACTCGACACATACCGATCAACTTCACCATCTTCACCCCCTATAACACTCATGAAAAACAATGCGTGTATGCGGGGTATCCCACGGATCCGCCATCCCCTACAATGGCATGTCCTATCAACCAAACTCACTCGGATACCTCCATCGCCTCGTTTTCTTTGTCGGTGTAGGTTACCTCAGCCTCCATTCCTTTTCCGACGCACTCGCATCCTCAATTGTTTTGCCCTGGCATGCAAAGACTTAATCAAAGACGGGAGCATGAGATGGCCAACATAATTTGTGGATGCAATTCTTTGACGCAGATCGATCTTTATCATGATCATCCGCCTAATCTTATCAAATATTTGCCACAAGCATAAGCCCTTTCAATGACTTGACCTTTGAATTGAAACTCTCCGCAAGGTTACTTGTTACATAGTCTACCTTGCAAATTTCATTGAATTGGCTTCTTGACCACACCCTACCATGATGTTCATCCAAGTACTCCTTCACCCCGGGTTTTTGTTTATACAACACATCCAAATGAAACAGATGCTTCCTAGAGCTGCATGTGTATGAAGCTGGCCATAGGTTGTTAGTAAAAACTTTACCCTTGAATTTCTTTGTAAAATTCTGTACCAAGTGTCGCATACATTCCCTATGCTCCACTCCGTGGAATACTCGCTTCTACCGCAGCCTCCAAACCTTTGCAAGCGTCCGTGTGGATAACAAGTCCCGTTAGATGACCTATAAGGTCGCGCAAATTCTGCGAAACCAAGTCCAACTTTCCCGTGACTCAACCTCCAAAACCCCATAAGCAACAGGGAACATCCAATTATGTCCATCAACCGCAGTAGCAAGCAACTAGCTGTCCTTTAAACCTGCCATGAAGAGCTGATGCATCCACGGCCAAATAAGGCCCGCAACCGTCCAAAAAGCCTTTCCAAGCAAGCTTTGAAACAAACAAAAGCCCTTCTGAAACATTCCTTGTGCATTACCTTCCCGCTTTTCAATTTGTAGGGAACTGTATGCTTGTCTATCGCTACAACACTGTCTGGACTAGCCATCTCCACTTCAGCTTTGAAAGTGTAAAGCAACTGAAAGCTTTCATTCCATGGACCATTGATCTTGTCAAGAGCCATTTCCTTTGCATAGAACATTCTCATGTAAGGTACCTTCATTTTATACTTCTCAACCACCTTTTTACGAGTGTCTGTTGGACCAAGTGAAGGATCTTCTCTCAGCCAATCTAGGATTACATCCGCCAACCACCTAGTCTTCGCTAGCTTTGTTTTCAGCTCGGCTCTCCCCCTAGAGGTGGACACCTATGGATCTCATTATTCTTCTTTATCTGAAACATAATGATAAGGGATGTCGGTAATAGATAACAAATTTTACACCGTGATCTAAATACACAACCGGTTGGCGTAGTACCCGAACCAAGTCGCTTCGCGCATTGTGGATGCATGCAGCCTAAACCTACACCTTGGGTATGGGCATTTAATTGTGAACCTACCTGGCTCACTTTTAATAACCTCGAAATTATTCTTAGTGAGAATGTGTTATGTAGTAATTGCATTACGGCAGTCCATCATCGTTTGAAACACGGTGCCTTCTACAAGCTGGGGTTTCTCCCTGTTCCACTCAATTGTTGGCAAGTCTTCACCTTCGTAATCGGCTAAAACGAGGCTGTCATCATTCTCATTCTTCTCTTCATCATCAGTGTCATCAAATCTGGCACCAAAAGCCATATCTTCCATGTATTGATCCTCCATTGCCCGCTTATCGCATCGATCTACCAATTCAGGAAACATCAACTCATCCTCATCATCTTGAGGAGGCTGATCCTCAATGTCCGCATCGTCCTCCACATCGACCGTACGAACGATCCGGCTACCACTAGCACCGGGGACAGATGGTGCTGCTGTGGACCTACAAGGAGCGCCACGGCGCACACTATTAGCGAGAGGCAGCAGCAGTAGAGAGACATGATGCCCGACCACTCGATGATGCCCCAGCACCGGATGATGCCCGGCCCCCGTCCACATGGATACGAATTTTACCGAACCGGCAAGAAGCATTCAAAGCAAAAAGAAATCCCGGATCGTCTTCGGAAATTAGTGGAACAAATCTTCCCTCCGAGCCGTTGAAATATTCGAAATGAACCGCATCGAGAGAGCTCCGGTGTAGTTATCGTAGATGTTAGCTTTGAAATCCGTTAACGAGATGGTGGTTGCAACCACCGCAGGGAAGTTAAACCCAGTCTTACAGCGTTTAGAATCACGCGTAAAGCTAGAATCCAGCCTAACCACCAGCCGAAAAGCCAGCGCTGGATCCATCCTATTCGAAAAGCAACGCAATTAGTTGAGCAACAACGATTGGCGCTCAAAAACTGCCTACTGTTAATTCACATGGGATAGGCAGACGATGCTTACCCAGATGGAATCCATGCGTTAGATCCCTCCGATTTCCAATCTTCTCCACGGCTGGCGGGAATAGTCTGCGCACCAGAAGGAATTACAAAGAGGACAGGGGTAGATCCAGATCTGGTGGAGGCGGAGCCCGGGGGTGGTGGTGGGGGCGGGGCCGGCTCGGCGGCGGACGACGCCATAAGGTAGGTGGGCAGGATGGCGTGGCGGCGGAGGGGCGGTGTGTGAGCTCCTCCAGTCTCGGACGGAGGGGAAAGCTTTGGGTCAGCTCTTCCAGTCAATAGTCAACACATTTCGAAAGCAACGGTCAAGTCAAAACCACCGCGGCTCCCTAGCCGTCACCGGTAACGGAAGGCCTCCGAACAGACGGCAACCCTCCCGTCCGAGCCTCTGGAAGGGGTTTCAAACTAGAGGGAGGGGAAAACTGAGGAAAAGTTAAGAGGCTGGGGAAAACTGAGTACAACTAACGAACCAGGGGCACGAAACTAGAAATCCCTAAAAAGAATTCCCCTAAAAAAAAAAAGGTTAAAAAGATTTTTTTTTATTGAAGCACATAGCACCAACCTGGAGTTACATCTTAACAATTAATTCTGAGTTATGAATTATACCATATATATAGTTTGTTTGGTTTTGAGAGGTTCAACAAATAAGGAGCACAAAACAAAACTTAGATTCAAAATGTAGTGATCCCTAATGTGGTTAGGGCATCTCCAGCGGCGCAACGCAAACGGACGCTGAGCGACCGTTTGCGTCCACCTTGACCGAAAATGCGTCTGGCACCCTCTCCAGCGGCGCGACGCAAAGTGACCGGGCCCTCCGCAGAGACGCAAACTACCGGGCCCGCCTGGAAGCGAGTCTGCATCGAGGGCATCGCTTCGGCGGTAAGCGCTTCCGCGTCTGCGCCGCAGCCTTCGCCATCAATGGCGCGGCTGCATGTTCTGCGCACTGGCGGGTGGCAGGTGGGCTTCTGCGCCGCCTTCAATGGCATCGTATCCCGCCCGCGGCCGCCCTTAAAAGTCCACCGGCCGCGTTCCTCCTTCGTCCACACCTCCACTCGCACCACCACCGCCGCAGCGCCATGGGGAAGAAGAACGACTTCGAGGCCTCCAGCAGCGGCAGCAAGAGGGTGCCGCTCCCCGTCACGCTGGGGAGGCTAATGCACGGCAAATGGTTGCCGTGCGATGCCTGGTCCGACGTTCAACTACCTGGCGTGATGTAGCCCTACCCAAGGTCGACACTACATCAAGACCGACAAGCCCCCCTCGTGGCCCAATGACACGAGCTCGAGCCCAAGCCATACACCAAGAGGTGAATTCGCTCCTTTCCACGTATGCATTTGATACCTCTTTGGATGGCATGCTACTTTATGCAAATACCTTGTGTTCAATCAGGTACATCGGTCAAGATACAAGCCATGGAGACCAAGCCAATGGAGAGGGAGCTGGAAACGAAGAAGATGGAGCTACAGCGCCCCAGCCGGAACTTCCGCCCCCCAGGACCGGAACTTCCGCCCCCTAGGACCGGAACTTCCGCCCAGATTCCCTGTGCAGAGCATCCAACCGGAACTTCCGCCCCGAGAGACCGGAACTTCCGCCCACCGGAAGTTCCGCCCAAGTTCCGCCCTTGTTCCGAAAACGCGCCAAAACGCCCCGGGATGTTACTGCAAGGAAATCGGTCATTTCCGAAACTAGGCCGGAAGTTGGCCGGAACTTCCGCCCCGACCGGAACTTCCGGCCTCCCGGACTGGAACTTCCGCCCAAATACCTCCAAGATGCTGTCCAGCCCCCAGTGAAGGGAATCCAGCCGGAACTTCCGCCCAGGACGACCGAAACTTCCGCCCCCTGAGGCCGGAACTTCCGCCTACACGCGTTTCAGCACCAAAACTGGCAGATTCAGCATGTAACTTACCCCTTCGCCCCACCAACTATAACTAGCCTTGTTGACTCAGATCTGACATCAGACTTGATGTGAAATTAAACCTGAGCTTTGCTCTTGACCCTTGTGGGAAACTCTACCATAGATCTTAGATCTTGTACCCACCCGGGCTCCTTATCGAATCCTATAGTATCTCTTTGGTGACTTCTACCAATCTTGGTCTATTGCTTGCACTTCTACCTTTGGGTCTTTTGCTTGCACTTCTATCGATTTTGGTCTTTTCACCCTTCTAGATCTATAGGATTTCGATTCGTCGATCTTTTGCGGGACTTCTACCGAAAGGTCTTTTCCTGCAACTTCTATCGAGTTGCTGGTTCGGGCCAACGAGGACAAACCGATTTATGTGTGTGTGTGTGTGAGTTTGTATCCCATGATTCCCCTCCGCGTTCTTCGTGTTCATCGCGTTCTTCCACCTCCCCCACGAATTCCACCCAAATCCGTGAAGATCGGGCACACCCTTGGGCTTAGCCCTTATCATATGGTATCAAGAGCTCCTTGGTTGCCACGGATTTTACCCCCACACCCCCAAAAATTTTCTTGAGAAAATTTTCGAAAATCCCAAAAAATAGCCCCAAATTGGCCTTGGTTGGATCTCGCGATTTGTTGAGTTTTTGTTGGTTTTGATCCAACAGAAACTTGTCTTTGGTGTTGATCTGCAATTCCCCCACCTTCCTACAACTTTTAGTGCCAAATTTTCCGTGAATTCGAAAATTTTCGGCCCGGATTTCGGCCCAAATCGAAGAACAGCCCGCATATCTGATTGCGACCGGAAGTTCCGCCCGGCAGGACCGGAAGTTCCGCCCCGGACCGGAAGTTCCACCCCCAGACACCGGAAGTTCCGCCTGGCCGAAATTTTCACAGCCAACTTCGTTTTTCGCATTGGTGCTATCCCTTTTGTGTTTGGACTTCGGTTTGCGTGCCATTTCAGCTACCACAAACCTTCTGCAACATCGACAACGACGACGGCACCCCGAGGATCCAAGCGGTTCATTTGACACCTCCACCACCATAGCAAGTTCAAGGTCGTCGGCCACCATCATCAAGTGGTATAACTTGCCTCCTAACTTGTAGCCCTAGCCTCTTTTGCGTACCTTTCCCATCGAGAGTGGCTTTCTAGTGTTGCGAAGCATTGCGCAAGCGTCCCGACCGTGAGGGTGTGCGTGTGTTGAGCAAAGCTACGAAGCAAGCTCGTTGTGAAAAGATAAGCAAAATAAGTGTGACATACTTACATAGATAGTAATATCCTTACATAGTGAGAAAAAGAAATAAAAATACAAAAATAAAAAGAGTGTGAGTCACCTATACACAAAAGAGTCCAAAGCTTATAAGCAAAAGAGAGAAAAGAGAAGAGAGGCGTCTTGCGCAAATCTTGTTGCTTCTCAATTTTGCAACCAAGCCACGGTCTCTCTTGCGTTGGCGTGACAGCGAGCTAGTAGTCTTCGTTAGGACCATTTTTGTTCGTGCTCATTTTCCTAAGTCGCGCTAACCCCATTTTGTCCCACGCGTGTGTTCCACCTTGTGTATGCCTTTTGTGATCACCGCCTTTGACTTGTGACTTTTGGATCTTACCCACTTTTGACAATAGACTTTTCGTTTGGTTCTTCCATTTGGCTTTCCACATCCATACCTAACACCATATAGAGTTTTTGGTTTTGTTTGTGTGCATACATATCGGTTGTCCTCCGACTTGAAACACCTTTTCGATTTTGGTTTGCAAGTTTTGACACTTTTGGTAGTTTTTTCTAACCACCCACCACATAGTTCTTGTTTTAGTTGTAACCATGTCTAGTGGAGAAGGGAACCAACTACCGATGACGCGTCACCAACATTGGATAGCTACTCAATCCGTCCACTCCAAGCTCAATGAATTTGAAGCAATGATGAAAGATACCGCCGTCCGCTATGAAGAAAGAGCTCAAGTGCAAAGGATAGACCTCAATAACCAAGTTCAAGACCTCAATGAGAAGATTGAAGCTCAAGACCAAGAGTGGAAAGCAACACTCACCTTACAAAGTCAAGAAACAAGGGAGATGAAGACGGCGTTGGACAATATCCTCCACACACTCAACCGCCAAGACAATAGGAGACACCACTCAAGGTCTTCACGCTCTCAAAGTTCAAGGTCACGAGCTCCTACACCGTCTCACCATGATTCCAATGAAGACCCATGCCACCATAATGTGGATGCTCAAGTGCTTCACCAACAAGCTCAAGAAGCGGAGCAACCTCGACTTCGACTTGTCCAAGAACGTCAACGCCTTGAAGAAGAGCGCCTTCAACAAGAGAATCTCCATGCTCAATTCCAACAAGAACAAGAACGCCTTCGACATGATCAAGAGCTAGTTCGTGCAAGGGAACAAGAGCGTATCCGCAATAAACAACAAGCACTTGAAGAACAAGAACGGCAACGACAAGTACAAGAAGATCAAGCTAGAAGGCAACGCCTTCATGAAGAGGAAGAAAGGCAAGCGCATCAAGAGCGCCAAATCATCAATGTTGTGCAACCTCAACGTAATGGTGCACCACGCCCTCAAGGTCAAGATAATCGTCGCCATCATGATGATCGACCTCATGGTAGAAGACCACCTCCTAGGGAGAGAAATGAGGAATCAAGTCATCACCAAGCATCAAGTGAAGAAAGTGTGATGCCTCGACACCGCCACAACAATGATGATCAAGATGAAGGTCATGGAAGACCACCTCCTCGTCAACAAAATAGAAGCAACAATCGAGATGCTCAAGGTCCACAACCTCAACTTCAACAACGTCAAGAACATGGTGAAGAAAGACCACCTCCTAGACGCAATGACCGTAATGAGGAAGAAATCTTTGGGAAGCTAAAGTTCACCATGCCCAAGTTCCAAGGAGAGGAAGACCCCGATGCATACTTATCTTGGGTACTCAAGGTTGACAAGATCTTCCGCATACACAACTTCTCCGAAGCAAAGAAAGTAGCCATGGCATCACTTGAGTTTGAAGGATATGCAAATGTTTGTGGGAAGAAGTAAACAAGAAGCATGGCAAGGAAGACTTAGAGCCCATTGACACATGGGAAGAGATGCAAGAAGTCATGCACAAACGCTTTGTGCCCACCCACCACAAACGTGACCTCTTTAACAAGCTCACTCAACTCAAGCAAAGCTTCAAGTCCGTTGAGGAGTATTACAAGGAGATGCACATGACCATGATGAGTGCGAATGTGGATGAGCGAGAAGAGAAAACTATGGCAAGATTCTTGAATGGATTGAACATTCCTGTCAAAAGGATAGTGGAATTCTTGCCTTACACCAACATGGTTGAGTTGCTTCATCAAGCTACAAGGGCCGAGCGCCAAGTGCGAGAAGACTTAGCAAGTGCAAAAACAAAGTCCTTCTTCGCCGCAAGAAATGCAACAAACGCATCCTCAAGCATAAAAAATACAAGTGCTATTGCTTCCAAGGATCCTCCCAAGCAAGCAAGAAGTGCCATCAAGACTACAAGCTTCAAGCCGGAGCAATCAACTATGTCCTCCAAAGCTTCCACCGGATCTAGTAACATCACTTGCTTCAAGTGTGGTGCTCAAGGACATAAATCTTTGAATGCAAGAACACAAGAGTTATGATAACTCGGGATGATGGAGATGTGGAGTACTTGAGTGAAGGTGAATATGAAGCCTTGGTACAAGCCGCAACCAATCATGAAGATGATGACTTGGAAGACCAAGAGCAAGTTCTATGTGTGCATAATGCAAGCCCATCACTTGTGGTGACCAAAGTGTTGACAACCCATGCACTCCCCAATGAAGACCAAAGATGCAATATCTTCCAAACAAGAGCCGGAATCAATGGCAAGTCAATAAAGGTTATCATCAATGGAGGGAGTTGCCACAACCTTGCAAGCACCGAACTATGCTCCAAGCTCAACCTCACACTCCGGAAACACCTCCATCCTTACCATGTGCAATGGTTAAGTGACAATGGAAACGTGAAGATACAACACACCGTCACAATATCCTTCAAGATTGGCGCCTATGAACACACCGTTGATTGTGATGTCGTACCCATGACGGTGTGCCACATGCTACTTGGTCGCCCTTGGCAATATGACAAAAGAGAAAACCATGATGGCTACACAAATGCCTATAGCTTCAAGGTCGGCGACAAGACATTCATCCTACGCCCAATGACTCCTAGCCAAGTAATTGCGGACAATGCAAAGGCTTTAGCGAGGGCTAAGGAAGCTACTATCACTAGTGAGATGAGCGGTGAGAGAGTGACCCACCGAAAAGAAAGTGAGTGCCACAAGCCATATGTGAGTGAGATGAAGAGTGTCCTCATAGCTACCAAGAGTGAGATGAGAGAAGTGCACCACAACCCATCCACCAAATTGCACTATGTGCTCATTTGCAAGGGGCCATCCTCGGAGACTAACAACTTAACAACACTTCCTTCAGCTTTGTTGTCTCTTTTGAAGGAGTTCCAAGATGTCTTCCCCGACGAGCTTCCTCATGGACTACCACCGCTTAGAGGAATCGAGCACCGCATCGACCTCATACCCGGCGCCCCTCTACCAAACCGCGCCGCCTACCGCACCAACCCCGAAGACACAAAGGAGATTCAACGCCAAATACAAGAACTCCTCGAAAAAGGGTATGTTCGTGAAAGCTTAAGCCCTTGTGCGGTTCCCGTGATTCTCGGTCCTAAACCGGATGAGTCGCAACGAATGTGTATGGATTGCCGCCCCATCAATGCCATTACCGTTCGGTACCGCCATCTCATTCCGCGTTTAGATGACATGCTTGATGAATTGAGTGGTGCCACGATTTTCTCTAAGATAGATTTGCGTAGTGGCTACCACCAAATCCGCATGGCAATTGGTGATGAATGGAAGATGGCATTCAAGACCAAACTTGGTCTCTATGAATGGCTTGTCATGCCATTTGGTCTTTCAAATGTTCCATCAACTTTCATGCGCCTTATGAACCACATCTTGAGACCTCTCATTTGCAAGAGTGTGGTTGTCTATTTCGATGATATTCTCATTTGTAGCAAAAATCTCGAGGACCATGTGCAACATGTGAGAGAAGTCTTATGCATCTTGCGCCGTGAAAAGCTCTTTGTAAATCTTCCCAAGTTCACCTTTGCACAAAGCAAGTTGGTTTTTCTTGGATTTGTGGTTTCCGCCAATGGAATTGAAGTTGATTCTTCGAAGGTTGAGGCCATCCACAATTGGCCCACTCCTACAAACGTTGGTCAAGTTCGAAGTTTTCATGGACTTGTCGGTTTCTATAGACGCTTTGTGAAAGATTTTAGCACCATTGCTTGCCCTTTAAATGAGCTTACTAAAAAGAATGTTTCGTTTGTTTGGGGAAAGACACAACAAAACGCTTTTGATGAATTGAAAAATAAACTCACCGAGGCACCACTCCTCGTTCTTCCCGATTTTGCAAAAACTTTTGAGATAGAATGTGATGCGAGTGGACTTGGAATTGGTGGTGTCCTTATGCAAAATGGAAAACCCGTGGCATACTATAGAGAGAAGTTGGATGGCGCACGCCTCAACTATCCTATATATGACAAGGAACTTTATGCTTTGGTTCGTGTTCTTGAAGTTTGGCAACACTATCTTTGGCCAAAAGAGTTTGTCATTCACTCCGACCATGAGTCTTTGAAATATTTGAAAAGTTAACACAATTTGAACAAAAGACATGCAAAATGGGTTGAGTTCATTGAGTCCTTTCCATATGTAATCAAATACAAGAAGGGCAAGGACAATGTAGTTGCGGATGCTCTTTCTCGCAAGCTCACCCTTTTACTCACTCGTTTGGATATCCATGTTTTGGGTCTTGATGAAATCAAAGACCTATATGTTCCGATACCTTCTTTCGCCCAATTGTTGCAAAGTGTTATAGTCAAAAGGGCATCGATGATTTCTATTTGCACCAAGGATTCTTGTTTAAAGCTAACAAACTTTGTATACCCGAGTCTTCCCTTCGTAAATTGCTTTTGCAAGAGTCACATAGCGGTGGTCTTATCGGACACTTTGGGCGAGACAAGACGCTCTCCATGCTATCTACCCATTACTATTGGCCAAGAATGAAGCGAGATGTGGAGCGCCTATGCAACCGTTGCACGACATGCTTACAAGCTAAGTCCACATCCAACTCTTATGGTCTTTACACACCGTTGCCTATTCCTTATGCTCCTTGGTCCGATATAAGCATGGATTTCATACTAGGATTGCCTCGAACCAAATATGGTCATGATTCAATTTTTGTAGTGGTTGATCGATTCTCTAAAATGGCTCATTTCATACCATGCTCCCGAACGGATGATGCTTCACATATTGCCTCCTTGTTTTTTAGGGAAATTGTGAGACTCCACGGCGTACCAAGAAGCATTGTTTCGGACCGAGATGTCAAATTCATGAGCTACCTTTGGAAGACACTAATGGCCAAGTTCAATGTCAAGCTTTTGTTTTCATCATCCTCACATCCACAAACCGATGGGCAAACCGAAGTGGTGAACCGAAGCCTCTCCACACTACTACGAGTCCTTGTCAAGAAGAATTTGAAGTCATGGGAAGATTGCATCCCGCATGCGGAGTTCGCCTACAACCGCGCCAAACACTCTACAACAATGAGAAGTCCTTTCATGGTCGTATATGGGTTTGAACCACCCACGGCGATCGACCTACTTCCTCTTCCACTACATGAGCAAGTAAACATGAACATCGACAAACGAGCCCAATACATGAAGAAGCTACATGAAGATACAAGGGCAACGATCGAGCAACAAGTTCTTCGTCAAGCCACTAGACTCAACATGAAGAAAAAGGCACGGATCTTCAATGAAGGAGACTTAGTGTGGATACACCTTCGCAAGGACCGCTTCCCTCAAGAAAGAAACTCCAAGCTCATGCCCCGAGGCGATGGTCCCTTCAAGGTCCTCAAGCGCATCAATGACAACGCCTACGTCATCGACATACCAATATCCAAGTACTTGGTGAGCAACACATTCAATGTGTCCGACCTCTCACCATATCATGAAGATGAAGAGACCATAGAGTCGAGGACGACTCTTTCCCAAGGGGGGGGATGATGTAGCCCTACCCAAAGTCGACACTACATCAAGACCGACAAGCCCCCCTCGTGGCCCAATGACAGGAGCTCGAGCCCAAGCCATACACCAAGAGGTGGATTCGCTCCTTTCCACGTATGCATTTGATACCTCTTTGGATGGCATGCTACTTCATGCAAATACCGTGTGTTCAATCAGGTACATCGGTCAAGATACAAGCCATGGAGACCAAGCCAATGGAGAGGGAGCTGAAAACGAAGAAGATGGAGCTACAGCGCCCCAGCCGGAACTTCCGTCCCCCAGGACCAGAACTTCCGCCCAGATTCCCTGTGCAGAGCATCCAACCGGAACTTCCGCCCCGAGAGACCGGAACTTCCGCCCACCGGAACTTCCGCCCAAGTTCCGCCCTTGTTCCGAAAACGCGCCAAAACGCCCCGGGATGTTACTGCAAGGAAATCGGTCGTTTCCGGAACTAGGCCGGAAGTTGGCCGGAACTTCCGCCACGACCGGACCGGAACTTCCGCCCAGATACCTCCAAGATGCTGTCCAGCCCCCAGTGAAGGGAATCCAGCCGGAACTTCCGCCCAGGACGACCGGAACTTGCGCCCCACCGGAACTTCCGCCTACACGCGTTTCAGCAACAAAACTGGCAGATTCAGCATGTAACTTACCCCTTCGCCCCACCAACTATAACTAGCCTTGTTGGCTCAGATCTGACATCAGACTTGATGTGAAATTAAACCTGAGCTTTGCTCTTGACCCTTGTGGGAAACCCTACCATAGATCTTAGATCTTGTACCCACCCGGGCTCCTTATCGAATCCTATTGTATCTCTTTGGTGACTTCTACCAATCTTGGTCTTTTGCTTGCACTTCTACCTTTGGGTCTTTTGCTTGCACTTCTATCGATTTTGGTCTTTTCACCCTTCTAGATCTATAGGATTTCAATTCGTCGATCTTTTTGCGGGACTTCTACCGAAAGGTCTTTTCCTGCAACTTCTATCGAGTTGGTGGTTCGGACCAACGAGGACAAACTGATTTGTGTGTGTGTGTGTGAGTTTGTATCCCACGATTCCCCTCCGCGTTCTTCGTGTTCATCGCGTTCTTCCACCTGCCCCACGAATTCCACCCAAATCCGTGAAGATCGGGCACACCCTTGGGCTTAGCCCTTATCATGGCGGCTGGCGGCTTAGCTGCCGCCGGGTGCCTATCCCTCCAGTCCCTGCGCGCGAGCCTGACCGGACCGCGGAGATCCGGCGAAGGAGTCGGTACCTACCACCAGACCTCCTCGCCGATCCGGCGTACGCCATCGACTCCGACTGTTGGCGTACGTATTTGTCGACCGAGACAGATAAGAGAAGAAGCGCGGGCTTCATGGGCGACAGGGATATTCCCTCCAGGCCTGCACCGCCGACTCGTCCACGAAGACAGGAGGTGCCGAGGCGTCGTCAGCAGGTGCCGACGCACGCGCAGTACAACGATGACGACGACCACGACCACGACGCCTACGCCACCTACGACGACGAGGACGACTACATCGAGGTGCTCGCGTACCATAACGAGGAGGTGAAGGACGACAGCGACGACTACGTTGCGGCCGCCTTCCACGAATGGCAGCAGGCCGTGACGGACGGCCGCAATTTCGAGTTCCCGGAGAACATGACGGACGACGAGATGGCGAAGGTCGGCGTCCTCTTCACCGAGAACGACGCGCATGTGCAGCCGCCGCTGCCGCTACGCCACCGGCGTCATGCCGCCGGGCCTGTCGGAGGATGAAGCCCTTCGAGTGGCACTACAGGACTCGGCGGCACCACAATCGCAGCCCTGGGCGCCGCCACAGCCGCATCCCTAGGCGCCTTCTCCGCCGCCGCCACAGCCATATTCCTGGGCGCCGCCACAGCCGCAGCTCTGGGCGCTTCCACCGCCGCCACAACCGCAGCTCTGGGCGCCTCCACCTCCAGCACCGCCGGCGCGCCCGGCGTACGCTCCCCCGGATGGCAACTGGCCGTGGCCGATACCGGAGCTCATCGTGCTCGACAGCGACGAGGAGCAGCAGTAGGCGTTAGGTTTTTTTTTTCATGTTTTAACTATGTAAGTTATGTTTCATGTATAAAAAAATGATTCGGCTAAAAAATACGTCGTGCCGCTGGAGCCACCCCCGACGCAAACGGACGCGTGGTCAATTTCGACCATTTCAGCCGACGCAAACGGACGCGCGCGACGCTAAAATGCGTCACGCAGCTGGAGATGCCCTTATGCCCAACCGCTGGCACTAAGATCACATTAATACAGATCTGAACTTTTAAAGCACTCGATAGCACACGGAAGACATTTTTATGTGTGGTGCGAAACAACGGTGATGATCAATAATTTTGACCGTCTGTCTACGGCCAGGGTAGTCCCCTAACTGGGTAGAACGAATATGGAAATGCATTTTGGACCATAACAAATGCTCCGCACATGCTCCCATCCCAAAATAATATCAGCGTATATGCGCAACATCGCACACGTTTCCCAGAGTAGCTATCGTGTGTAAATTATTTGCAATATTTCATTTATTTCTACCGTCTCTTCTTCTTTTCCCCATTTCAAGTGGAAATAACGTATGTCTTTGTATACGGATATTCATCGTGTACTATACGACTTTTATGCCCCACTATATAACACGTAACCGTACGCAGCTCCACGGTAAGTTCCGCCAAACTACAACCAACATGGTATCAGAGCAGGCTCTTCCCTGACCTAGCTGACGATCCCAAGCCGCCACCGCCGCTCCTTCCTTGAGCCGCCGCCGCTTCTCCTACATCTCGCCGTCACCGCAGCCTACCTGCTGTCACCGCGACCAAAAACCCTACACCAAAAACCAGCAAAACCTGCCGCTGCCGTGTGCTAACCCTAAAGCCACCGCCGCCGCCATACAAACAAGAAACCCGGCCGCCGCTACAATCTAGAAGCCGCTGATCCCAAAACCCCACGACCAAAAATCCCTAAAACCCTAGATCCCATCTCGTGCCCGCCGCCATGAGTTCTTCCTCGTCAAGCTCTGGCCTCGTCGCCGCCCTTGGAGCTCCTCCGGCCCAACAGCTCACCCGGGGAAACTTTCTGCTATGGAAGGCGTTGGTCCTTCCCGCCTTTCACGGTGCCAACATGATGTCCCTCCTTGAAGGAATGGATCGTGCCCCGCCGAAAACCATTGAAGTAGAGGATGCCGACAAGAAGAAAATCGCTGTGGAAAACCCGGCCTATGTTGCATGGATGGCGAGGGACCAACAGGTGCTTCGGTTCTTGCTGAACACGCTGTCTCCCGACATCCTCTCCCACCTCCTTGGAGTTGAGTCCACGGCTGAAGCTTGGATCGCCATCAATGCTATGTTCAAAACCGCCTCTCGCACCAAGGCTCAACATTTGCATGAACAGCTCAATGACACCAAGAAGCTCACTATGACTGCGGATCAGTACTACACTAAGATGAGAGGTTTTGCATCAGAACTTACTGCCCTTGGGAAGCCCATTGAGGAGGATGAGTTTCTTGGCTACTTACTTCATGGTCTTGACAAGACTGGGTACAATTCTCTCATAACCACGGTGAATGGCAACCCTGGCACTACTCTGGATGAATTCTATGATCAGTTGTCCTCTTATGACATGCGCAATGGCGTTGAAGAAAATGGCACCTTTGTCTCCTCAGCAAACCTGGCCCGCCGTGACCGTGAGCAGCGCTCCCACCGACGGTCTTCTCCTCAGCGGCGGTACTCTCATCCGCGTGGTCGCAACCCCGATCGTGGTTCCCACCGCGGCGGAGGCAGTGGAGGTGGCAGCTACCGCCACACTAGAGACGATGACCGTGGCCCCTGGCGCGGTGATGATCGTGGCTCATGGCGGAGTGATGACCGTCGTAATGACCGTGATCATCGTGATGACAGACGCGACAAGCGTTGTGATGATGGTGACCGCTACCGCCGCTCTGATGGGGGTGGACGCCGTGACCGTGCTCATACTCCTTTTATTGACATTGAATGTCAAATTGGCAAGATCTATGGTCATCCCGCCTTGGACTGTTGGTGGCGCTAATCGGATGACAAGAAGGACAAGGGGGACAAAGGAGAAAAGGGTGCACACCTTGCATCCTATGGAGTGGACACAAATTGGTACACTGATACGGGTGCCAGTGATCATATCACTAGTGAGTTGAACAAGCTCCACATCGCCAACAAGTACAATGGACAAGATCGGGTTCGCACTGCTGAAGGTAAAGGCATGCCCATTAGTCATATTGGTAACTCAATTTTGGGTACCCCTCATGGCTCTTTTGATCTTAACAACATTCTTCATGTCCCTAATGCATCCAAAAATCTTTTATCTGTGCATAAGTTCAATCTTGATAATCATGTCTTTATTGAGTTTCACCCTTTCTTCTTCTTAATCAAGGACCAGGAAACTCGAACAATTCTGTTTAGGGGCCCCTGCTATGGTGGTCTCTATCCCTTGGTTCCTATGTTTCATGAGACCTCCAAGCTTTCATTCGCCGCAATAAAGTCGTCATCCTCTACATGGCATCGTCGTTTAGGTCATCCATCTTCCTTTGTGGTTCAACAAGTTCTTAGGAAAAATAAAATAGCTTACACCCATGAGAGTACCCCATATATTTGTGATTCTTGTCAGTTAGCTAAGAGTCATCATTTGCCATATCCTACATCTACTAGTGTCTCCACTGCTCCTCTAGAACAAGTATTCTCTGATGTATGGGGCCCTGCTCCTCTCTCTGTGGGAAAACACGTATACTATGTAAGCTTTATCGATGATTTTAGTAAATTTACATGAATCTATTTGCTCAATAAGCGTTCTGATGTTTATCAAACTTTTCTTAATTATCAACAATTTGTTGAGCGCAAGTTTGATAGGAAAATAGTTACTATGCAAACAGATTGGGGTGGTGAGTATGAGAAACTCAATGGATTTTTTCAGCAAGTTGGCATCACACAGCATGTTTCCTATCCCCATGCACATCAACAAAATGGCTCAGCTGAAAGAAAACATCGCCATATTGTTGAAGTTTGTCTTGCCTTGCTTGCAAATGCATCTATGTCTCTTAAATTCTGGGATGAAGCCTTTATCACTGCCACTTTTCTCATCAATTTACTTTCCAGTAAAGTTCTAAATTTTGAGACTCCTACATAACGCCTTCTTTATGTTACACCAAATTATGATGCTCTTGGAGTTTTTGGTTGTGCTTGCTGGTCTAATCTTCGCCCCTATAATAAACGTAAACTCGATTTCCACTCCAAGCAATGTGTTTTTCTTGGCTATAGTCCTCTTCACAAAGGAGTCAAGTGCCTAGATGTGTCCACTGGTTGTATATACATTTATCGTGATGTTGTCTTTGATAAAAATGTGTTTCCTTTTGCCGCTCTACATCCCAATGGCGGTGCTCTTCTCAAAAAGGAAATTTTGCTCCTTCCATCATCCATTGATTCATCATCATCACATGAGGGTGTGCGTGATTTTGATAACCATATGTCTCCTATTGTGCCTATTGTTCATGTGCTACAGGATATGGAAGGTGTTGCTGAAAATTCTACAGAAAATGAAGTTGAAACCAGCTCAGAAATTGATGTTGAAGGTTTGCCAGAAAATGACGAACTTGGTGCTGAAAACGATGCAGAAGAACATTCCCTGGCGTTCTCCGATCCCGAGGCCGCATCGGATTCCGAGGAGGATCCTCCCGCCTCCGGCCTGGATGCTAGCGCCAGGCGGTCCCCGCCCGCTCGCGCTGGCCACACGCCCGCATCCCCTGCTGGTTCGCTATCTGGCCCCTCGCCAGCCGCGCCGGACCGGTCCCCGCTGTTGTCCCCGTCCGCGTGTGGCGCCACACGCCTCCGGCCAGCCCTGCCTCGCCACCTGGCGCTGGCAGCCCTGGGCGCCGGTCCCCTCTGCCGGCTTCTCATGTCTTGTCTGCAGGGGAATCTGGGCAGATTCTGGATCCTCTGTGGCTGCAACAAGTGGGAAGGCTACTACTGCTGAAAATTCTGCTGCAAATTTTGATGAACACTCCGATGATTCAAGCACCAATGTTGTTGCACCACAACCGTCTCCACCTGCTGAACCACGCACTCGTCTTTAGAAAGGTATAAGAAATCCCAAAAAGTATACTGATGGAACTGTTAGATATGGTATGTTGTCTTCTACAGGTGAGACATGCACTCTTGTGGAAGCTCTCAATGATCCAAATTGGTAACAAGCAATGCAAGATGAATATGATGCTTTGATTGACAACAAGACCTGGCACTTTGTTCCTCCAAGCAAAAACAGAAATTTAATTGACTGCAAATGGATGTATCGTATTAAGAAAAAGGCAGATGGTACTATTGACAGATATAAAGCACGTCTTGTTGCAAAAGGTTTTAAACAAAGGTATGGCATTGATTATGAAGATACTTTCAGTATTGTAGTTAAGATTGCTACTATCAGAACTGTTCTATCTATATCGGTCTCTCGTGGATGGAGTCTACGGCAGCTAGATGTCAAGAACGCGTTTCTTCATGGTATTCTGGAAGAGGAAGTTTATATGAAACAACCTCCATGCTCTGAAAATCCTTCTGTACCACATTATATTGCAAACATGATAAGGCTCTCTATGGGTTGAAACAAGCACCTCGAGCATGGTATTCAAGGCTTAGTTCCAAGTTATGTGCTCTTGGATTTGTTCCCTCAAAGGCTGATACTTCGCTGTTTCTTTAAAATAAGTCAGGTATCACCATATATATGCTTATTATGTTGATGACATCATAGTAACAAGTTCCTCTGATCATGCCATTACATGTTTTCTTCGAGATTTAAATGAGAACTTTGCCATAAAGGATCTAGGTGATCTACATTATTTTCTTGGTATTGAAGTCAAAAGAACTCACAATGGTTTGGTTTTGACACAAGAGAAATATACAAATGATTTGATTGAGAAAGTTGGAATGACTGGATGCAAGGCTACACCTACACATCTATCCTCTACAGAAAAGTTGTCTCTCTATGATGGTACACCTCTAGGTCCTCAAGATAGTACACAATATAGAAGCATTGTTGGAGCTTTGCAATATTTGACTCTGACACGCCCGGATTTGGCCTTCTCAGTTAATAAGGTATGTTAGTTCCTTCATGCTCCAACTACAAATCATTGGACAGCAGTTAAGCGTATACTTAGATATGTTTTTGACACATTGAAAGTTGGAATCACATTTGCAAGATCTTCCTCCACATTTCTCAGTGCTTTCTCAGATGCAGATTGGGCAGGTTCTCTTGATGATAGAAGATCCACATGTGGTTTTACCATATTTGTTGGGCCAAACTTAGTCTCTTGGAGTGCCAGAAAGCAAGACACTGTATCTAGATCAAGTATTGAAGTTGAATATAAGGCACTTGCTAATGCTACAGCTGAGTTAATTTGGGTTGAAGCTCTTCTTGCTGAACTTGGAGTAAAGTTAAGGGAAAAACCATGTCTTTGGTGTGACAACTTAGGTGCTACCTATTTGTCTGTAAATCCAGTGTTTCATGCTCGAACCAAACACATTGAGATTGATTTTCATTTTGTGAGAGAGTTGATGATAATCTCTTAGATATCAAGTTTATTTCTAGCAAAGATCAAGTTGTTGATGGTTTCACAAAAGTTCTCCCTGTTAGAAGGTTAGATGAGTTTAAGCGTAATCTCAACCTTTCAAAAGGTTTAGATTAAGGGGGGGTGTTAGATGTTAAGTTGTATACCGTATGTCTTTGTATACGGATACTTATCATGTACTATACGGCTTTTATGCCCCACTATATAACATGCAACGGTACCCAGCACCATGATTTTTTTTTTCTTTTTCTTTTTCGAAATGGGGGTGTACCCCGGCTTCTGCATCGTGACGATGCACACGGCCTTTTATTAGATAAAGAAAATCAACCACACTTTTTCGTAGAACAAATCCTAAACTCTAAAATCAACTACAGTTTTTCCTAGAACAAATCGTGCATGAGCTCAGCATTTAAAAAAAAAATTACGAGAAAAGGAAATAGTAAGATCAACAACTAAAGAATCTGCACATGTACATCCAATGATATGGACCATATCCATCTGTGTATGTACATCTCATGACATGTAAGTAGGCGACATAGATAAACGCTTCACCGATCACCCATCGCGCACCGAAAACCCGGACCAACAATCGCACAAAGTCGCAACACAAGAACCGGATACAAATGTACGAAAGCGGGGAAAGGGCACAAGTGAAGACAGTGAGTCAATCATCATGGCTTGGCCTCCGGCTCTGGGAAGTGGAACTCCGGAATGGCTGGCATCTCTGGCTTCGGTGGCAGCTCCACCTTGGGAAACTCCGGCTTGGCTGGAAGGTGCACCTCTGGGAATGTTGGTAGCTCTGGCTTGGGTGGCAGGTGCACCTCGGGGAACGAGGGCAGCTCTACCTTGGGCAACTCGGGCTTTGGTGGCAGATGAACCTCCGGGAATGGCGGCAGCTCGACCTCGGGCAGCAGTGGCAGCTCGGGCTTGTGCTCATCTTCCTTGGACGGAACGGCCTCCTCCTGCAAGGTCCGCACAGCGCCACTCATGGCGACACATGAGAGAAGCAGCCCGAGGAGGAAGATACTGGTTTTTCTCGAAGCCATACTGCTGGGCGTGTGGTTGTGCAGCTCGGTAACTCTATCTGTGTGGTTTGAATGTGGGAAAGATAGCAGATGCATCGTTCTACATATAGAGTTCAAATACGCTTGACGTGTACAGCGAGGGTCCTTCGAGACAAGGTTGGTTGCCTACTTGTTTATCCTTCATGTTCATGTGTGATGTGTGCGCTTTGATTTCGAGTGTATGTCTGGATTCTGCTTACGATTTGGGTAAATACAGACGGAGACAGTTCTTCTCGGCTGTTGTCGGCTGCAGTTGACTAGTTGAGGCCACCATGATGTTGTAGGCAGGGCAGGTACGAACCGTGCGATCACAAAGAATTGTTAGGCCAGCAGCTAAGACGAAACGCTGTGTCCTAAGTACCATGATCGTACAAGAACACAAGCAAGTTGCTGGTCAAACTTCTCCTGCCTTTTCCTTCTTCCTACTCCCTCTTCTTCATCCTCCTTCAACCAAGCTCAGTGTTCGGAATGCATACAGACTCGCCCTTCTTCAGAACTCCCCAGCAAAGCGACAATCGTAATGGAGACCATCCGATCTGGGATGTGATATGGAAAACAAAAGTACCACAAAAGGTGAAGATCTTTACTTGGAGACTAGCCACGGAAGCACTAGCGGTACAAAAAAAACCGGTGCTCGTGTAATATGACAACTGATCCAACTTGCACCATCTGTGGAAGAGAAGAAGAAGATGGATACCATGCCACTATGACCTGCACCAAAGCTGCCGCCTTAAGAGAAAGAATGAGAAAAATCTGGAAGCTACCACCTGAAGAAAAACTGAGAAATAGTGGGAAGGAGTGGACTCTGAACATTCTGAATGCTTCAAGCTCAGATATGCGCGGAAAGCTGATGCTGGTCTGGTGGAGGGCCTGGCACCTAAGAAACAACTGCATCTTTGGAGATGGGAAGGTGGGAATAAACCAGTCGACTGATTTCTTAAGCAACTACTGCCAGGTGCTGTCAAATATTAGAGAGGAAAGGCAGCCTGAAGATAGGAAAGGAAAAGGTCCAATGCTTGAAATGAAGGAAATACATGAGGAACCAAAGAAGAATGAAATGAAATCAAGGTGGAAGCCACCGGACACGGGCTGGCAATGCCTAAGAGCATGTCTAACAGGCCCCGTATTTCGCTGCCCCGTATAAGTCTCTTATTTCGCCCCGTATCGAAAAACTGCTCCATTTCGAGCCATGCCGTCTAGCAGACCCCGTATTTCGCCCCGTATTTTCAAAAATTAAAACCCCGGGAAGTTCTTCTTCATTGATCATACTAGGGATCATACATACATTTTGATCATACTACAGATCATACTACATCTAAACCTACCTCTACTCGTCCAGGATGACGTAGGGGATGAAGGCGATCCTCGCCGCCTCCTCCCGCGCCTCCCGGGCCTCCCGCGCCCGCCGCGCCTCGAACTCCTGGACGGCGGCGATGGCCGCCGCCTCCTCCTCTGCCTCCGCCGCCGCTTTCTCGGCGGCATCCGCCTCGGACAAGGCGACCGCACGGCGGTAGGCCGCCTCCTCTTCCTCCTCTTCCGCCGCCGCCGCTTCCTCCTCGCCGCCTCCGCTTCCTCCGCCGCTGCTGCCGCTGCCGATGGTCGCCCTCCATTCCGCCAACGCCGCGCGGTCGCGCAGCCACTGCGCGCGCCATTTCTCGAACGCCTCGCCGCTCATCGGCTTGAGCGGCGGGTCCCGCTTGTACCACCGCCCACCCGCGGCGAACTCGCGGAGCGGGTCCGGCACGTACAGCGCGCCTGCGTACTTGCAGGCCGCGCGACGGCTCCCGGCGGCGGAAAGTTTGCACTTCAGCCGCCACGCTTCCTCTACGGTGTCCGGCGAGCGGGATCGCTTCGATCCGCTCGCCGGCGAGGCCCTACTGCGGCGGCGGGAGTCCATCCTAGCTTTTGGGGTGGAATGCGTGGCGGGGGAGCGGCTAATTGCTCGCCGGAGCAGGAGGAGGAGGCGGCGGCGGCGCGCGGCGGAGCTAGGGTTGCGAGTGAGGGGTTAACCCCTCACTCGCACCTGCGCCCACTATATGTACGGGGCGACGGGGCCGATTTCCTGGGCCCCGTATTCCGCCGAAACAGGGCGGCCCGAATACGGGGCCTGCTAGACGGCCCAAACCGCGCCTGCCCCGTATGTCGCCGGAATTTTACGGGGTGGGCGGGTTATACGGGGCCTGTTAGACATGCTCTAAGCGTGGATGCCAGTTTCATTAAAGAATCAAACTTCGCCTCGTGGGGTGCTCTAGCTCGTAACCACTTTGGACAGATCAAATGGTCCACCTGGGGAATTCTTCCTGATTGTGATAACGCGGAAACTGCAGAAGCACTGGCTTGTTTAGAAGGGATCAAGCAAGCTGTTAAATTGGTGGATAGTAGCCTAATTATTGAGAGCGACTGTGATGCTCTAATAAAAAAGGCAAACTCTGATGTTAGGGATCGCTCCCATACGTCGAGTGTGCTAGCGGACATTCATCGGTTGGTTACTCTGTTACCTGACTTCACCTTCAGAAAAGTGGCAAGAGAAGATAATAGGCCGGCTCATGAGTTGGCCAGGTTTAGTCGTGTGAGTTGTACTGGTGGTGTGTTAGAAGGTTCAGCACCTCCCTGCGTGTTGGAGCTGACTTTGGTAGAATGTAATCAGAACTCTACTACCGATTAATACAAACCACCGTTTTCAAAAAAAAAAAAGCTCAATGATCGGACTAGACCGAAGAGGCATGGGCATGAAAGAACTAACACTTGACCAACTTCTCTTACGAACTCTATTTTTCAAATTAAAAGGGTATTAATCGCATGAAACAGAAACTTGTCTAAGGGGAATATGCAAGATTTAGTTCGTCACAACAATCGCGAGAGTAAATTTAATTGATGTGGATATAGTTTCAACAATAAGAGTTCCATTGCCTTAGTGGTTTTCAACCCCAAGAAAGCAGAGGGGGACATTGAGGGTAGCATGCATATTTTCAAAGTATTCTTACAAACAAGAATGATAATAGTGAGAACGAAACAGTTCTCGTATATATACCAAATATTTAAGCACATCACTCACAAGACTAGCCAAATACCACGACTAAACGAACACATCAGCGAAGCGACACAAGAACAGGTACATGCACGAGCAATCAGAAGACGCAAGACAACAATACTGAGAAGACAGTTCTCCATTCCTCATGGTTTAGCCTCCGGCTCTGGGAAGTGGAACTCGGGAATGGTGGGCAACTCTGGCTTTGGCGGCAGCTCCACTTTGGGCAGCTCAGGCTTGGGTGGCAGGTGCACCTCCGGGAAGGTTGGGAGTTCCACCTTGGGAAGCTCGGGCTTAGCTGGAAGGTGCACCGCCGGGAATGTTGGCAGCTCGGGCTTGGGTGGCAGGTGCACCTCCGGGAACGGCGGCAGCTCAACCTTCGGCAGCTCGGGCTTAGGTGGCAAGTGCACCTCCGGGAATGGCGGCAGCTCAACCTTGGGCAACGCTGGCAGCTCGGGCTTGTGCTCTTCGTCCTTGGATGGAGCGGTCTCCTCCTCCAAGATTCTCGCTGCGCTGCTCATGGTGGCGCACGAGAGAAGCAGGCCGAGGAGGAAGACAGCGGCGTTTTTCGAAGACATGTCGATGGACGTGCAGTGTGTGAAACACTGGCTAGCTCTAGCAGTGTGGGTTGGATGTGGGAGAGGTAACAGGTGATGCATGCTACTTATAGGGTGCAAAACGAGAGAGTTGGAGTTTTGCAGCAAGTTTGGCCATCTACTTATCTGCACTTCCGTCTTATGTTTGCGCTTTCGAGTCTCAACGTTTAGCTGAGGAAAGAGTTCTCAGGCTGCAGTTGACGACACTAACGACGTGCGCTGCGCAGGTACGACCGTGCAAACACATACACTTGTTAGGTCAGCTGTTAAGACTAAATATTGTGTCAAAGGACGCGACAGATTGTAGACTACAAGCAAGCCTGTAATTAGCATTACTGAAGTAAAATAGAATTTTTTTTGCTGAAGCAAAACCAGCTTGGAGCCTGACAATTAACTTGGAATTGCGATCATAACATTGTAATAATATGTTAGTTTTGATAGTTTCAATAAATAACACAAAACAAAACTTGATTGCAAAATGCGGTGATCCCTAATGTGGACCTACTTATGCACAACGGGAAAACATGAATGGAGTAGGTGCGCTCCATGCACCTTCTCATTTTTTGTCTTTTTTTCGTTTCTCTCAAATTATATAATGTTTTGATTATATTTTTTTGTAAGTCACTCAAAAATAACAAATATAATGGAGGAAAAATAGGTTGGAATTTGTGTGCAAATTTAAATTTTAAATTATTATATATATAGCTATTGACATAAAAAAATCCAAAATATTTTTCCCACATTCTAATTTTTATGTTTAAGTGATATGCAAATTTTCAAGTTCAAACAATGTGTGGTGTGAGAGATACAAAAATGAGAAATTGTTCGAGAGGGAACAAAAAGAACTTGCACGGATCTTGATACAGTATAGATGGTCTGGATACGGGTGCGCACCAAGCACCTGCTCTGAAAGTCCACTCTCACAGCTATGCACAACCGCTGGCACTAAGTGTATCAGCTTCACATGATATGTTGATCTAAAGTAGGGTGCAGATGTTTCCAAACTTAACTGGCATGGTTTGGGTTTTAAGGATGTCTTGTCAACCAATATAATCTCGACTGAGCTGCTGTTAGCTGCAAAACATGCAAAGAAGTTCAACGGGGGAGTGAAGCTAAGGCAAGTTATGCAGGATGTAGATGGTTACAAGTTTGATTGCTGGAGGAAACCATCGTAAGGGTGTTGGGGATGGCCTCGGCGACACACGCCGAACCAGCCCCTCCGGCGACCAACGCCGGTGCTCTCTCTCTCTCGGACAGAGGTAGAAGAAGGGAGACAACACAGATTTTCCGGCCGGCGACGAACGCCGCCACGGGCGCACGGACGCCCGAATCTTTCTTCTTATTTCAGCTGGCTCGTACCAGTTTTTCTACAAGCAGTACAGGGAAGGGAATTTATACCCGAGCTAACACCCAGAGCCAAGCACGCACACACGCACGCCGTCCAATCTTGCCGCTCGATCCGTTTCCTCCGGCCATCACGCGCACGACGCGCACTAACGCACACCACGCGACTGCCTCTCCCTACTGCATGCAGCTAACAACCTGAAGTCTGGCCAATCTACGTACATGACACACACGCACACTAGGCACACACCTGCCACGGACATGGACATGAACACGGACGAGGCCACGCACCGCAGTCCGGACTCGACCTAGGCGCGCACACGCTGGTCGACGTCGCGGCGTGGCTTATTCCTAACAAAGGGAAGGATGCTTAGAAATTTGACTGCTGCAGGTTTTAATGAAGAGCTAAATTCAGGTTCTTTGTACTACGACTACGAGACAATGAAGGAATGGTAATTCTTTCAGCCTGGGGAAACATTCATCATTGCAAAAATTCCGAGCGTGCTGACACTATTGCCAGTCTCCTTGCTTTACAAGCTGTCCTTCCAAACTATGGTGGTCTAATTCATGTTGAAAATGGTTGTGCTGAACTTGTTTCTGAAGTCAACCTGATGCAAACGAGCAACTCTGCTATATCAAGTACTGTAAAGGATATCAAAAACCTACTCCGGTTATTCCCTACTTGTGTTTTCTCAAAATTTAATCGCTCTTGTAATGAAGCTGTGCGTGATCTATGCTAAATTAGATCGTAGCGCATTTAGTGGGGAAGTGTTGCTAGGTTGTATTCCATCCTGCTTGAGGGAGCTTACCGACCATAATTGTAACCAAAACACTATTTATTAATGAATACAAGCACAAGTTCAAAAGCCTGAACAAACAAGATTATATATAGGCTTCTATGATTTTTCGATGGAAAAAATGACCCATACAAACTAAGCTAAAGCTTGTGCTGAAAACTGTACACTGAAGGAAGCATGCAAATTTTCGAAGTATTCTTATGAGAGAAAGATAACAGTAAGAACGAAAGAGTCCTCATATATACCAAATATATAACCACATCACGCACAATATTCGCTGAAAACCACGACTAAACACACATCAACAGCACAGACACGGCAACAGGTATATGGGTGAGCTGAGAACGCGAGATAACACAATACTGAGAACGCATTTCTCATGGCTTGGCTTCCGGCTCCGGGAAGTGGAACTCGGGGATGGTGGGCAACTCTGGCTTCGGTGGCAGCTCCACCTTGGGCATCTCGGGCTTGGGTGGCAGGTGTACCTCCGGGAACGTTGGCAACTCCACCTTGGGAAGCTCTGGCTTAGGTGGCAGCTCGACTTTGGGCATCTCCGGCTTGGGTGGCAGGTGCACCTCCGGGAACGTTGGCAGCTCCACCTTGGGTAGCTCGGGCTTAGGTGGCAAGTGCACCTCGGGGAATGGCGGCAGCTCCACCTTGGGCAGTGGTGGCAGCTCAGGTTTGTGCTCCTCACCCTTGGTAGGAGCAGTCTCCTCCAAGATTCTTGCCGCCCCGCTCATGGTGACACAGTAGAGAAGCAGACCAAGGAGGAAGAAAGCGCTATTTTTCAGAGCCATATTGCTGAACTGTGTGCAACAGTAGCTAGCTCTAGCAGTGGCGGTTTGGATGTGGGAGAGATTGCAGATGATGTGTGCTACTTATAGGGTGCAACATGTAGCCTGTGGAGAGACTCCGGCGCTTTGCAACAAGTTGGGTCATCTACTTCTCTGCACTTCCGTCTCATGTGTGTGCACTTCCCGAGTCTATATCTGCTCAAGGTTTAGGTGAGGAAAGCGTTCTCCGGCTGTTCAGTCTTGCGCATGGCAGGTACGACCGTACAAGCACATAAAGTTGTTAGGTCAGCTGTTAAGAAGAAACATCATGTCCAAAGGGAGCTACGGATTGCAGAACACAAGCAAGTCTGCATATATAGCATTACTGAATTAAAACACACAACTTCTGCTGAAGCAAAACTAGCCTGGAGTTATCAGCCTAACAATTAACTCTGAATTACGATCACAACATTGTTATAATATGTTTGTTTTGAGAGTTCCATCAAATAAGGAGCACAAAACAAAACTTAATTGCAAAATGTGGTGATCCCTAATGTGGAATTACTTATGTGAAACCGCTGGCACTAAGTGTAACAGCTTCACATGGTATCTTGATCTGACACAAGGTACATACGTTTTCAACCCTAATTGGCATGGTTCGACTTCTAGGGATGTCTTGCCAACAAATATAATCTAGATGATCAGAACTGCTATTAGCTGCAAAACATGCAAGGAGTTCAACACGGGAGTGAAGCTAAGGCAAGTTATGCAGGATGTAGAAGGTTACAAATTTGGCTTCTTTAATAAGATTGAAATTTTTAGAAGTTAAAACCTTGATAGCACAACATGTGGGAGGGAATCTTCATCACTATTTTATGGCCTGATGAGAGACACAGCTGGGAAACACCTCCACCACTTATGGTTACAATTCTATTACACTGTCCCCTTTCCACCAATCGGCACAAAGAATCTACAGCCATACAATTTAGTTAAGCATCTCATTTTTCCCAGAAGTATGCAAAAGGTAACGCAAAACGAAAAAATACCTTTTTGCTGTGTGAGTTGACAGAAGCAGATGCCACTGCAGCAGCAGCAAAATCATCAACGGCACGACTATGCATTGATGTGTGAAACCAATGAGATTAATTGAATCTTACTGCTGTTCTTAGATCCCACAACATTATTTTAGGAGACTGTAAGTGTGGTGTTGAGCAGTCTGCATTTTTTTCCCAATCGTATTTCTATGCTATGCAGGATAATAGAGACATAGAAGTTATGATCAATCTAAAAGGAACGCAATCTATGCTGTTCCAACCGACTAGTAGGGGTGACAAGCAAATAAAGTTAAATGACTGCTGGAGGAACCATTAGAAGAATAGACGAAACTCAACTTTTTTGAACACACAAGAGGGGTCTAGAGACCCCGGTGGAATTCTCATTTCATCACCACGTGGTAGGTACAAATTACATACAGGCCCAGACATAAACTCGTTCTAAAGAACCTATTATTTAAGGATAAGGCCTGCATTTTTGTGAAAAACACCCTAACAAGACAGAAGAAAAAGCAATCACATCCTTGGGTGTCGCTGCCACCGATCGCTGGCGTCCTCCAGGCGTCGCCGCCGAGGAACAAGGATGGACCGCTCGTACGCCCCCTTCCGGCGAAGAACCGCCGCCACTGGCACTACAAGAAAAGTTGCCATGGCCGACGAAGTTGAAGTCGCGCCGTGGTTGCTGGTGTACCATGGCCGACGATTTTGGGTTTGTCCGTTGTGCATGTCAAAACATTTTTTTCTCGTTTTTGAGGCCACCTAGCCCGACGAAAACGGCCAAAACGTTGCGTATGGTGGCCCGGGACGTGGTGCATCTCGAATTCTCGGGTTCGCCGGCCGAGTCAACGCAAATCCGCACCGCCGAGGGATGTAGGACCTAGATGGCAGCCTCTCTGGCATTGTTTTTTTTCTCGATCGCGCCATCTCGTTCAACGCTCTCCGATCGAGCCGTTTACGATGCATGATCATGGGTCCCGCATGTCATCCTCTATGAACCAAAATTCTTTCTATTCTTGGATTTTTTTGACCCCCTGATTTCTGGCTACTTCCTTTTTCTTTTGATCCCTTGCCGCCTTGGAAACGTTGACACCGCTGCTACTAATTGTGACCCGCATGTCATCCTCTATGAGCAATCAACTTTCTTTTCTTGGAGTTTTTTTTGGCACCTCAAATTTGGTCACTTGCCTTTTTCTTTCGATCCCCTGCCGCCTCTCAAACGGTGATACCGCTGCTGCTAAATGGGACCCGCATGTCATCCTCTATGTACTATAAAACTTTTTTTTCTTGGATTTTTTTTGGCACCTCATATTTGGTCACTTACCTTTTTCTTTCGATCCCCTGCCGCCTCTCAAACGGTGAGACCGCTGCTGCTAAATGGGACCCGCATGTCATCCTCTATGTACTATAAAACTTTCTTTTCTAGGATTTTTTTGGAACCTCATATTTGGTCACTTGCCTTTTTCTTTCGATCCCGTGCAGCCTCTCAAACGGTGATACCGCTGCTGCTAAATGGGACCCGCATGTCATCCTCTATGTACAATCAAGTTTCTTTTCTTGAATTATTTTTGGCTCCTGATATTTGGTCACTTGCCTTTTTCTTTCGATCTCATGCCACGTTGAGGACCCTGCAGGCTCATGGGACCTGCTTGTCATCCTCTATGTACTATAAAACTTTCTTTTCTTGGATTCTTTTTGGCACCTCATATTTGGTCACTTGCCTTTTTCTTTCGATCCCCTGCCGCTTCTCAAACGGTGATACCGCTGCTGCTAATTGGGACCCGCATGTCATCCTCTATGTACAATCAAGTTTCTTTTCTTGAATTATTTTTGGCTCCTGGTATTTGGTCACTTGCCTTAATTTTTCTTTCGATCTCATGCCACGTTTGAAACGTTGAGGACCCTGCTGGCTCATGGGACCCGCATGTCATCCTCCATGTGCTATAAAAGTTTATTTTCTTGGGTTTTTTTTCACCCTCTGATTTTTGGCTATTTCCTTTTTCTTTTGATCCCCTGCCGCCTTGGAAACGTTGAGTAAGCTCGCTGACTCATGGGACCCGCATGTCATCCTCTATGTACAATCAACTTTCTTTTTCTTTTGATCTCAAGCCGCATTTGAAACGTTGAGACCGCTGCTACTAATTGGGACCCGCATGTCATCCTCTATGTACAATAAAGTTTTTTTCTTGGATTATCTTTGGCTCCTGATATTTTGTCACTTGCCTTTTTCTTTCGATCTCATGCCGCCTTTGAAACGTTGAGTAAGCTGCTGGCTCATGGGTCCCGCATGTCATCCTCTACGAACAATAAAAGTTTCCTTTCTTGGAGTTTTTTTGACCCCTAATTTCTGGCTATTTGCCTTTTTCTTTTGATCTCCTGCCCCCTTTGAAACGATGAGGACGCTGTTGGCAGGTCGGTCCCACATGTCATCCTCTGTGAACAATAAAGTTTCCTTTGATGGATTTATTTTGAACCCCTAATTAATTTCGGGATATTTCCTTTTTTTCCTTTGATCCCCTGCCGCCTTGGAATCGTTGAGGATGTTGCTGCCTCATGGGTCCCGCATGTCATCCTCTCAGAACGGTAAATGTTTCTTTTCTTGGATTTTGTTGACCAAACGATTTTTGGCTTATTTTTTCTTTCGATCTCCTGCAGCCTTTAAAACGTTCAGGGCGCTGCTGGCTCACGGGTCCCACATGTCAACCTCTATGAACAATAAATGCTGAGGATGCTGCTGCCTCATGGGTCCCGCATGTCATCCTCTTAGAACGAAAATGTTTCTTTTCTTGGATTTTTTACCAACAGATTTTTGGTTTATTTTTTCTTTCCATCCCCTACCGCCTTTAAAACGTTGACGACGCTGTTGGCTCATGGGTCCCCGATGTCAGCCTCCCCGTACAAGAAACATGTGATATCTTGATTATTTTGCAGACAATAAACATTGTATTTCGCTCTGAGCTATTGCAAACGGATAAATTAAATCTTTATTTTTACATAAACAAAGTTATATGTTGAATCTCCTTGTTTTGTGTTTTTGCGAAGCATAGGACTTTCCTGTTTTTTTGAAAAATCCGAACTTTCCTGTTTTGGAGTGGGCTGAAATTGTACGAGTCAAAAGGCCCAGCAGGATAGTTCGAAGGCCCAGATGTCCAGATGCAGCCCAATTGAAATCTTTCTTTTCTTGGATTTTTTTCACCCCCTGATTTCTGGCTACTTCATTTTTCTTTTGGTCCTGTGCCGCCTTGGAAATGTTGAGACCGCTGCTCTAAAATGGGACCCGCATGTCATCCTCTATGTACAATAAAATTTCTTTTCTTGGATTATTTTTGGCTCCTGATATTTGGTCACTTGCCTTTTTCTTTCAATCTCATGCCGACTTTGAAACGTTGAGGAAGCTGCTGGCTCATGGGTCCCGCATGTCATCCTCTATGAACAATAAAAGTTTCCTTTGTTGGATTTATTTTTTACCCCTAATTTCTGGCTATTTGCCTTTTTCTTTTGATCCCCTGCCCCCTTTGAAACCATGACGACGCAGCTGGCAGGTCGGTCCTACATGTCATCCTCTATGAACAATAAAGGTTTCCTTTGATAGATTTATTTTTGACCCTAATTAATTTCTGGCTATTTCCTATTTTTATTTTGATCCCCTGCCGCCTTGGAATAGTTGAGGATACTGCTGCCTCATGGGTCCCGCATGTCATCCTCTCGTAAAGGTAAAAGTTTCATTTCTTGGATTTTGTTTACCAACTGATTTTTGGCTTATTTTTTTTGTTTCGATCTCCTGCCGCCTTTAAAACGTTGGACGACGCTGTCGGCTCATGGGTCCCCAATGTCAGCCTCCCCGTACTTGCAAATCCTCTTTACGCAAAGGTTGTATTTCTAGCTAGATAGCTAAGGTGGATTCGAATCGCCGTGGTTCGAGCAGCTCGGGTAAGCCTTCTTGCACCGATTAATGGAACTAGTGTATAGCAAGGTCAAGACATGTGGCTTGGTGTAATGAATCTATTTGAATCATGTTGTGGATTCAATCTGATAGTTCTCTAACATGTCGACCAAAATAGAAATTAAGTTTTTTTCTAAAACGGAAATGCAAATTAAGATGAACACAAACATTAGTTATCATAATAGCTGATCATACATACATACTTGCTAAGAGCAAAAGCTTGCCAGTTTTACCACCCATACAATTAATTAGCAGTTCAGATAAGATAACCTTATATAAGTATAACTACAAATGCATTTGCTAAGGGCTCATGGGACAATAGAACTAGACAACCGCAAACTTGATGACCAGCATGTCACAACGGCATCGAAAGATCTTGACCTTCAACTTTGATCCAATGCGAAGTTTGGCACCGTCAATGAACTTTTTCCACCTGGAAGTAATGACCAAGCGGCCATCCGTGGGACCGACGGAGTACCGTCCCTCCACGGTGAGACCTTCACTCTCCATGACGAGGGAAATCTTGCCCCTTCGGCCAGCATTGAGATCCTTGGCGATACTTTTAGGCAATTTCTGATTCAAAGCAAGAGATACCAACAAAAATTAGTCAATGGCACCAATGCACCGAAGACTGAACCATGTGAGACTTTGAGCAGAGAAGACATCAAGATAAGAGCGGTTATGCTCGTCATATACTCACGAACATAGCCTTCGGATGCGTCCTGGTCACCACACGGGTGGCCACAGCAATGAGCCGAGACCTCGGTGATCCGGGCCGGGCAGGTGCGGGAGCTCGGGCTGGTACACGAGCTGAGTGCCGATGCGGGAGACTCGCTGGGCGGGTGCAATAAACGGTGCCTCTAGAGGAACCGGTGCGATGCGAGGAGATTGTTGGGCAGGGTGCGATGAACGGTGCAGCTAGAGGAACCGGTGCTGATGGAGGAGCCTCGCTGGGCGGGTGTAGTATATGGGGCCTCTACGAGAACCAATGCCGATGTAGGGGCCTGCTCGGGTAGATGCAATAAACGGTGCTGGTACAGGAACCGGTGCTGATGCAGGAGAGTGGGAAGCCGGTGTCGGTGCTGGTGTGGGTGCCCTTTGTGACATCCGCTCCTGTTCCATCAGGGGATCTGCAGCTTTGATCATGTTAAACCAGCAAGCTAGAACAGAGGGAATGGTTTAGAACAACTGCTCAGAATGCAGTATCAAAGGATATGAGTACAAAAAAGTTACATATTATATATTTGGAAGTGTCTCCAACTCTGTAAGAAGTTACGTATATCTGCCCGTTTGAGTTTCTGATCCTCAGCTCGTCGCCCTTCTTCAGACCGTAGTCAAAAGCAAACTTTCTCCAATCATGTCCATACAAATATGTGATGGCCTGCGTCTTGTTGACATACACCTCATAGACCGTGTAGGTGTTCATCAATTTGCCATTGCCATGCATAGTGAAAGACCCTTCATGCGGACACATCTGGTTAATCATTGGACGAAGTTCACAAGGTACAGTCTGCAGGTGAAAATTGATACTAACACTACAAGAAAAGTTCTGATAGACAACGTCTCAAAATCGTCCGCTAAGGGGTATTTTTTGTCGCCTATGGGCCTAACCCGACGATATGGGTTCTGTTGTGGAAACTGCGTCAGGCAAAGTCCTACGACGATTTTTCGGTCCGTCGCGCTTGGGCGCCCTTCCGCCACGGAAAATCGGACCGTTGCCCAAGTGTTTCCGGGAGCCCGTTGATTGCCGACGTCATGCAAGCCGACACGTGGCGGACGCCGTTAGCCGCGGTTAACGGCGTTAGCCGGCTGAAACCCCGTGGTAGATGGTAGGCCCACACGAGGCCTGCCACGTCTTAAGCGGGCCGGCCCATTAAGTTTGCGGGCCGGGCCGGTGACTTAGTTTGACCGGCAACTATATAGTCGGGCTGGTCCATTAGTTACGTGGGCCGGGCCTAACCTCTAAGGTTGGTCGGTCAAAACATTAATGGGCCGGCCCACTAAGCATGTGGGCCGGGCCGAATGCACTCGTTTGACCGGTCAACAGGCAAAAGGGCCGGCCCACAAGACATGTGGGTCCCACTTTCCTGTTATCGGGCCGGCCCATTTACAAAGTGGGGTCCACATTAAAGCAACTGGGCCGGCCCAAGAAGTTAGTGGGCCGGCCCAATTAGCATGTGGGTCCCACTTTCCTGTTAAAGGGCCAGCCCATTTAGTATGTGGGGTCCACCATATAGCAAGTGGGCCGGCCCAACAAGATAGTGGGTCGGGCCAAAAACACAGGTGGGTCCCACTTTCCTGTTAAAGGGCTGGCCCATTTAGCATGTGGGGTCCACCATAGAGCGAGTGGGCCGGCCCAACAAGATAGTGGGTCGGGCCAAAAAAACTCTGGTGGGTCCCACTTCCCTGCTAAAGGGCCGGCCCATTTAGTATGTGGGGTCCACCATATAGCAAGTGGGCCGGCCCAACAAGATAGTGGGCCGGGCCAAAACGCTGGTGGGTCCCACTTTCCGGTTAAAGGGCCGGCCCATTTAGTATGTGGGGTCCACCGTATAGCAAGTGGGCCGGCCCAACACGCTAGTGGGCCGGGCCAAAAACACAGGTGGGTCCCACTTTCCTGTAAAAGGGCCGGCCCATTTAGTATGTGGGGTCCACCATACAGCAAGTGGGCCGGGCCAAAAACAAAGGTGGGTCCCACTTTCGTCTTAAAGGGCCGGCCCGTTTAGTATGTGGGGACAACCACAAAAGCAATTGGGCTGGCCCAACTAGTTAGTGGGCCGGCCCAGTAGTGGGTGGGGTCCACCTTAAAGCAAGTGGGCCGGCCCAATAAAAGTGTGGGGTCCACAGTTAATCTAGTGGGCTGGCCCAATAAGTAAGTGGGCCAGCCCGTTTAGTTGCTTGTTTATATGCCTGGCGTAAAGGCGCTTTAGGATTTTGCGGGCCGGCACGTATGTGATTTCGCTTAATTGGGCCGTTTAAGGGATGGGAATTCGTGATTTAGATACGGAGAATATTTACGCAGCATTGATTTATGTCGGATAGCCTCACTTACCACAAGCACCAAAGAAAAAATGCGCGAAAGAACTATAAAAACTAACTAAATATTACATCAGTTGCAAGGCTTTGAAAAAATATTACAGAACCCAGAGAAATTGAATGGTAATTAAACCTAGCAATACAATGAAGCGATCAGGCAATCTTTTAAGTTGTCCATGCGGCACCTATATCCGAAACAAAGACATTACAAGTTAAGACGAGCAACAATGGAAACGCAAAGACACTCGCAATATTGTTTGCCAAAGAATTTGGAACTCATCATTTCGTCGTTATAACAAGATCATTGTAATGCGCACAATAAGCAAACAAAGAGTGCATGCCGCATACCAACGACCAATATAACGAGCATGTTAGAATGAAACAACGAGACTTACTATCGTCGAGTCCCATGCAAACCAACATGTTCGGGGAGTACAAAATTGGCATGAACAACATAGTAGCGAGGCTATAAATTTTGTAACAACGACCGAGCAAGATGAAGTTATGATGGCTACATCTACGGAGCGAGGGAATGTAAACCAAAAATAGAAGTTACGATGGCAAAAGCTAAAGAGGAGGGAATGTGAACCAACATGTGCCAAGTGCAATTACTTAATTTTGGCCGTGAACTAAATAATACTCCTGAACTTATAGTGAAGGGGATGCAAATCAAGATGTTTCGGGATATAAACTTGTAATGAGCAACACATAGAGGATAGTTAATGCTGGAGCTTAGGATGGACCGGATACGGAATATAGTGGGATCACTGTGAACTTGTATAAGAGGGAATGCAAACCAATATGTTCAGCTTTCCATATGTGAGCGTCATGCCAAGTCGGAGAAACAAGTCAATAATGCAGCTTTTGAAGAACAAGATGGCACGCAAAATTATTATCTAGTAGTATGACAAGTTTATTTGTACTACGGGCTAGATAGCGAGTGATAGCATGCCAAACTAAGTCCTTACTTTGTTAGCTTACAATGAACTAGATACAAAACAATGGCATCACCGTAGTACGGGGAATGCAAGCCAACATGTTCATGGAGTAAAAAATTGGCACAAACAACATAGTAGCGAGGCCATAATTTTTGTAACAACGGCTGAGCAAGATAAAGTTATGATGGCTAGATCTACAGAGCAGGGAATGTAAACCAAATATAGAAGTTACGATACCAAAAGCTATAGAGCGAGGAATGCGAACCAACATGTGCAATTACTTAAAATTGGCCATGAACTAAATAATAGCGAGGATGTTACTATAATACCTATAATTTTTGGAACAACGACTGAGCAAGATAGAAGTTATGATGGCTACATCTACAGAGCAGGGAATGCAAACCAAAATGTTCAATCGCTTAAAGTTAGCAATGAAGTAGAAAATAGCAACGTGTTACGGTCATAGCTAGGAATGAACTAAAAGAGCTTCGGACAAACAAGCATCCGAACCCGGAACATGGCGCTAAAACAAGGGACTTACATTAGGAGAAGCACTCGTGGGAGTCACGAGCAGATCTTCCTGGGGTTGATAGATCCGGTGATGAAGTACGCTACATGTGCTACTTGGGGTTGGAGAGACGGCCATTACACTTCATGATTACTCATCTCATCTGCAAAAACGCAACGGCGCGTCGTTAGCACAAACAGGTTCCCCCAAGATTAAACAAGAACTTGCAGGCAAGCAATAGAAAAGCGACAATAGAAGAGTTTAGATCATGCACAGCGCCGGTGAAGCAGATCCGGTTCATGCACAGCGGTGTCGGTGAGCAAGATCCGATGCGGTGGACGACGGATCCGGCGAAGCGGCTCAGCTGAAGCGACTGCGGTAGACTGCTGGATGAGCATATGGTTTAGAGGTATGGCGGGGATGATCCGGTCCGGTTGATGACGGCGTCGATGAAGCGGCTCCGGCAGGCAGCCGGCTGACGAGGATCGCGAGGGCTCGGGTAGACCAGGGAAGTCCGGCGGGGATGTGGGAGAGAGGGACTTGGGAAGTTCCGGTGGGTGGTCTGAGGGAAATGAATTTTTTTGGGAGGGTCTCCGGGCTAGGGAGGTGGTGATCCAAAAAAATGACGGGCATACCCCCCACCAACCGACTTTGCTGCCATCTCCACAGGGGTAGAATGGGAATTTGGAAGCGTGTGAATTTTTTGTATTTTGTGGGCGGGAAGTTTTGCCGCTATGAGATTTTGAATTTGGCTACCGTCCAAGTATAATGATAAAAAATGTGAGACCGTACTAGTACCTCTGTTCAAGGCCGAGTGCAAAATCAAATCATCATCACATTAAATACCGGTTACTATCATCGTGATCTATCTTGTTATCCCATTCAAAAACCCGTCTGAAATATTTCGGGATTGGCGGGAGATTTTGCCGCCCGACTGAGATTTGATTTTGAATATGGCTATGGTCAAGTAATATAATATAATACTAATATAAAGACGGTACACCTGGTTAAGTACTAATTGCTCTACTCCGGCGATCAAGGCCAGCGACGGCCACATCAAGCCATCATCATTACAAACAAAATCAGTCAAATCTAGAAGCTAGTATAGGAAAAATCACAGCGAGCATAATAAATCCGGAAAACTAAGTACGGAGTATAATACATCAAGCTGCATACAACAGCCAAAAGCAGCCAATAACAATGTTAATGTTCACGACAAACTAATCTGAAAATAATACAAGACGCAATGTATGGCCAACATGAAGATTAGGATACCCCAAGATGAATGAATCTGATCTTCATTCAGCATATATTTCTTCGTCACTCCGTTCTCTGATCTGAAGGAAATATTCATTGAACTCCTTCCGTCTGCAGTGTGCAGCCAATACATCCTCCAAACGGTATGGCCTTTGTTCATTTCTCATACCATAGTTTCCTAATCTATCCACACGTATTGG
Source organism: Lolium rigidum (assembly GCF_022539505.1). Classification (NCBI taxonomy): domain Eukaryota; kingdom Viridiplantae; phylum Streptophyta; class Magnoliopsida; order Poales; family Poaceae; genus Lolium; species Lolium rigidum. The sequence goes on from NC_061514.1 coordinate 273,021,658, forward strand.
CCACTCATCCCAGGCCTTTATATCATCAAAGTACTCTACGATATAACCCAAATCTGCGTAGTAGATGCAGCCGAGTCGAAGTGTCGGGTGCACTCGGTGTCGACGGAGATACACCGGATATAATGGACGAAGAAGGCACGACTGCCAATGTTATTGACGGCATGGAGAGAGCGGCTCTCAGTGTCCACACGGTACACCAATGGTTGACCTTCCTCCAAATGCTTGTTGTCCAACAACACAAGCAGCAGAGCACCATCCGACTTCACAAGGTAGAACTTGTTATTTCCAAGTTATGGAAATGAAAATAGTGTATCCATGTTGACACTGCTCGCGCGCTGCTCCAACTGGACATTGTTGGTGCACACTAATTTTCCGAACTCAAAATTGTTCACAAGTATTGCATACAGTTCACCATTGAACGGGGTAATGCAACGCAGAGAATGGTGCTCGGTCGAAAATCTTCCTTCTCCCCAGTCTTCATCTATACCCTTAGTTGGAGTGCTCTCATCGACCCAAGCAATTTCCGCCGGGTAATCTTTGGAAACGAAGACCATAGTCGGGGACTTCATTACAGCGACTGACTTCAGAATAACATATGGCATATGCGCCTCAAACCTAGTATTCAATGTCTTTGTGAGTGGGTTCAAAAGCCGTATCTTGTGCGGCTGGTTCTTCTGGGCAAGGACGATGACGCCACGGTAAAAGCCGACGAAGTAGTATCTAAAATATATTGATGAAGATAACATTCAGCACTAAGATGTTTACGATTGAAAATAAAAATAGATTAACTCTATAAATATGGAGGAATTTGAACCTTGCATGAACTTCCGTAAGATCGATGGTGACGTAGCGGGATGTGCGGAGGTGGAGGAAGGTGAAATCAGCAGCGCGTGGAAGGACGTGTTCTACCATGATCTATTCATGCAGGTGCACGTTGGGCTCAGGTAAACCTGAGCGCCAATTTCTACAAACTTGCCTCAAAGCAGAGTAGGTGTCCATGTACTCCTCGTTCGCCAGTAAGCAGTCCCCGATCTTGTGAAGTGGTCCGTCCACGGAGGCGCCGCGCTTGGATGCGCCGCCCTCGGAGGCGACGGTCTCGGGGGCGACGGCCGCCGGCGCATTCTTCTTGTCCATCGCCGGCAGGGAACGCACGTAGGGCGGTTGGTGTTTTTCATTCGATTTGGAGAAGTTGATGGGACGTGAGAGGCGTGGTTGCGTGCGTGAGTGAGAATGAGACTGTGTGCAGAGGGAGGGACAGGCTGTACAGGCAACGTGACGGTTGGTCTCGGCAGTTTCTCAAAAAAGCTAGACGTTTGGTCTCAACACGCGCACCGCCTAACCGCTGCGCACCACGACACGCGTCCGTGGTACTGCACGTCCGCACCGTTACGTGTACTCAGTTCTACCGTCGAGCCTTACACTGGAAAAATATATGTACTCCGTACTCAGTTTTCCCCTCGAGTATAGTGGCTAGTGCAATATACTCAGTTTTACCCTCAAGTGGAGAGTCAACAAATGGGATTAAGTTGTCTAATTGAGTAATTTCATGCGCAAAAAAATAAAATCATAGTGCCTCCTACTCATGGAGTCTTGTTAAGAAGAGGAGGTCTAACACGTGGAAAAGAGAATAGCACACCACGGGTCCGAAATGATGGAAAGGGCTAGGCAATCCACTTATTATAGATCTCAACAAAAACCACATGGAACTAGTATATTAAACTTATGCGATAGCCAACGCAACCAAAAGTCGAAGTGCGAGCTGAGTCCCAAAGGCACAACACAATACGGAAACTTGCAAACTTATATAAAAGGGGCTATGCAACCCACTTATACACACATTAACAGCCATCCTCCGTGTGACAAGAGAAATTCAACCTTGGATTAGGAGGTAGGCACATGAAGCTTTACAAGGGCCAATGGGGGCTCTCTAACAAATTAAGGATGAATTGAACCACACCATCGACAATTCAAACTCGAGACCTTGGCTCTAATACCATTCACGTTCAATGCCGATTGCCCGAAAGCCCAGACGACCAATTTATCAAACATCCTGAGAGTTGGTCCCGACGCGAGATGGCCCGCCACCAACAAGCCAGGAACATTGCCTCGGTCTCGGGAAAATTTCTGCAATGCCAGGCACTCACATGTCAATGTTAGTCGTTCATCCGCCAATTCTCTACGGCATTTTAACAGTGCTTTGAGGAGATTATAACGACTGCTTCGAGCAACTCCTCGGTAGGGCATCACATGCTTCCCGATCTGATCTCAGCGCACCAACTTGCTGGTTTCTTCGCCCGCCGGCAATGCAGCTCGTACTATCTGGAGCCTTCCGTCGAACAGGCGCATCCGAGAGAAAGGCTTGGACTTGGACTTGGACTTGGTGCGCAAAAACCCAGTAGCTATGCGAAAGTGCATTTGGTGCTACCTTTTTCAGTGCCGCGACGTATAATGTCGCCGATACACTCTTCTAGGGAAGTTTGCTCCATACCGACTTGCCCGGGTTTTAGCCGTCTCCAATTTCATATTTGCACAGACAAATTTCGTGTTAAGAATCAAAGTTCATCACGGAAGAAACGTGCGAGCGGTGATTCGTCGCATGCGTATGAACTAGCACCCAATCCTACGGGTTCGTATGCTGAACACCTCAATCACGCACTTTTCACGAAAACGCCACTAAAGATCTATTGACATACATGCGCTGTTGCTCCTACACGGTGCGCGAGTGCGTCAAGTTCACGAATCAATCATAAAAGAAGGCTCTATCTGCCCGCTTTACTGAGTTCTCGCTATCACGCTATGGCTGAATACCAGCGCATCGCCTCGAGCGCGCTGCTGCGGAGATCGTCTCTTTGTCTGGTTGCATGTTGCCACGCGCGATCTACTTTCTGCATTTTTGTACGATCATATAGAAATCACAATAACGTTGGTTCTAAAATGGAGGATGCTGAAATGTAACGCCTCCACATGGGTTCCACACAATTCGCGGTAACGCTGTGTATGTGGCCGATGCAGAGCGAGCACGGCCCGACGGGCATTACTTTGTGCCGGAGATGCCCGGCAAGTGACGAGATCCGCAATACGGCTTGGTCGACGTTGTATTCAAGCAGGCGCTCAGACCGCTGTGCCAGACAGCGTGCACTGAAGGGCTAGTACTAGTGAGACAACGGCGCAAAATACGGCTCTTCTGGAAATTAATGCGGGATTTCACGGTCCTCATAAGCCATGCCGGCATTCTACGGAGTCTGGACAGTTTTGCTTGACCAAGATCTCCCAGCAGCTACGTCGGTCATACGGGAGTGCGGGGACGACTTTGCTTCGAAGCATTGCGAATGTCGGCCGGTGAAGTATGTCGCCTTAAGCTTATACTTGGTCTTGCAGCGCAACAATTCTTTGAATATGGAGGCGATGACAAGCTTTACATCCTCGTTATCCTCTGTCGAGTTCAAACCTTCCTAAGCGCCAGGAAGCGGTGGAATGGTATTCGGTGAGGCTTCTTCTAGCCTCGAAGCAACAGCGTTAAGCTTACAAGAAGCGGGGCCGGTCTAATGTGGAATAATTTATCATTACCGGGAGAAGCACCCGGCTTACATGCAAATTGTACCACTAAACTCTCGAGAGCTGTGAAGGGGGTGTCAGCGTGCTTGCTTCCACAATGGGAAGGCGGGAAGTTCATTCTGATACATAGCCAATACTGTGATACAAGATATACGAAGATTCATGCGGCATTAAGTGGCCTTACGCCACCTACAATAGATGTGATACGAAATCTTGAACCCATTGCCGAAATCTTATGTTTGCGCAAAGTTTTCTTCCCTACTTCGGGTGTGGCCCCTCGTTTTATTGATGCGTGGCCAGACCTACCAGGATTAAATCATTACATCAAGCCTATCATGGTATATAGATACATAAAGGAGCATTTAAGCTACAAGTCTTGAAAAAAGTATTACCTTTTTTGGCGTGGAGTCTCGTCGCCGGGAGAGGAGAGTTGTCTTTCGCGGGACTAAGGAGTCGGAGAGATCATCACCGGTTATTTGCAGTGTTGTTGGCGGCTCTTGTTTGGACGACATGAGCTGTATCATCACGGGACTAGCATCCTTGTGTCCTGCAGCCATTAATATACCTACCACTCAGATAGATGCCAATTGTTAGGCTCGAATTTCTTGCTGAGGCTGGTTACGACATTGGCAATTGTGGCTTGAAAGCAGTATTGGCCTTGGTGGTTGTGTGGAATGTGTGAAATTTGGTACATCGCTGAGGCTACTTCTTATCCCAGTTCGATGGTTTGTGGTTTCACGAGACCTTTTACTCTGTTATCATTCTCGTTTTGCACATTACCTGCCACCGTGGCGTCTTTTGTTAGAACCCTTCTAATAGGAGGAGCCGGCAGGCATCAGAGCTCACCTTTATCGCGCACTGTCACCCATCCTCACGGTATCAGTCATCGAGGTTCATGTTGAGTGTTCTTTTCCTCTGTTCGTTCTTGAAAGAGTTCTTGCCCAGCTCTGCCCGAGATGCTGTCACACATAAATGATAATTCAATGTACAATATTATATGATGATGATATCGCGAGATGGAATGGAAACATTAGCGGCGAACTTACATAATGCAAAAACATATGATGCGTTAACTATAGCGGGGAAAAATGCCGTAATGTGGAATTGAACCACATGTGCATGGGTAACATATTTGAGTAGGACTGGGATACAACAAATGGAAGTTAGGACAAATAATTCGATGTGGGACGAGAGAAAACTCTCACCTTGTTGTGTTGCGGAGGATAGTCGACGGGGCATCTTCTACAGAGTCGGCTCGCCATCACAATCGGCGGATCAAGTCTGAATCGGAGGAATGTTCCGTATCCTTTGTGATGGACGTGGGTGGCGTTTTTGCACTAGACCTTGTAGAAGGATGTAGTGTTAGGCCCAACGAGGCTGCAACTCCGCTATTATGCGGG